>NC_083315.2:129009574-129375447 GCF_963455315.2 Globicephala melas
ACCCCTCTAGGTGGTCACAAAGCACCGAGCTGATCTCCCTGTGCTATGCGGCTGCTTCCCACTAGCTATCTATTTTACGTTTGGTAGTGTATATATGTCCATGCCACTCTCTCACTTTGTCACAGCTTACCCTTCCCCCTCCCCATATCCTCAAGTCCATTCTCTAGTAGGTCTGTGTCTTTATTCCCGTCTTACCCCTAGGTTCTTCATGACATTTTTTTTTTCTTAAATTCCATATATATGTGTTAGCATACGGTATTTGTCTTTCTCTTTGTCTTTCGACACAAACTTGCTGAAACAATTGGGAGCTCTTGTGGGGTTTATTGTTAGAGAATTTCACCTGGTAGACCTATGGAAGCTACAATAAAATCTTGAGAAGGAAAATATGTGCTCTGTGCTCAAGTTTAAAGTAAATATTCTGAAGGTCACCTAATTTATTGTAGATCCTTTTTCAATTCTTTTTTTTTTTTTTTCTTTCTCTTTGCTCTCTTAGGAATCTGGCTACAGGCTACATTAGATAATCATATGGAGCCAATCACTTTTTTAAACCTTGTAATTTTAAATCCTAAAAATCCATATATCCTTAAATTACAATTAGAGAAATTAGGCCCAGCATTTCTCAAAGTATGCTCTGAAGAACTCAGAGATGTTCTGTGAAGACATGGCTCAGTGGTCAAATACATTTGGGAAACATCATATTCTCTAGAGCCCCCTCCTATTCTATATTCTATTTATTTTCTCCAGAGTCACCATCAATATTGGCATATCAAAAGCTCTGAGAAGTTCTGCAGTAAATGAACCTGTTTAACATTATTGAACCTAAGATTTTGCAAAATTATTTGTGCTCTGAATTTCCTGCCCCAACTTTTTAACCTGTGTGACACCTATTGACCCAGTTTGGAACCTACTGGCTTTTGTGATGAGGCAGAGTTGAATGCCAGAAAGAGTATTAAGAAATGGCAGTTACTGGGCCTGGATCTGTCTGCTTTGTATCCCGGAACCCCCTCGGTGTTACTTCTCTGGCATCTGTAAAACATGGCATGCTTCAGCTCATTGCAGCTCTAACCTTTGGAAAGATAGGCATTCAGAAATGATTTCGTGCCTTTTTATGGCTAAAAATAGAAAAAGAAAATGATTTCAATGGTTCAGCTGCTGAAAACTAATAGTAAAGCACCAGTAGCTCTCTGTGTGTGTTCAGCAAACCCATGAAAATTCTGCCTGATTAGGTTTTTAAAACCTTTATATGAAGCATTTGTCAAAAGCAGAAAAAAATTTGTTTTAAAAAGAACAACAGATTAATTTTAAACCATTTGAATCTAAGATATGATAAAAGTCAAGGAAGTAAGTTATCAACAATTTTAGTTTTGTAAACAATTTTAGTTTTTGTATAAAATATATTTTATGTGTTTTGTAATATGCTAGTGTTCTTTTTAGATATTACTAAACACAGATAACACCCAGGCTATGAAAACCATAGAAATCTGGATTAATCAGTTTTTGGAATGTGGTTTTATCAGGGTGTTACAAATTAAAAAAGAGAAAAAATAACTATTTTGTATTTCTCCAAGGTTATTAGATAGAAATAAAAATTAATCCAACAAATATTATAAATTAGAGCATTTAGAATCTTAATTTTAAAATTATGAAACTATACAAATAAGAGTAGTTCTAAAAAATGTCCATGAAACCTGTTTTTTCTGTTTTGTTTTCAATCTAACTTAATTCTTCCACCCCAGTTAAATATTTCAGATTTCCTCGCAGTGGGATTCAGGCTTATTACTGAAGGGTTCTAGCACCTGAGAATGTCATCTGTCTTCCTGTCACTGTGCCAACTCCTTGGGCGACAAATGAGGGATTTCCCCTTTTTTTTCCGGTCTTCCCTCCAATGAGGGAGAGACAGGCTCCTACCTCAGGAAGAGCACCATTTCTCATTACAGTTGGTTCCTTTCCTCTACTTTGTGTGAGAGAAAGGCTTGAGATGAAATCCTTTGTCTTTTTAGATATGATTTTTGTTTTCTCACTATTCTTACTGACGTCTTTGTGTGGTGCAGTGGCTGGGATCCCATTGCATTTACATGGCAACCAGGAAATCAGTCATTCACAGTTGCCATGGTAACCAGAGGGGGGCAGGGAGGAGAAGTGCATTTGATCACAGTCGGCTGTGTCCCTTCCTGGAACACTACAGAATTTTTAGACAGAGGTCATTATGAACACAACAATAACAAAAAAATACTTTTTGGCATCAAGACAGCTGTGTCCTGGCATCACAAAACATCCTGTGTAGGAGGGTGTGGGTGAGCGTGAGGCAGACATCGCAAGGAGGCCAAGGACGTTGCCTTCTCCCCTCAGAGCTCAGGGTGCTGACCTGGTCGCCTAGTAAATCTGTAGAAGGAGGTCTGTGAGCAGCAGCTCCACACTGAATTGCCCAAGCTTCTCTTTAAAGCTTCAGGTCTGCAAAGTAAAAGCAGGTAACCAATGTTGTGCAGGACAGTGAGTATCTCCGTGTGGGTGGGAAACACAGCTCCGCTTTTATGGTAAAAGGAGCCCCAAACTGAGGAAGTGGGGCAGGAGGTGCTGTCCCAAGAAAAACGGAAGTGTCTGTTAAGTTGTTTCCTGCCACATCTGCTTCTGGAGCTGAAGGTCGTCAGATTTCAAATTTTTAAAAAAAGTCATGTGAGGTTAACCAATAAGGTTATCTTTTACAAGCATGATAATTAGAATACTTAATCAATAGGCAGATTATGTTTTATAATAGACAACAGGGGCCCTGGAGTCCAGGAACAGACTTGGTTCCTCTATTTATCTAGTCTGATCTTTGGGAGCCAGAAATGACCTATAACCAATCACATTTATAACTAAAGTTGAGAATGCACTACTTGATCTTAAAAGTCTTCTAAGGGCAATATCCTCATAGGCCAGGAGATAAGAAGGTTACTCTATGAATGTAGATCCTTTTCTTCGCAAAGGGAGGAAAAAATCTCTCATCTTCCTTTTTTTTTTTTTAACAGCAGAATGTTACTATTTTCCTCTTTTGAAGATGAAATGAGCAAACTCTTGATTTCCACCTCTCCTTCCTCCAAATTGCCCCTCCCCCACTACACACACACACACACACACACACACACTCTCTCTCTCTCTCTCTCTCTCTCTCTCTCTCTCTCTCTCTCTCTCTCACACACACACACACTCTCACTCTCCCTTGTGTTCATCTCAATAAATAGCTCCAGCCTTCATCATTCACTTTAGAGTCTTTCTGACTCTTCCTTCTCCCACATTCAATTTAGCAGCAAATTCTTACAGGTCTGGTTTCAAAATATATCCTGAATTCAATCTTTTCTCACAACCTTTATTCATCATACCCAAGCCTCCTTATCTTTGTAAGTTCTAAAAGAGTCTCCTGACTGGTCTCTGAGTTTCTATTATATCTACTTACATCCTGGTCTCATAATGAAAGTCAGATCATGCCACGCCCCCGTTCAGACCACTCTCCACCCACCCACAGCTGTACCTAACACTCAGAATGCAACCATGACCCACAGAATGCTGCCTGACATGGCCCCTGGCTGCCTCTCCCCTTCACTTTCCTGTTCATGCATTCTACTCTACCCATGCTGACCTCTTTGCTGTTCTTTGAATACATCAAGCATTCCCTCATCCCAGGGTCTTTGCATTTGTGGGAATGTTCTTCCTGACATCACTTCCTTCAAGTCTCCAAATGTTGGCTCCTACAAGAAGGTCTTTGTATCAGCCCGAGTCTTGGTAGGAAATAGAAGACACACATTTCTTACAAGAATGAAGGGACTTGTTACAGAGGTGTGTGCATGGTTAAGGAAACCAACAGCAAGATTTGATGCCACGTCTAGGCTTGAAGGGGCAAAAGGAAGAAATAGCGTTGCAGGAGCGCTGAGAAAGCTGCAGCCCTGGAGACCCATGGGGCTGCCCAGAGGGAGCTGTGGTAACTGCGGGGAGGAGACCAGGGCCAGAGCAGAATGTGTAGGAATAAACACACTGACCTCACTTTTGGTGTGTTGGCCAAGCACAGCTGGAAACCCGAGTCCAAGGCAGTTGAGTACTGTACACGTTCTCTATTGTTGCATCACAAATTACCCCAAAACACAACGGCTTGGGACTTCCCTGGTGGCACAGTGGTTGAGAGTCTGCCTGCCGATGCAGGGGACACAGGTTCGTGCCCCAGTCCAGGAGGATCCCGCATGCCACGGAGTGGCTGGGCCCGTGAGCCATGGCCACTGAGCCTGCGCGTCCGGAGCCTGTGCTCCGCAACGGGAGAGGCCACAACAGTGAGAGGCCCGCATACTGCAAAACAAAACAAAAAAACAAAAACAAAACAAAACAAAAAACAGCGGCTTGAAACAATAAACATTTATTATCTCTTACAGTTTCTGTGGGTCAGGAGTTCGGAAGCAGTGTATCTTGAGGTTTCCGGCCCCAGGTCTCACATAAGATAGCAGTCAAGATGTCAGTTTTTTTGAAGGGGTGGAAGACTCATTTCCAAGGTGGCTCACTTAACATGGTTGGCAAGCTGTTGCTGGTTTTTGGTAGGAGGCCTAAAATCCTGCCCCCAGGTGGGCCTCCACAGGGCTACGTGAGTGTCCATGCAACATGGTACCCGGCTTCCCCCCAGAGTGAGTCATCCAAGAACCCAGGTGGAAGCTATAGGGTCTTTTATGAACCAGCCTTGGAAATCACACACTGTCACCTTGGCTGCATTCTACTAGTCACATAGATCCATCTAGGGGATGAGACCACACAAGCTGTGAATAGCAGAAGGCAAGAATGATTGGAGGCCATCTTGGAGATACCATCAGGCCCAGAGCAAACCAAAGAGGGTGGAGAATTATTTGAAAAGAGTGGGCAAAAGGTGGAAATCAGGGAGTAACCAGTAGCCATCCTGACCATCCTACTTAAAATATTGTATGCCACTCTGTTCTCCTTTATTTTTCTTCTCAAGACTTAATGCTGCTTGACATAACAAGTATCTATTTGTTAACTATTTTATTTTTGATTCCCCTACCATCATATAAACTCCTTCAGATAAGAGCCTTCAACTCTTTTGTTTTCCGCTGGCACCTAATAAGCTTCCAATAAATAATTGTGTAGCTGGATGTATAAATTATACCCAATTTTAGATAAAAAGTAAATGCTTTTAAATGACCAATCCAGTGATATCCTCACTTTTTTAAACTGAAAGTTTATTTTGCCCCCAAAAGAATACTACTACTCAGTGAATTAGAATTTGCCTCTGGGAGTTTTACAAGCAACACAGTTGTCTCTTGGTCTTTTCCTCCTCTTCATATGGTGGTGGTGGTGGTATTTTTCCCTTCATTTTAAGGTCAAGTTCTCATTTTTATCCTCTTAAAATAAAGTAAGTTACATTGCCTTTTGTTTATTTGGCTCTCAGTTGAGTTCTGTTTTCAGAGGTCTTATTTATTTTTTATAAATTGATTTATTTAATTTATTTATTTTTGGCTGTGTTGGGTCTTTGTCGGTATGCGCGGGCTTTCTCTAGTTGTGGTGAGCGGGGGCTACTCTTTGCTGCAGTGCGCAGGCTTCTCACTATGGTGGCCTCTCGTTGCGGAGCACAGGCTCTAGGCATGCGGGCTTCAGTAGTTGTGGCACATGGGCTCAGTAGTTGTGGCTCGCGGGTTGTAGAGCACAGGCTCAGTAGTTCTGGTGCACAGGCTTCGTTGCTCCGCGGCATGTGGGATCTTCCCCGACCAGGGCTCAAACCTGCATTGGCAGGCGGATTCTTAACCACTGCACCACCAGGGAAGTCTCCAGAGGTCTTATTTAAAACAATGGCTCTCATGAAAAAAATGAACCCTTCCCTTTTAATCTTCCCCCTTATTTCCCCTCTTCTATTTTTTCCTAAAACCTGCCAAGGGCAACTGTGGGAACTTCTGTGGCACCTGTGAGGCTAAAGAGATTGCTGACCTCTGGTTACTGAGGGTCAGAAGAGAACAGATTGCAAGCAGAGAACATTGCTCGTGGAGCCCACGTTCACGATGTCCTCCCTATTGACTGACCGTGAGAAGAAGAAGGCTGCCCCAGGAGCATCTGTACCCGAATCTAGAGTGGGTGGAGGATGGCTTTTCTCCTCCAGCAGCCCTAGAGGGTGCATCATTAACACCTTTCCAGATACGAAGTGGGAGAAACTGATCCCTTATGTTATGAAGCAGCTTCCCTCGGAGTGGAGGAGACAAGCTGGTTGTCAAAGTAGTGAGATGACATGACTTGATGCCCCGTGTGCATACCTATCATTCCACACAACATCTGCACAGAAGCAGTCATTGTAACTGCTTTTTGTAATGTGGTACACCTAGTTTCACCATCCGTACCGGAGCCAGCAGCTTTTATCTTTTGTTAATACTAACCTAATCCTGGCCATCAGCTCAGTTGGGTAGAGTGTGGTGCTACTTCATAACCTTCATCATTTACATGTATTATAAATGTGAATAATGAGTAATGCTTGTAAAGTTCACTCATTCATTTAACAAAGATTTAGTGAGTGCTTACTACGTATCAGGCACCATCAAGACCCTGGCTAATCAAGTTGAGCACACAGTTATCTTCCTAGAAATTTAGGGGTAGAAAGGTGTTTTTATTTTCCCATCTGATGATTGTTGTAAGTGGCGGGTCTTTGAAGAATTTCCCTAGACTATTATTACAGAATAAAATGGGAGTCTGTCTCACTAACGATTAAGCAAATCCAGTCATTCTGAACACTTTATTTTCTTCCTTGAAATCTTATTTTTCTCTAGTGGTGTCCTCTCAGTTATGGGCAAGTACAACTTTTTTCCCTCTTGACTGCATTATTTGAGGTTATTGTTGTCACCTTCTTCAGGTATAAAACCATTGATGTATGTAATCCTTAAGTAAGGATTCAGGTCATGTAGTTTCCCATGCTTATATCGGAGCACCAAGTGTGTTTAAACGGACTTTGTTTTTAAGTCATATTTATGCTGTCAGTTTTCAGCTAGTATAACTCGACTTTCTAGATGCAAAAATTTGGTGGTGGGGAGTTAGGGGGAATGTCTGTTAATATTTAATAGCAAACAAATGGCTTGGCTGTGGTCTGGGTGAATTTCAGTATTTTGAGCTGGGAAAGAATCAGTGACAATCACTGGTCTTGAGCAAGTAACCCATTCTTTTCATTTGAAAACAAAGCCATTAATGACAATGTATAACTAATGACAGACTTGCTTCCTAACATGATACTGTAGGATGTAATTTTTTTAAATTATAAATAAATCTACAGATGTTTGGCTTATAATCTTCCTCCTAAAATTAATCTCTGTACCTCACTTGAAATGCTTTTGCCTTCATTCATACATGCAACAAATATTTATTGCACACCTACTATGTGCTGTGCACTGCACACTGTACCAGAGATACAGCATTGAGTAGGACATGACCTATGTGTTCTAGAATTCCACAGGTGGTAGAGGATGGAGAAAGGGAAACACACAAGGACAATACAGTGTGATAAGAGCTATAATCAGGATAAGCAATAGGCGATTTGTGGAGGAGCAGGGGTAACAACTAACCCAGCCATTTCCTTTGAGAAAACTGTACAAGTGAAAGTAGCAATTTGCTAAGAAATCTTATTTATTGACGACGTTTGCCAAATCAGTCATTTGAGATTTTCACATTTACTATACACCGGCGAATCTTCTCTGCTGAAATTACCCTGTGTAATCATACAAGTAATACTTAAAGAATGTTGAATAACTTCTTACAAAAGTAACTTGAATCATTTTTGTAACATTTCATGGGAAGTTATAGCAAATATTTCACATAACTGAAAATGCACTTTCCAAGTTTACAGATTGTGAGGAGAGCCATCAACTGACACACCTTCACAAGAGCTTTCTACATATACTGGGCCTTCATTACCATCTAAGTAAATAAACAGATTTTGCCTCTCTGTTTAATATTCTTACTTGGTTGGCATTTCAAGATATTTCCTGTTTCAGCATCAATAGCACATTTTCCTTCTCTTCTCATTTTCGGATTCCTAAAACATTTTGGGTCATATTTTAAGCAGCCTTGGTGGTTTGTTTGCTCCTTCTCTTAAAATTCTGTAAAACGTATGCTCTTGTATCTTCAAAGTGGTCAGTAGTACTCATAACTTTCTTCCACGGGACCTAATGGTTCAGATTCCCCTAAAGTTAACAAACATGTACTGAGCACACACAGCATACAGAGACCAGAGATACAACCCTGCCCTCAGACAGCACTCAGTCTAGTTAGACTCCAGCGGACTTGGGAGTAGAGACAGATTCACCACCCAACACTCAACATCACAATTCCCTCCCCAGCGCCTATGGTTCTGTTTCTGAAATTCTATCACAGGAAAATCCAAAGCGAGAAACTTAAGACTTATGAGAAAACTAGAGCTGGGGACATCAAGGTCATAAGCAAACCTACGAATATTCTTTACAGTAGGGAAATCACCAAAGACACGATGACAGAAGGTCCCCAAACATCTTTTATTGCCCAGCCTTTTGCCACCATATTTACCATCAAAATAGATCACCCTTCCTGGGAATGTATTTGGCAGAGGAAATCAAATCTTGCCTTTCTGCCTTGCCTGCCAATTACTGGAGTTATTATCGTATAGCTTTTCTTTCAAGACATTTCAAAATGATTTACTCCTGTGATGTTAATCTCACTGATTCGTATCCTTTAATTCTGACGTTCTTTTCAAAGGATTGCTTTTCCCAGACTTTGCTTGTGTACAATGTTCTCTAATCTCTGCCAAACTTCATTGCTGACTCCCTCTTCTTGATCTTGTTGCTTGTTTCCTGTATGCATCTTCTGAGACTTTTAGAGGGGACAAGTTGTATTTTGCAGAATTGCTCTTTGTTTTTATGGTAAGAATGCACTTGGTTTAAACTCTTTCATTACCCTAGTGGACAGTCCAGCCCTACCTTCCACTGGTGGAGGATTTGAAACATTTTCTGGGAAGACCAGAACTTCAGATATGAAGCAGGCAGTGTCCACTCAGGGAGTGTCTGGCCTTTGTTCCTACTTAAGCTGGCCAAACCCTCCCTGTGCACAGCTGTTTGGATCCACAGCCAGGCCTCTATGGCTCTTTCTTGCCTGTCTCCAGCTCTGATTCAACTGCCTTCCCCAGCTCCTGTGTGCGTCCTTTCTGTGTCCCTCCATACCCGGTGTCTCTTCACCAAGACCTCCCGCTTCATGATTAGCCCACCTCCAGCACCCCTCGGCTTCCATCTACCCTTTGTCTCTGAGCCCACACCCTCCCTCCTTCCCTTCCCATCAACTCTTGTATTTGTTAGGAAAGCAAATTTCTTGAACTCATTGATCATTGGCAACCTCCCCAGGGCTTTATGTATGTAGTACAAACATATACACTTGGGTTAACAATCCAAATGAGTTCAATCGTGGTGACATTTCAGGCAATGTGAGGGAAGAATCTGGGGAACTTCACACTATCCAGTTAGCCCCCTAGTTAGCCCCGCCCAGGCAAAGGGAAAGGAGAACTCATGCTTCTCTGGAGGAAGAGGTAGCCATGGCTTGGCAAACCCCTTGTCCTATTAACTTTTGTGCTGAGCTATGCAGCAGAGACTGACATTTCCCATTTGTGAGGGTCAGCGGCACTCTCTCTCTCTCTCTCTCTCTCTCTCTCTCTCTCTCTCTCTCTCTCTCAAGAAGGATTAGTTCTACCCACCCTGACCCCTGACTCTCTTTAAACCAAATATGATTCAGTCTCCTTGGCTCCCTAACAGCTGGGGGTAGGCTCAGATGTCTCGGAGGAGGGAATGATCGTGCTGACACAGAGATCAGATCATGACTATGCCTCTTTTTCAAAAGAAGTCTTTAAAGAGACTTCCATTCCTTTTAGTTGATCCAAGAAATGCCTGGAATTCTGGATTTTCTGTGATAAGATAACAGCTCAATGATTCATTTATTTATTCCTTTTTAAAAATTTATTAAATTTATTTTATTTTTGGCTGTGTTGGGTCTTTGTTACTGCATGGGCTTTCTCTGTTTGCGGTGAGTGGGGGCTGCTCTTTGTTGGGGTGCACGGGCTTTTCATTGAGGTGGCTTCTCTTGTTGCAGAGCACGGGCTCTAGGCACATGGGCTTCAGTAGTTGTGGCTTCAGTAGTCATGGCATGCGGGCTCTAGAGTGCAGGCTCAGTAGTTGTGGCACACGGGCTCAGTAGTTGTGGCTTGCAGGCTCTAGAGCGCAGGCTCGGTAGTTGTGGCGCCCAGGCTAAGTTGCTCCACGGCATGTGGGATCTTCCCGGACCAGGGCTCGAACCCATGTCCCCTGCATTGGCAGGTGGATTCTTAACCACTGCACCACCAGGAAAGCCTCCATTTATTTATTCTTGATGACTATTTGGCACAACAGTTAAGCAAGCCATTAAATGTATCATTCATGCATATGAGTGGACAGGATTTATTAATATACGAATTCACCTTCTTATTCTCATTTCACCATTCTGTCTCCAGCGCAGCCCACACATGCCCTCAAAGAGCTGCAGTGCTGGTTAGTTGCTGGCTCCTTCCGGAGACAATAGAATAAGGAAGGGGAGAGAGAGACCCATACTCCATACTGAGATATGGGCGGAAAAGCAGGGAGGGCTTAGCCAGAGAAGGCAAGTCAATCAAAACAGTAAAGAAATAGCTGAGCAAGGCAAGGGGGGAGGACAGAGGGAGGAACAGTATTTAACAAGATTAGAGGAAGAGTCTGGGGATTTGGCATGAGAGGCTCTGGGACAGCTGTGAGGTGGCAAAAACCCGAGAATTGTGGGGTGGCAAAAACCCGAGGGGATGTGGAAAGGGTTTCTGCTTATTAATTAGTTTCTGGCTTATGGATTAGTCTCTGGCTTATAAATTAGTGTACTTTAAGTCTCCTTGCATCTGGAAATGCAAGTAAAGAATAGCTTTCTTTCCTTTTTTTGTTTTTTCCTGTTTCTTTTAAAAATTTATTTTCTAAATAACTTTTTGTTGCCAGACTGTGCTTCTTTATAAGCAGTTCAGTGCAGAAATGAAACCAGGAGTTGCCCCAGGATTGTTTAGGGTTACCTAGAGAACAAATATTCAGAATTTGGTATGTATGTACCATGGCTTTCTGCAGACGATTTGAAAAAAAAAAAAAAAACAGAGGGATCATTGTTCCTTACCCCATGACCAACTTCTCATATCAGAAACTTCCTTTTTTTCCCTTCCCCAGGCACCCGAAGGAAAACAACAGCAGTTTTGGAATTTCTGCCAATGATGCTTTTTCATTACACAAACTTCTGTTAAGTGCCTGCTATGTGACAAGTAAAGACGAATGGAACCTGGCCCTAGCCTTAAGGGCTGATACTGATGAGTGAGGTGGACATATTAACAACTTGTTAAAACACTGCAGTTAGTGCCTCTATGGAGACAGAGGCAAGGCACTGTGCACTCATGGGGCAAGGAAGACCTGCCTCTGTTTGCATGGTCAGGGGAGGTTTTTGAGAGAAGCTGAGTCTGAAGGGATAAGTGGGGGTCACCAGCAGAAAAATGGAGGAAAGAATAAGGGCGTTTCTGGCAAAAGGAAGAGCATATGCCAAGATGCAGAGGAGAAAAGAGCATGGCCCCAGGAGACACCATGAAGATGGGTGTAGAACGGGTGGATGTAGGGTTGCAACAGGTTAGCTAAGAAGTTTAGGATGTAGGTGGGTGGTGTTACAGAAGGCCTCGTATGCCATGCAAAGGAATTAAGACTTGTATCCTGCAAGCAATGAGGAAGGGAGATTCTGAAAAATTATAGCAGGGCAGTGATTTGCTCACCTCTTCATTTTAGAGATGGACTTCTAGTGGGCATGGCTTAGAAGAGAGACTGAGGTAGGAGGACAAAGTAGAAAGTATTGCAGTCATCTAGGGAAAACCAAAGTATTGTTGGAATAAGACCATGGCCACGGTAATAGGAAGAGTTTGGTGGAAGAGATAATTTCATGGCGGGTATGAAGGATGAGGAACATTTTTTTTTTTGCGGCACGTGGGCCTCTCACTGCTGTGGCCTCTCCCGTTGCGGAGCACAGGCTCCGGATGTGCAGGCCCAGCGGCCATGGCTCACGGGCCCAGCCGCTCCACGGCATGTGGGATCTTCCCGGACTAGGGCACGAACCCGTGTCCCCTGCATCGGCAGGAGGACTCTCAACCACTGCGCCACCAGGGAAGCCCCATGGATGAGGAACTTTAAATCAGACATGGGGTAACAAAGACAGATGATTCTGATATTCTTATATTCCTGCTCTAGGCAACTGGTTTGCTGTATTCCTCACTCAATAAAATTCAGAAAACAGGAGAACAAGCTTTGGATAAGTCAATATGTATAATGTGGGGACTGTTGATATCAAAGAACTCCAAGGAACATCCAGCTAGGATGCTCAATAACGCAGGAGAGATAACAGACCAAAATCCTGGCCTCCCTATTACCATCGACCTCCTCTGCCCGGTAGATGTAAGAAGTACAGGTATCAGTGCCTACAAACAGGGCCACTGATGACTGCTGAAGCATTTTACAGGCTTCTGTTTTATGTATAGGCTCATGTTTAGTTACTGATGGCATGAACGGTTCATGGTGAGATGTAATTATATCTCCTAACAAATGGACACTTTAAAATGTAGCTTTTAGCTTTGAAGAGAGGTTGGTTGACATTTCCCAGCAATGGGCAGGTTAACCTACTGAGAGTTTTTTTTTTTGCGGTACACGGGCCTCTCACCATTGTGGCCTCTCCCATTGCGGAGCACAGGCTCCGGATGCGCAGGCTCAGAGGCCATGGCTCACGGGCCCAGCCGCTCCGCGGCATGTGGGATCTTCCCGGACTGGGGCACGAACCCATGTCCCCTGCATCGGCAGGCGGACTCTCAATCACTGCGCCACCAGGGAAGCCCCTACTGAGAGTTTTATAAGGGCCAGATATGGAAGAACAGATCAGAAGGCAGCAGACCAAATTCCTAGAGATTTTAGTGTCTGAAAGAGATTTCCCTATGTAGACATAAAGATAAGTACTAGCCCCTCTCTGACGGTTGAGGGAGAGAGAAGGGAGGGAGAGAGGATTTAAACCACAGAAAGGACCTGTTTGAATCCAGAGTTCATGCCAGAATCTGCCCCTAGTTTAAAATTAACCAAAGATTTGTTTCAAAAATCTTTCCAACCATTCATAATTGTGCTTCTCATTTTTCTTAGACTTGATATCATATATATTTAAATGTTCATTTAAAAGCTTCCAGTAACCTTTGGCACCAAGATTCCTGATTTGGAGGTCATCCATGTCTGATCTTCATTGGGTTGTAGGAGGTTGTGGGAATGTTATCCAATCCTCTTTCATGACTACAGTTCTATTTACTGGTGGTTCAAAAGTAGCTTCTCATTTTAAATCTTGAATCAATCCACTTTGTAATTTTTTGATGTTAGTGAGTTAACATCAGGGTCCTTTTTTTAAAATTTATTTTATTTATTTATTTTTGTCTGTGTTGGGTCTTTGCTGCGCGTGGGCTTTCTCTAGTTGTGGCGAGCGGGGGCTACTCTTGGTTACGGTGCACAGGCTTCTCATTGCGGTGGCTTCTCTCGTTGCGGAGCACGGGCTCTAGGTGCGCAGGCTTCAGTAGTTGTGGCATGCGGGCTCAGTAGTTGTGGCTCACGGGCTCTAGAGCACAGACTCAGTAGTTGTGGTGCACGGGCTTAGTTACTCCGCGGCGTGTGGGATCTTCCTGGGCCAGGGCTCGAACCCGTGTCCCCTGCATTGGCAGGAGGATTCTTAACCACTGCGCCACCAGGGAAGCCCCCAGGGTCCTTTTTGATAAAAGATTTCTAGGAAGAAATAAGCAAGCTCTGTTTATGGAACATCAAATCGAAACAAAGAGTATCCTGGGGACTGTCTCAGAACATTCCATAGAAATTAAATTCTGTACCTTCCAGGCTAATGTGATGTAGTCCTCAAGGTGGGTTAGGAAGGCTCACCTGGTGACTTCCCTGATGATAGAGTTATCCTGCATCTGCCTTAGATTTCCAACATTTCTTGTTAGTTTACTTGCTGGAGGGGTAAGGCAAGCCTGGATTGAAAAATAGAGCTGGGAATTAACTGTTGCCCAGCTTTCCAGGCACTGATTCTTGAGGAGAGGTTTCTTAATGGTGTTGCCTGGTCACAAGAAGGATTCCCCCAGCCCCACCCTCAGCCTGGGTTTAATCTGTAGCTTCCCCAAAGCACCTTGTGTTCATAGTGGGGAAGAATGACTCACAGGCTGAATAAGTTCAGAGTCCCGAGAGCATTGAGGTTTAGTGGTGAATATCCTACTATGGGGAATCGGGAAACCAAGTACTGGTCCTGCTTTGGCTGCTGACTGCGAGAGTCACTCGCCGTCTCTGAGCATCGATGTCGTCTAAAAATAATAGGAGCTAATATGTATCGAACGAATCCTGTGTTTCAGGAATGATTATTATCATTTTGTGCACCATTTCATTTCATCCTCAGAGTTCTGCTATGGGGTATGACGATAATCGCCTCCATTTTGCAGATGAGGAAATCGAGGCATGTAGAAGTTCATTTGCCCAAGTTCATAAATCAGTAATGACCGCTGGGACTCAAATACTGGTGGGCAGATTGGCCTTCAGTCTCTACCCTTATTCCTAACACTGCACCACCTCCTAAAGTGAAGGGAAAGGAAAAGAAGATGACGAGGGTTCTTTTAGCCCTGCTAGTGTGGGGTGGAGAGGGAGAGGGCTCTGTTTCTGGGGTGAGAAGATCCAGCGTTCAGCTCTACCTTGCTACTCCCCACCACTGAGAATCTTTCAGGGAATATGGCTTCACTATTAGGCCACGGGTAGCATTGCAGGACTTGGTTTAGCTCCTATGCCCCACAAGAATACTTATCAGGGCCATTCTTTTCTGAGCACGTGGGTTAAGCGAGATCTCAGTGGTAGTGGAACCTTGGAGAAATGAAGCATCGGGAATGTTGGCCACAGAGAAAAATGCTGCAGCAGGAAGCTGCAAGCTCTCAGCTCGCTGCCTTGATAGGGGCCACAGTAAATCAGGAGGTGCCGTGGAGGCTGGGGCTGGACCTCAGGGGCAGAGCCTAGCCAGGGGCTGGGGACCCCCCAAAACAACAGCAGACCAAGTTCAGGCTGAGAAGGCAAACTCTGTGGGGAAGGGGGCCGAGAGAATGAGGGAGTAAGGGGAAGGAAGGAACAGACGGCCCCAAAGGGTCTTGGAACAAAGGGGAAAAGGGGATTGTAGTCACATTGGTGTCGGTAGCCCAAGAGAAGAGGAAAGGGCTCCCGTGAGCCCTGAAATGGAAGGAGAGGGAAAGAAGTAAGCAGCTCACAGCAAGCAAGAGGAGGAAGTGGGAGATGCGCTGCTTCCTGTAGAAAGACCGATGACTGAAGACAAAGCTGGGTGGGGACTAGTCCCTGGGCTGCAGGAGCCGCTGCTACACATACACACAGCGGCTGCCGCGCCGTGGGCAGCTCCTACTACTGCGGGGCTGGGCTGGGCTGGGCTGGGCGGGCTGCGCCGGAGCTCGCCTGCACACAGCGGCTCGGAGGGAGGAGGAAAGCCACTCGTCTCGGACCAGCCTCGGGAGCCAAGGTAAAGGAAACACTTTTCGTGTTGCTCCTCGCTAAGAGAAAAATGACCCTCGCCTGCGGTTGTAAGGGCAGATTTCGAGGGGGAAGAAAGACACATTGTTCCGGGGATGGGGGGAAATGGTCAGGATGGGTTGTGTTAGCAGGGATTTTTGAGAAGGACCAAATTCGTGACACCTTGATTTGAAAAAAAATAATCCTCATTAGTGCTTAGCTTCGGTGACTCATCAGGAAAACACGCTAAATGTTAAGAAGCTGTTTGCAGTTCTCTTGGAAGGAAAGCAGAGCCCAGTGGAAATCAATTGGGGCTGTGAAGCTGTGGGCTGATCATCCGAACGTTGCAGTCTTGTTTGAGGAGTGTAAAATGTTAATTGCATTATCTTTCTTACACATTGCACTGGGGTAGCTTCTATCTTGCAGCATGAGGACTGTGATTTGGCTTTTTGTTTGTTTGTTTGGGGGGTTAAATCCTTTTGTACTCAGAATTTGCCAACAAAGGCTGGAATTGCGTATGTGAGGGGCAGTATTTACCATTAAAAAAAAAAAGGTGTCTTCCTCCCTCTGCTCTGTGCAGCTGCTTTCAGGATAACCTCAGAAACAGCTATCATTTACCAGTGGGTCTTATCCTAAAGTTGCATTCTTTCTCAAAAGAGTGTGGCGGGTTTAACTTGTCTAGACTCGGATAGCAGTGTATATATGGATTTTATGTTTATATAGATTTTATTCATCTATAGGTCAAGGTGCATATTAGCCTCAGTGATGGACAACATGTAAAAGTGTTGCCAGGTTGTTTCCTTACCTGCCTATGCTGTGGATGGACGAAATAGTGAAATCAGAACTTGATTTTTATTCTTTGATTTTCTTGAGCAATGGGTCCTCTTATTAGAGTCTGTGGCCATGGCTTGTTCATATTTGTGAATGATACATACAAGTGCAGTAAATAGGTCTAACGGATTAGAAATGAGATTGTGAGATTTCTTTGGCAGGATATGTAGGAGGGTTTAATATCCTAGCATAGCCTGATTTAAAAATTAAGCTGTGTCTCCAGCAGAAAATGTGGTTAAGCAATAAGTGATCGTTGATAAAAGGTTTTGTCTTGCATTTTTACAATGAAAGGAGATAATTTTCAAAAGAAAGAACTGATTATAGTGGAGTAAAAATAATAAAAAGGTCATATTTAGACACTCATTCTTAAAGTGTAGGTTTTAAACACTAAATATGCCATGGAAAGTGTATATGCTTCCTCATTTATCATTATTCTCAATTGTGAAGAGCTCTAGTTTTTTTTTTTTTTTTAATGTCACCTTATGAAATTGATTTGTCTTCTCAAAATTTGTGGGGTAGCAGTGCATTTTCAGAGATAAGAATCTTTAGGTACTAAAGAAAAAAATGTCAAATTTTCTGAGCATACTTATGAAACTAAACCTGTGTGATGACTAAGAGGCGAAATAGTGCTGGTATTGAAACCATGGAGCCCCTCTGACAAATCCATTGAATTTAATCAAACCTGTGGGCAAAACAAGTCACGCCACATATTCCATGGTTCCAGTTCCCGTATGTCTGGGAGACATACGGGAACTGGAACCATATGTAAAGATCATCTTCCCAGAGAGGAGATCTCGGGTGCATCTTGGATCCCGAATGCCCCTAACTGGATCTCTGTGCTCAAGCTGCCTGTCATTAAATGAAATGGAAAGTTGGGAGTCCGGGCTGTATGAATGAGGATGGGGCTCACACTCTGGTACTTACTCAGCTACGGGCTGGATTCACTAGATAATGCCAACACCCTGCTTTGTGTGAGGATGTGTAGACAATCTGCTTTACTCCTCACTGTGTTTCACAAAAGAGTCAGAAAATGAAACCTTGACTCATAGGCACAGGGGAGTCCAGAGGCCCCCTGCTCTCTTTCAGAAAACATCAAACAAGAGATGCCTATTTTCTGCACAGCCCCAAACATTCCCTTAATTATGAAATTCCAGCTTGAAGCACAACATGAATGAGTAACAGCAGATCCGTAACTACGATGGCAGGAGGTTTAAGAAAAAGACGAAAAAGTTCCTGTCCTGTAAAATGGGACTATTTTCTCTTCTTCTGGCCAAATGGAATATTAAAAGACATACTACTTTTGTCCACAGTGTTCGGAGGCTTTTGAGGGAGTCAACCAACACTGAAATTTTAATTGTGTGTGTGTGTGTGTGTGTGTTTTTCTGCCATATGGCCAACGGCAGAGTGGAAACACGACTCCTGGTTGGTCCTGGGCCTCATGGTGGGCTCGTAGTGAATGCATTTGGTCGGCTGACTTTTTTAGCCTACTTCAGAAGGCAGGCTCAACTTTTAAGTATAAAAGCTCTATAGTCAAAGCACAAAGCCTCTTCAGAGACAACTGTGGGTAGCAGAAAACAGCATGGTGGAGTGAAAAGAATGCAGGCTTCAAGAGTCAGGCAGATCTGCCTTTGAATCCTACCACTGGTTCTCACTCCTTCAGCTGGTACGTTGTTATGAACCTTGCTTTCTTCACTGTAAAAAAGGGTTAATAGTACATAATCAGGGTATTTTTTGTTATTGTTTATTTGTTGTGTTTTATTTGGTTTTTGCTTTTGCGTGTGATTTGTGAGTGCCTGCCTGGTACCTAGTAGGTACTCAGATGTCATTTTTTCTTCTGCGTCGGGAAAAGTTAGCGTATTCTTGATCTTTGCCACTATCTCAAAGATTCAGGAGACATTTTTTTTTAACTGTAGTGAAATATATATAACATAAAAGTTCCCATTTTAACTATTTGTAAGTGTGCCATTCTGTGGCATTAAGTATACTGACACTGCTGTGCAACTGTCACTACCATCCATCTCCAGAGCTTTTTCATCTTCTCAAACTGAAAATCTGTTCCCATTAAACAGTAACGCCCCATTCCCTCCTCCCCCCAGCCCCTGGCACCACCATTCTACCTTCTGTCTATGACGACTCTAGGTACCTCACGTAAGTGGAATCATACAGTATTTGTCCTTTTGTGACTGGCTTGTTTCACTTACCAAAATGTCTTCAAGGTTCATCCATGTTACGGCATATGTTGGAATTTCCTTCCTTTTTTAGGCTGAATACTATTCCATTGTATGTATATACTATAGTTTTTTATCCATGAATCTGTTGATGGACACTTGGGTCGCTTCCATGTTTTAGCTATTGTGAATAGATCATGGGTGTACAAATATCCCTGCTTTCACTTCTTTTGGGGTACCCAGAAGTGTAATTGCTGTATTATATGGTAACTGTGTTTAATTTTTTGAAGAATGGCCATACTGTTTTCCATAGCCACTACACACCATTTTCTATTCCCACAGCAGTACACGAGGGTCCCAATTTCTCCAAATCCTCACCAACATTTGTTATTTCCTGGGGTTTTTTGTTTGTTTGTTTTTGACAGTAACTATCCCAGTGGGTGTGAATTGGTATCTCTTTGTGGTTTCAATTTGCATTTCCCTGAGGATTAGTGACGTTGCATATCTTTTCACGTGCCTGTTGGCGATTTGTATGTCTCCTTTAGAGAAATGTCTATTCAAGTCCTTTACCCATTTTTTAATTGGGTTGTTTTCGAGGAGACGTTTTGAAATGGCGGCATCTCTTAACATAGTGTGTCAGAAAGATCATGATTATAATATTTGTATTCAGTCTCTTGCATACACCAGTATTATCCCTGCCCAAGTGAAATTCATCTCTCAAAAGTAACTTTTAAACGCAAGAGGAGAAAGAAAATCTGCGTAGATCCTGATAATTAGTGATATCAAGAACCTGATAGTGAAATTCAAACCCTAATTGTAGACCAGTGATCCTGCTGGTCAGGTGCAGGCCAGGCCCCCCCTGGAGGGGGCCATCACTTCAGTGTCTTTCTAGTCTCTACTCATTAGCTGCAGGAGAAAAAGTGCCCAATAGGTAGCAAGTTCAGAAAAAGGGAGGAGAAACTACATGCTAAATTGTTCTCAAACTCTTTATAATGGAGAGGATTAACCTTGGAAAGGGGCTATAGTAGTTAAACAACAATAGATTCTGAGAGAAGTTTCTACTAATGCAATGGGATTCTAGTCTAAATTTCACTTTTGAAAATAAGAATCCTGTGTTTCACTTTCCACCACAGATTTCACTCTCCATTCCAAAACCAGTGAGGCAGGGTATGGATGGGGCTGAGGTGATCTGGGCAGAAAGATTAGGGAAGACTCTTGAACAGCAGTGATACCTGAGGTTTATGGTGTGGGTGCAGATGTTGACCTTGAATGGTTTGAAGAGCTCCTGAAAAACTGTGTGTTAATTTTTTGTAATGCACTCTGTGTGTGTACTAGGAGGTTGGATAATGACCTCCAACTTTATAAAATTTGCAAATCTGTTGGTTCTGTAGTTACTGGGAAGACCCATGACTGGCTTTACTAGACCCAGGTGGGAGAGGGGAACAGAGCTGGGTTAAGACTTTGTCCCAGCCTATGACATCATGGAATTGCAGAGCTAAAAATGACCTGGGAACAAACCTAGCCTGTATCAACCCCTCCATGATGGATAATAAAATAGGACCAGAATTTGTTACCTTTCTAGAGCTGCACAGTTGATTAATACCTCACCTCCCAATTCAATTTCCATTTTACTTCCATCCACAGTAGGGCAAATGGATAGAGAAAGTCATTATACTTTGTCACTTTAAAAATTGTTTGGAAGACCATATTCTTTTGTTTAAAAAGAAGAGGGTAATGTTTAAAGTTAATATGCTATGTTTCTGTGTTCAAATTTGTTCAAATGTAAAGATGCCAATGTGGAATTGAAATTCAGATTTTCAGGTAAGAGCGTTAGAGATATATGTGGTTCCTTAAAACTCTTACGTTAAAGAAAATCAATTATAGTTAATGGGAGTCAATATTCAGACAATGTTCAGAATCTCTAGAGGACTTCCTTAAACATTAGAAAAGAGGGAGTTCAATTCTCAAACTCTAGAGATAACATGTTTCTTAGAAGTGAAGATATAAGACAGGGTCAGCCCTTTTATCTCTTGTTATACAGTCAAGCTCTTAATGGAAAGACTTAGTAAAGCCAGTCACCTGACCCTTCCTCCCTATTTCTTTGGCCTTCCCTTGTCCCCCTGCCAGTCTGGTTGTCAGGATCAGACCTTCCCATTATCCTCTGCCCCAGGCATCTGGCAATAGAGCTGAAGGAGAGGGTCTGGAAACTGGAGTGATGGGCTCTACTCCAGATTCCTTGCAACATGAGCAGGGCCATTGCTGTTCTTAGGAAATCCTTTTTTTTTTTTTTTTTAATTTCACTTTTTACTATACCCTCTGCATTTTCAATGAAAACCATTAAACCCAAGCCCCCACTCCCTTTATTCATTACAGGTGACCTCACCTCCTGTTATTTGGAGAAGGCATATATTATGGAATTCCTCAACCTCATTCTTTACCACCTCACAATTTCTCATGTCTTCATTCATTTTCTTCTCCTCCCTTCCTAGGTCAGATTAGCACAGCTTTTCTTTCAAGCCTGGACTTGGACTCTTATTTCCTTTTACTTTCTAGGGGACTATGTTCTGACAATAATTCTATCTCCTTACACATTTGGCTTCTTCTTTTTATTGGCCCTTGCCTCTTTGCCTGCAAACATGCTTAGTTTACACATATAAATTTAAACAAACCAGTTGCCAACAAAGATTCCCTTTGACTTTGGTAACCTCTACTAACTTTGTTTTCTTCCTACCTGTAGCGAAGGAAAAATAGTTTTCCCTCCACCTTTCTCAGTGCTGAGAAACCTGTAACAAAAGACAGATTGATAAGAGAAAAACAAATGGACATTTATTAACTTGTATACCTCATGTGTACATGGGAGATACCAGGGAAAAATGAGGAGCTCTCAGAAGTGGTTTAGAACTCAGGCTTAAATACCATCTTGAGCTAAAGACAAAATTAAGGAGGAGTGAAGGAGGGCAGTTATGGGGAGGCGGCCAGGAAAAGTGTGGTAAATAAGAGTAAGATTTGATATACATATTTAAGTTGGTTCCACTCCTTCTTTTCCTGGAACAGAGAGGGAGGCACCCTTACACGAGATTTCCTTTATAATGTAAATTTCCCTTACAAAAATGTAACCTCTAGTATGTTTTCATAATCTCTCCAGTGTCTCCTGTTTCCACGATAATCTACCTGAAATAATTCTTATGCCAAACAGGCATATTTTGGAGTGGCATATTCTGCCACCCTTCATGCCTCTCTGAAGGCTCCCAACATCTCCATTAACTCCAAGTTCTGCTCCCCAAATATGAGTGTTCTCAAGATTCGATTCTTCTGCCACTAAATTTCTCCCTCTTCCTTTATCAAACCCTTTTCTATGATTTCTGTCATTGTCACTGGGGTGGGGGGCAGTTCCAAATCTGATTCTCCATCCTGATCTCTCACCTACTCTAAACGTGCACATCGAGCACCCTGCAAACTTGCCAGAACATCCAACCCACTGAAACTGAGACTCCAAATCAGTGCTTGCCATTGCCTTTCCCCACTCAAAACCAGCTCCTCACCTGATTCCACGACTATTGACACCCCATTCTCAGTCCCTCAATTAGGAAAACCCAATTTCATTGTTTTCCTCACCAAACAACCAAGTTGGAGTCAGTTGCTCAGACCTTTGCATTGTCACTGGAAACATATCTTGACACCATCTAATCTTTCCCATGTTGACAGCCAGTGTCTTGTTCTAGCCCTCCTGACCTCCAGCTGGGCTGATTTGTTGTTTGTGTTCTTCCCTCTCCCTGGAAGAACTTTCCTGCTTCTCCTTCCACACTTCACCCCTGTAGTCTTGCTTCTCTGCGTAGCCAAATTCCATTCATCCTGTGAGGCTCAGTTCAAATGCTGTCTCTTCCATGAAGTCTTCCTTGGTTTCTTCCTTTCCCAATAAAAAGCAATTTTTACTTCCCCTGAAGTCTTTTGTTCTTTCATCACAGCAATTAGTGCATTCTTGTGTGTATAATGAAAATCTGCTTTTTTTTTTTTTTTTCTTTTGCAAACTCTTTGAGGACAGCAGCCACACCCAGTTTCATCTTTGTCTTCCTTACAGCACACAAATACAGCTTGGGTTTTTGTTTGTTTTCAACTTCAGTTTTATTGAAGTGTAATTGGCAAATAAAATTATAAGATATTTAAAGTGTTCATCATGGTGATTGGATATACATATATACTGTGAAAGGATTCCTCCCATCTAGTTAATTAACACATACATCACCTCACATATATTTGTGGGATTTTTGTTTTTGTTTTGTTTGTTTGTTTTTGGTGAGAACATTTGGGTTCACAAATGCAGTTTGTTTATCATTCGTTTAATGAACTTTCTTGAGTCACTTATTTTTTTATGCAGAGTGGACTAGATATTCTAGGAGCTTATAAACTACTGGGAAAACAGACAAATACTGACAGAACTACAATACAGTCAGTCTGTCCACAAGTCTTAACGGAATGTCTGCAATGTGCCATGTGTCCTTCGAGGGGCCAGGGACACTTGGATGAACAAAACAGGCCAGTTCTTTGTTTTCTTGTAAATTACCTTCTATTGAGAGAGACCTGGTAAACACATAAACAAATGGTTTACAGATCTAGCTGCACATTAGAAATCACTGAGGGGTACTTTGAAAAAACACCTATGGCCCAGCCTCAACCTAGACTAATCAGATCAGAATTAGCCAGGATCGGACCCCATTGACAGAAACAAATTACAATACAAGAAAATATCAGGTAGTGATAAGTGCTGAGGTGGATTAAAATAGAAACAGATTGAATGATAGAGATTGTGTGTATGATGGTGTGGCCATGGGAATTTTACCTTTGTTGGGTAATCCCTGAAGGCCTCTCTGAGATGACATTCACAACTCATGTGCCTTCCCTATTAGTAGTGAGGCAGACAGAGCTGCTGTGATTGGCTAGTTCAAGTGTCCTGTGAGGCCATGGTGCAGGCCCGCCTCTCTGAAAAACTGGTCTGGTCACCAGACTCCAGAAAAAGGTCTAGCTCTATTAGCAAGGAAGAAGGGGTGAATGGGTATCGGGTGTTCAACAGAATCTGCCACTATTATTGTTTCCATCCTATACATGAAGATATCAAGGCCCAAAAGGTTAAACTTATCAAAATCATACAACTTTGAGTTGAACAGTGTTTCCATGCATTCTCCTTTCAGAAAAACAAACATACACAAATACACACAAATGAAAAGCTTGCTTTAGTTGATGGTGATGATCTAGGTAGACTAGAGAAAGAGTCCTGGAAGAAAATACAAAATGGCTCCTGTGAGATGAAGCAAAGAATCACCTTCTAAACAAATGATTCCAGAAGAAATTACATCAGGTCCTAGTAAGTGATAAGAATGGCATTTAATTTAGACAACTAGCCCTGCATTTCTGCATTGTAAAATACACATATATATATAATTAAATTGAGTCTTCCTGACTCGTCATTTAAATCAATTTGATCTAAATAAAATCCACCCTGGGCCAAGAAATGAGCAAGAGAGGCCAAGGGTTCTGTTTATGATGTCTATCAGACTTAAAGGAAAACACTGTTTTGTCTAGAGAGGTATGCATTTTGTGGATTACAGCACATGTAAGAGAAGCAAGAATGCTCTCTGAAATTTCTGATTATGAGTTATTTTGAAAATAGTTTTCCACTTTCCAACTGCAGAGGCAACATGCAGTTCTATTATTGTTGCATTGTCTTCATGGTTCCTATTTTTCATTCTGATATTTCATTTCAGAGGCTAGGTTTGTGAGGCAGCAGGAGTGAAAAAGGGAAATTGCAGTGAAGCTGCCGTCATTACAGTGTTTTTACTGCTTGCCTCTAGGTGTATTTCTGTGCATTCTCATCGTAACAGATTAAGTGTTAATGGTAGGAATACCTTCTCTGTAATAAATGATCGAATGCTTCCTACTCGTATATTTGCATCTTTAAACAGGAAAGTAAAAGTTCATTTCTAAGCTTTGCCAACAGAGCTGTGTTTAAGAAGGGTATTTATCTGATCTGCACAGAACCATATGAGAAAAATTGTGAAAAAATTTACACAGAAAAAAAAAATTAACAGTCCTTTTAGTCTACTCTTTCTTTGGAGAATTGAATGGATCCTTTGCCATTATTTTTTAAACTTCATGAATGATGGCTGTGTTTAGAGAACATTACTGTATATAGGCATTAAAGTAATTTCGCTAACAGTTTTATTATTTTTTTTCCATTGGGGGAAAAGAAAACTTGATATCAAACAGTCCCCACATTTTTTTAAAATTAAACTAATACAAAATTTAAGTTAAAAAAATGAAAATTTCTAAGCAAAAAAAAAATTGATTTTTTATTATGTTTTAAAATAATCTGAAAATACTACAGTATACAAAAATAATATTCTAAGGCTTAATACACAGGAGAGCATAGTTGTTAAAGAACATTGGTTTGGAATCAGAATGTCCTGGACAAGTTGCTTAAACTATCTATGCCTCTGTTTCCTTATCTATAGATTGGGATATAATGACAATACCTACTTCACAAAATTGTCAGGGGAAAATTATATAATGTATGTAAAATGTTTATTTTACATGTCATAGTGCCTGACATATAGTAACTAACTATTCAGAATTGTAGCTATTATTAGTATAATTATTATTGTTACCACAAAGATGGAGTAGAGGATCTTTAGTTCTAGCCATGGGGTTCTCAGCCAGTTTTAGCAGAAATGATTATGGCCCAACATGAACCACAGGTGCTCAGAACTTGAAGTAAGGAATCACCTGAGGAAGCCTGCTTCCTCGGCATAGTCAGACGTCAGTGTTGTGACTTAGTTAAGTGACAGTCTCAGGCTTGCACTATTTGTTCACCAATGCATGTGATTAGGCAAAAATATTTCTGGTTTTCCTTCCCAACTCATGATAGGCTTACAGGTCTCCATCTGCTTTAGTTAGGTGTAGCCCTGTGTCTTGCATTGACCAGTGAAGTGAAAGCAGAAGTGATGTTCACCTCTAGGAGGAAGCTTATAATGACCAGAATGTGAGCGCATTCCTTGGCAATTGACAGTGGTGGAAACACAGGGACAGTGGCTGAGCTCTTAAGCCTGGGTCTTAGAATAAAGACAACACAGAGATGGTCTCTCCACTGACCTGCAATGAACACATAGTGAGAGTGAAAAATGAGTTTTTCTGTCTTAAAAGATTTGGGGGTTGTTTCCACAGTATAACCTTAGCTTATCCTGACTGATAGGCTCTGGTTATCCCTTCAAGCTCTAGAGAAAAAAGTATTATTGGTAACAATACATAAAATATGTAGCAATTTAGAGATGGTCGTTTTTTAAAATTTTTTTAAATTTAATTTTTTTTTATACAGCAGATTCTTATTAGTCATCAATTTTATACACATCAGTGTATACATGTCAGTCCCAATCACCCAATTCATCACACCACCACCCCTACTCCCCCGCCGCTTTCCCCCCTTGGTGTCCATACGTTTGTTCTCTACATCTGTGTCTCAATTTCTGCCCTGCAAACTGGTTCATCTGTACCATTTTTCTAGGTTCCACATATATGCGTTAATATACAATATTTGTTTTTCTCTTTCTGACTAACTTCACTCTGTATGACAGTCTCTAGATCCATCCACGTCTCAACAAATGACCCAATATCGTTCCTTTTTATGGCTGAGTAATATTCCATTGTATATATGTACCACATCTTCTTTATCCATTCATCTGTCAATGGGCATTTAGGTTGCTTCCATGACCTAGCTATTGTAAATAGTGCTGCAATGAACATTGGGATGTATGTGTCTTTTTGAATTATGGTTTTCTCTGGGTATATGCCCAGTAGTGGGATTGCTGGATCATATGGTAATTCTATTTTTAATTTTTTAAGGAACCTCCATACTGTTCTCCACAGTGGCTGTATCAATTTAGATTCCCACCAACAGTGCAAGAGGGTTCTCTTTTCTCCACACCCTCTCCAGCATTTGTTGTTTGTAGATTTTCTGATGATGCCCATTCTAACTGGTGTGAGGTGATACCTCATAGTAGTTTTGATGTGCATATCTCTAGTAATTAGTGATGTTGAGCAGCTTTTCGTTTGCTTCTTGGCCATCTGTAAGTCTTCTTTGGAGAAATGTCTATTTAGGTCTTCTGCCCATTTTTGGATTGGGTTGTTTGTTTTCTTTAATGTTGAGCTGCATAAGCTGTTTATATATTTTGGAGATTCATCCTTTGTCCATTGATTCGTTTGCAAATATTTTCTCCCATTCTGAGGGTTGTCTTTTCGTCTTGTTTATGGTTTCCTTTGGTGTGTAAAAGCTTTGAAGTTTCATTAGGTGCCATTTGTTTATTTTTGCTTTTATTCCCATTACTCTAGGAGGTCTAGAGCAGGTCTCTAATCCATTTTGAGTTTATTTTTGTGTATGGTGTTAGGGAGTGTTCTAATTTCATTCTTTTACATGTAGCTGTCCAGTTTTCCCAGCACCACTTATTGAAGAGACTGTCTTTTCTCCATTGTATATCCTTGCCACCTTTGTCATAGATTAGTTGACCATAGGTGCATGGGTTTATCTCTGGGCTTTCTACCTTGTTCCATTGATCTATGTTTCTGTTTTTGTGCCAGTACCATATTGTCTTGATTACTGTAGCTTTGTAGTATAGTTTGAAGTCAGGGAGTCTGATTCCTCCAGCTCCATTTTTTTCCCTCAAGACTGCTTTGGCTATTCGGGGTCTTTTGTGTCTCCATACAAATTTTAAGGTTTTTTGTTCTAGTTCTGTAAAAAATGCCATTGGTAATTTGGTAGGGATTGCATTGACTCTGTAGATTGCTTTGGGTAGTATCGTCATTTTCACAGTATTGATTCTTCCAATCCAACAACATGGTATATCTCTCCATCTGTTGGTATCATCTTTAATTTCTTTCATCAGTGTCTTATAGTTTTCTGCATACAGGTCTTTTGTCTCTCTAGGTAGGTTTATTCCTGGGTATTTTGTTCTTTTTGTTGCAATGGTAAATGGGAGTGTTTCCTTAATTTCTCTTTCAGATTTTTCATCATTAGTGTATAGGAATGCAAGAGATTTCTGTGCATTAATTTTGTATCCTGCTACTTTACCAACTTCATTGATTAGCTCTAGTAGTTTTCTGGTGACATCTTTAGGATTCTCTATGTATAGTATCATGTCATCTGCAAACAGTGACAGCTTTACTTCTTCTTTTCCAATTTGTATTCCTTTTATTTCTTTTTCTTCTCTGATTGCTGTTGCTAGGACTTCCAAAACTATGTTGAATAATAGTGGTGAGAGTGGGCAACCTGGTCTTGTTCCTGATCTTAGAGGAAATGCTTTCAGTTTTCACCATTGAGGATGATGTTTGCTGTGGGTTTGTCATATATGGCCTTTATTATTTTGAGGTAGGTTTCCTCTATGCCCACTTTCTGGAGAGTTTTTATTGTAAATGGGTGTTGAATTTTGTCAAAAGCTTTATCTGCATCTATTGAGATGATCATATGATTTTTATTCTTCAATTTGTTAATATGGTGTATCATATTGATTTGTGTATATTGAAGAATCCTTGCATCTCTGGGATAAATCCCACTTGGTCATGGTGTATGATCTTTTTAATGTGTTGTTGGATTCTGTTTGCTAGTATTTTGTTGAGGATTTTTGCCTCTATATTCATCAGTGATATTGGTCTGTAATTTTCTTTTCTTGTAGTATATTTGGTTTTGTTATCAGGGTGATGGCAGCCTCATAGAATGAGTTTGGGAGTGTTCCTTCATCTGCAATATTTTGGAAGCGTTTGAGAAGGATGGGTGTTAGCTCTTTTCTAAATGTTTGATAGAATTCACCTGTGAAGCCATCTGGTCCTGGACTTTTGTTTGTTGGAAAATTTTTAATCGCAGTCTCAATTTCATTACTTGTGATTGGTCTGTTCATATTTTCTATTTCTTCCTTGTTCAGTCTTGGAAGGTTATACCTTTCTAAGAATTTGTCCATTTCTTCCAGCTTGTCCATTTTATTGGCATAGAGTTGCTTGTAGTAGTCTCTTAGGATGCTTTGCATTTCTGCGGTGTCTGTTGTAACTTCTCCTTTTTCATTTCTAATTTTATTGATTTGAGTCCTCTCCCTTTTTTTTGATAAGTCTGGCTAATTGTTTATCAATTTTGTTTATCTTCTCAAAGAACCAGCTTTTAGTTTTATTGATCTTTGCTACTGTTTTCTTTGTTTCTATTTCATTTATTTCTTCTCTGATCTTTACGATTTCTTTCCTTCTGCTAACTTTGTGTTTTGTTTGTTCTCTTTCTCTAGTTCCTTTAGGTGTAAGGTTAGATTGTTTATTTGAGATTTTTCTTGTTTCTTGAGGTAGGCTTGTATAGCTATAACCTTCCCTATTAGAACTGCTTTTGCTGCATCCCATAGGTTTCGGATCGTTGTGTTTTCATTGTCATTTGTCTCTAAGTATTTTTTGATTTCCTCTTTGATTTCTTCAGTGATCTCTTGGTTGTTTAATAACATATTGTTTAGCCTCCATGTGTTTGTGTTTTTTACGGTTTTTGCCTGTAATTGATTTCTAATTTCATAGCTTTTTGGTCAGAAAAGATGCTTGATATGATTTCAATTTTCTTAAATTTACTGAGGCTTGATTTGTAACCCAAGATGTGATCTATCCTGGAGAATATTCTGTGCGCACTTGAGAAGAAAGTGTAATCTGCTGTTTTTGGATGGAATGTCCTATAAATATGAATTAAATCTATCTGGTCTGTAGTGTCATTTAAAGCTCCTGTTTCCTTATTTATTTTCATTTTGGATCATCTGTCCATTGGTGTAAGTGAGGTGTTAAAGTCCCCCACTATTTTTGTGTTGCTATCGATTTCCTGTTTTATAGGTGTTAGCAGTTGCCTTACTTATTGAGGTGATCCTATGTTGGATGCATGTATATTTATAATTGTTATATCTTCTTCTTGGATTGATCCCTTGATCATTATGTAGTGTTCTTCCTTGTCTCTTGTAACATTCTTTATTTTAAAGTCTATTTTATCTGATATGAGTATTGCTACTCCAGCTTTCTTTTGATTTCCATTTGCATGGAATATCTTTTTCCATCCCCTCACTTTCAGTCTGTATGTGTCGCTAGGTCTGAAGTGGGTCTCTTGTAGACAGCATATACATGGGTCTTGTTTTGTATCCATTCAGGAAGTCTGGTTCTTTTGGTTGGAACATTTAATCCATTCACGTTTAAGGCAATTATCAATATGTATGTTCCTATGACCATTTTCTTAATTGTTTTGGGTTTGTTTTTGTAGGTCCTTTTCTCCTCTTGTGTTTCCCACTTAGTGAAGTTCCTTTAGCATTTGTTGTAGAGCTGGTTTTGTGGTGCTGAATTCTCTTAGCTTTTGCTTGTCTGTAAAGCTTTTGATTTCTCCATCGAATCTGAATGAGATCCTTGCCAGGTAGAGTAATCTTGGTTGTACGTTCTTTGCTTTCATCACTTTAAGTATATCATGCCACTCCCTCCTGGCTTGTAGAGTTTCTGCTGAGAAATCAGCTGTTAACCTTATGGGAGTTCCCTTGTATATTATTTGTCATTTTTCCCTTGCTGCTTTCAATAATTTTTCTTTGTCTTTAATTTTTGCCAGTTTGATTACTATGTGTCTTGACGTGTTTCTCTTTGGGTTTATCCTGTATGGGACTCACTGCGCTTCCTGGACTTGGGTGGCTACTTCCCATGTTAGGGAAGTTTTCAATTATAATATCTTCAAATATTTTCTCTGGTCCTTTCTCTCTCTCTTCTCCTTCTGGGACCCCTATAATACGAATGTTGTTGCATTTAATGTTGTCCCAGAGGTCTCTTAGGCTGTCTTCATTTCTTTTCATTCTTTTTCTTGTTCTGTTCCGCAGCAGTGAATTCTACCATTCTGTCTTCCAGGTTACTTATCCTTTCTTCTGCCTCAGTAATTGTGCTATTGATTCCTTCTAGTGTAGTTTTCATTTCAGTTATTGTACTGTTCATCTCTGTTTGTTTGTTCTTTAATTCTTCTAGGTCTTTGTTAAACATTTCTTGCATCTTCTTGATCTTTGCCTCCATTCTTTTTCCGAGGTCCTGGGTCATCTTCACTACCACTATTCTGAATTCTTTTTCTGGAAGGTTGCCTATCTCCCCTTCATTTAGTTGTTTTTCTGGGGTTTTGTCTTGTTCCTTCATCTGGTACATAGCCCTCTGCCTTTTCATCTTGTCTATCTTTCTGTGAATGTGGTTTTTGTTCCACAGGCTGCAGGATTGTAGTTCTTCTTGCTTCTGCTGTCTGCCCTCAGCCCTGCTAGTGTTGGAGGGTCTCCTGCAGAGGCAGGGTGTGGCTGTGTCTCACCGTGAGGACAAGTACACTGGCAGCAGAAGTTCTGGGAGGTACTCCTTGTCATGAGTCCTCCCAGAGTCCTGGAGATAGTCATTTTTAATGAATTGTGTATGTGTGTATGTCTGCTTATCATATGTTGTACCATAAGTAAATATCAGGGTACTTCACATTTTAATTTATATAGATTTATATAAAATTTTTCATTTAAATTTCTTTTTTTTTTAATTAATTTATTTTTTTTGCTGAGTTGGGTCTTTGTTTCTGTGCAAGGGCTTTCTCTGGCTGTTGCAAGTGGGGACCACTCTTCATCACGGTGCGCGGGCCTCTCACTATCGCGGGCTCTCTTGTTGCAGAGCACAGGCTCCAGACGCGCAGGCTCAGTAATTGTGGCTCACGGGCCCAGCCGCTCCGCGGCATGCGGGATCTTCCCAGACCAGGGCTCGAACCCGTGTCCCCTGCATTGGCAGGCAGACTCTCAAACACTGCACCACCAGGGAAGCCCTAAATTTCTTTTAAAATAGGGTTTATTTCCATTTCATACAGAGGAAAATCAATATACCAAAATTACCAACATCTATTTTTTTTGGAGAGAGCCACCCATGATGCCCACGTCAGGACTCTGAATTCTAGGCCTGATGTGATCACTGGGTCATGGTCCCTCTCACTAAAAGCTCATCCAGAATGGTGCCTTGTGACACAAAGGATCTTCTGAGAGAAGATGAAGGACTCAGCCATGCCCATGACCTTTGTCTCCAGTAAGAAAATAGTCTTCCCTAAGTCCTATTACAATGTTCAGTTATAAACAGTGGTGCTTAGTACATAGAGGGTCTTAAATAATACGTATTGATAAATAGATGGAAGTAGTCCACAGTTCTTCCAAATATCTGGACTCTTTCATGTTTGCTTTTTAAAAATAAATCTCTTTATTTTAGACCTTAGTTTAAAAACATCTCGGCATTAAGACTTACATTTACCCTAGAATCAAGTTATATTGTTACGATCAGACAGTGTTAAGGAAAAGGAAACGCATTTTTAATTTTAAAAAAAGGACTTACATTTATTCTTTTAAAACACTTTACATATGATCGCCCATGTATGCACCGACGTAGGCTATTTTATTTGATAATTTTTACTGTTGATTTTATTTCACCTGATAATTTTATTTGGGTCCCTAAAACTACATTATGAACTACCTTAATTATTTAAATTAGAAACAGATTACTTTTCTCTAGTGTACAAACCCAAATTAATTTCATTATTAACCCGAGTTTTAAATTGATTAATCTTGGAGTGTTTAAAAAACCAAGTGGGGTTTTTTCATCCTTAAGGAGATGGGCATATTGATTTGATGACTCTCTTGCTGTCACACCAGTTGTGCTATGAAGAGCAAGACATTTGCAAGAAAACTTTGGATAGATTTTATAAACCAGCCAGAAACCTGTGTGTCTGGGGTTTCTGGGGGAACAATCTGTGAGTCATTTTAAAAAACAAACACACTCATAATCACGGTGCATGGTGTTACCATGGTAATTAGTCCTGTGGAGTTGGGTTGCTTATGTTCCTGTAAAGGGAAGAGGCGGAGAGAAACTGAGAATTCAGAGCGTTGACTATCAGCTTCAATTTGACTATCACAAGAGAGTGTAGGGTTTCTTGAAAATGTACTGGCACAGTTGTCCTGAGAGGGAATTAAAGAAACTCTGGCATCCTCCCTTTGTTACTGAATATAAGTTAGCCGTTTTACTGTTGGGTGTTGTGATTCACAGGAGAGAAAAGGGCCATTTGGCATTCTCTCAGGAAGAAGGGGGGTAGATTGGTCCTTTATCTGCTATATAATTACATATAAGTCTCTCAGATCTACCCGGTAAGTGTCTGGTGTGAAGGTGCACAGGGCTTTAGTGAGTCTCTAAAAGGTGCCAAAATGCCACTGGCATAATATTATTACAGATTTAAACGCTCCTCAGTGCATTATTCTAATACAGTTAGAGACGGGTTTTAGTGAGGCCATTGTTTCAGATCTGATCCCCAAGTAGACCAGGTCTCTTTTCTCTATTTTATGGAGTAGATATGACTCCTTTATCTTGGACAGTCATCTTATAATATAGGTCCCTGGATCACAGAGGAGACCAAGGAGGTTATGTGAACTCTGCCAAATCTGTCATCACCCCAGGGGAAAGTAAAATCAACATACGTGCTTTATTTTTTCCCCCATTTATTTATTTATTTTTTGGCTGCGTTGGGTCTTCATTGCTGCACGTGGGCTTTCTCTAGCTGTGGTGAACAGGGGCTACTCTTCATTGCTGTGCTCAGGCCTCTCATTGCAGTGGCTTCTCTTGTGGTGGAGCATGGGCTCCAGGTGCGCAGGCTTCAGTAGTTGTGGTGCGCGGGCTCAGCAGTTGTGGCTCGTGGGCTCTAGAGCACAGGCTCAGTAGCATTCGGGCTACTGTGGCATAGTGGCATAGTGGTGCACGGGCTTAGTTGCTCCACAGCATGTGAGATCTTCCTGGACCAGGGCTCAAACCTGTGTCCCCTGCATTGGCAGATAGATTCTTAACCGCTGCACCACCAGGGAAATCCCAACATACATGCTTTTTTGATGGACAGTCAACAAAGTGGAATTACTGAGGAGTGATTCATTATGATTCTGTATGGAGAACAATCAACACCCTTAAGTTAAAGGTATGAGTTAGTGCACCTACAAAACTGGTTTTTAAGAATGATTTAAGATTACTTTAAGAAGCCTAGGTATCCTCTTAAATGGATAATACATTGACTAGAGGTTTTCTTAGCGTATTCCTCATGCAGATTTTATTTCTACAACTTTTCCTTATTAAAACTATTTTTCAAAAGGCTTGAAATAAAGTACCGTGGAGTTTGATTAAAGGGTCATGCAAATGCAGGGAGTTTGTGTGTGATTTTGCCCTGGCATATGGTGTAAAAACTATTTCTTAAAACTGTGGATTTCATTTTTCCTCTCATATGTGGGAAGAAGGCACATGTTACCCAAACTTCATTCTATGCTGTCTTAATCTTTTTAAGATTAGTAAACAATACTTAACTTAAACTTTTTCTGATGGTGAAAGTAATTCATGGTGATCATTGAAAATTTGGAAAATACTTAAAGTGTAAAAAAAAATTAAGACTGACCCCTTCCATTAATTAGGTTTTTGGTTGAACCACATAGAACAGAGACCTGATTTCACAGTGGCTTACAGAAGTGAGAAGTTATTTCTCTCTCACATAATAATCCAGAGGTGTGTGGTCCAGGGCTGGTAAGGTAACTCTCCTCCACAAGATCATCCAGGTATCCAGTCTCCTTCTATCATACTGTTACATCATTCCAAGCATATTTTCCTTGCTTTATGGTCTAAAGTGGCTTCCTACCATAAGGACCTCACTATAGCCAGTAGGAAGGGAGAAAGTTGGAAAGGGGACGGCATGACCCAGAAGTTGCACCCATCACTGCTGCAGCAATCCCCTTGAACTTTGTCACATGGCCACACACCTAGCACCAAGGGAGGCTGGGAAAAGCAGTTATTCTTGACATGTATGTGCCTAGCTTAGGTTCTATCACAAGCATGGAAGAAGGGGAAAGCAGATACTGGGGCATATCTAGCAATTTCTGGTACTTCCATTTTCTATACAAAAGGGATAATACACTGTTAACATTTTGACATACCTTCTTCCAATCTTTTTTCTAGAAAAATATGTATCAGAAAGATATGTATACTATTTACTAGAAAATATTGTATGTGATATATTAGAATATTAAAAATATGAAAATGTATTCAAAAATGCATATATATATAATAGATAGATGTTAGAAAATTAGCTGAGGTCATACTCTCTATATAATGTTGTATTCTCTTTTCACATAACTTTATTCCGTGTGTATTCTTCCTCATCACTTAAATTTTTTGTATTTATTGTTTCCAAGTTCCATCGTGTGGAATTTTTCTGTTTTACTTAATGGGTTATGTTATTCATATTTAGGCTATTTCTAACACCTTGGTAATACTTCTTTGTCTATACTTTGCATTTTTTGGATCAAGTCAAGGAGTGACATCACCAAGACAATGGGTGAGAACATATTTGGAATCTTGATAAATATTGCCCAACTGCTTTCCAGAGAGATTGTGTTGATTTATGCTCTCCCAAGAACGTATGAGAGTGCTGGACTCAGAGCTCCCTTCGAGGCTTATTTTGCAAGTCCCACTAATCATTGTTATCCCTAGGGTTTATTCTCTGAAAATAGGTTGTTTTCTGCCCTTGGCTTGTTTTTGTTTCCTTTGCTGTCATTAATCATGAGATAATGGTTTTCTAATAATGTTGGCTCATTTAAAAACATATGGTCCCGTATAGTCATCTGGGAATATAATCAGTTGGGCTGAGATTTTAGCACACGTGCCAGTCTTAGGCAATGGGAGATCTCTAGAGACACTGCTGTTCATTTGGTCTCAGGACCCAACATGAATCTGATTTACACTCCCAGTCATAATGCTCTAGATGCTAAGTAACTCTTAGTTCTGAGACACAGCAAAATATGAATGGTAAAGCGTTCCCTGAGGCTTAGGCAGCTCCCTTTGAGCTGGCTGCTGGATATCTTTTCAGAAGTAAAGACAGGAACTTTCTTAGATAGGAACCACACTCACACAAGGCGGAATTAGGCCAACTCTGCCCAGCAACCCAAAGATCATGAGTGGCTAAGGGTATAGGTGTTTCTACTTCTAAACAACCTTCAGCTTTGGATGCTAACGACGTTTTTTAACCATTAACTTGTCCAACCTACCCTCTTAAAGGGTTAGATATACACGAATGGAGCCCCACCCCTGTCCCTAACACCTGGAGAAAGAGTGTATCTGGGACTTCGGTCCTGCTGGGAGCTAATCAAGTTAGGTCAGGAGGAAAGCTTGTTCTTATTCATCTCAGCGGTACACAGCCTCTGTCACCAAGAACTGTGCTTGCCCTAGGTTCCCAAGCCGACTTGGTATTTTCATGTTTTCTTTCAGGTTAGGGAAGTTCACAAAGAAAGGGACTCCTATTTTCACAAATCTGTTTCTTCAAAGAAAAAGAGTTAACAAAATGTTTGTTTCTTGGCTCAGAAAGGTAGACCTGTGAGCCCCTCTGCCCCTTGAGCTATTCAGCCATCACCACCAAACCCTATTTACAGAAACATTTATTTGCTTGTTCAGTGTTTGTGTATCATGTTATTTCTCTTTTTTTTTTTAAAAAAAAAAAACCAATACATTCTCCACTCTGCTTTCTCAACAGCCAGATCTGCCAGTGAGCTTCAGGCTTTGGGAACTGAAGAGGTAAGAATTCTGAAATATTTTCTTCTAGGATCTTAAATCTAATCAGAACTTCAAGAGTTAAAGAAAAATCTTAAGCCCAGAGATGAAAGCATTTAACATGTGATGTTGATCAAAAAGAAACATTCATAGTCTTTAGCAATGTTGACATGACTTTAGGATTTAAAGGGGAAAAAAATGGCTCTCCTTAATGATAGTTAAAAATCAGATTTCTCGGGGCTTCCCTGGTGGCGCAGTGGTTGAGAGTCCACCTGCCGATGCAGGGGACACAGGTTCGTGCCCCGGTCCAGGAAGATCCCACATGCTGCGGAGCGGCTGGGCCCGTGAGTCATGGCCGCTGAGCCTGCGCGTCCGGAGCCTGTGCTCCGCAATGGGAGAGGCCACAACAGTGAGAGGCCCGCATAACGCAAACAAAACAAAACAAAACAATCAGATTTCACCCATTTTCTTCTAAAAACCTGAGTTTGGAAGCCTTTGAGGTCACTGCCTTAACAAATTGTGTCTCTGTGGCACCGAACATGATTAATTGGTGGCAGCCATTGAGGATAGTGAAAGACAGATGTCAGAGTAGATTAGCCCAGAGAAGTGTAAACCCTGTTCTTAACAGATTGGTTGTAGACATTATAAGGGCTTTTTCAGCAGCAACAACAGTCACAATAAAAGGTCAATTTAATACTGGTGGGGTTTCTTCTTGAAGAAACTGACTTGGCTTTTGAAACTGAGTAAAGCCATTTGAATCTAGCTGTAGACTTGAAAGGTCACCATATTGCTGAGATAGGTGATAATGTGTTTTCTCTCCCCAACCGAGATGCAGTTTCCTTTAGTCCTGACATGGACTTCCCCCCATTTAATTTAATTTAATTTAATTTATTTATTTATAAATTTATTTATTTTTTGGCTGCGTTGGGTCTTCGTTGCTGCGCACGAGCTTTCTCTAGTTGCGGCGAGTGGGAGCTACTCTTCGTTGTGGTGCATGGGCTTCTCATTGCGGTGGCTTCTCTTGTTGTGGAGCACAGGCTCTAGGCACGTGGGCTTCAGTAGTTGTGGCATGAGGGCTCAGTAGTTGTGGCTCGTGGGTTCTAGAGCGCAGGCTCAGTGATTGTGGCGCATGGGCTTAGTTGCTCCACGGTGTGTGGGATCTTCCCAGACCAGGGCTCGAACCCATGTCCCCTGCATTGGCAGGTGGATTCTTAACCACTGCACCACCAGGGAAGTCCTCCCCCCCCCTTTTAAAATTAACTTCATTCTGATAAATTTCAAGCATATACCAAATAGAGAGGATAATATAATGAACTTCTATATCCCTATCACTCAGTTTTAACAATTATAACTCATGACCAGTATTGTTTCATCTATACCTCCACCCCTTCTCTTCTTTTGGCGTTAAGTACTTAATATCTTCAGGTGAGGGCTAAGCCATCCCTACACTCTACCAAATATTATTAATAATGAAGGCTTTTAAAATAAGTTTTTCATGTTCTCTGTCTGATGTTGGTGTTGATTTCTTTCATACTAATCACTGTATTTAAATGTTTCAAATCAATCCAAGCAGAGTTTCTCGGTGCGGGTTGCTGACACGTTGAATGGGGCAATTCTTCCTCGTATTCTCTGGTATCCCTGTCCTTGGCTCACAAAAGGCCAGTGGCATCTTCCAGCCATTGGGGTATCCAGAGTGCCCTAAGGAGACATTGAGAACTACTGTGTCGTTACACACCTTTAAAGAGGTTGTTTGTCATGTTACTCTTACCTACAAGCATTTTTGCTTCATGCAAAATTACTGGTTTCAGTTATGCAAAATAGTTCCTTATGTAAGTGGTCTCTGTGCTAACAAACTAAAGAAAGAAACTAAACAAAATAGACATGTAAAAGGAAATATTGTTTTGCACTGTTGGAGGGATTTTGAGCATATTTGTTCTAGTACCAAATCTATTTTTTATGTCTGTACAGAGAAGCAAATTAAACACTAGGCAAGAAATGGTCAAATATTGAGATTTAAAGCAAAATACTACTAAGGCATTATGCAAATTGAACAGCAGTGATGAAGGATGTATTCCTCTCTTGTTTGCTGCTGTAACAAATTGTAACAAACTTGATGGATTAAAACAAATCCACCAAATACGAATATGTTATCTTACAGTTCTGCAAGTTAGGTTCTGTAGAGATCTCACTGGTCTAAAGGCAAAGTACTGACAGAGCTGTGTTCCTTTCTGGAGGCTCTAGGGAAGAATTCTAGAGTCCCCTTTCTTCCATTTTCAAAGCCAGCAGCCTTCCATCTCCGTATGTCTTTCCACCATATTCATTCCTCTGAACTGAGCCAGGAAATGTTCTTTGACTTTAAAGACCCATGAGATAAGATTTGGCACACCTAGATAATACAAGATACTCTCCCCATGCCAAGGTCCTTAATTTAATCATATCTTCAAAGTCCCTTTTTCCACATAAGTTTATATATTCACAGGTTCCAGGGATTAGGGCATGGACCTATTTGGGGGCTATTATTCTGCCTACTACAAAGTAAAAGAGGTTAATTGTTCAGAAAGGTAGAAATGCCTCAGGTAGCAGAGATAGGATTATCTTACATTTCATTGTATAGAGTTGAGAAGGCTTAGGGTTCCCAAGTTGATGAAGCAAGTTCTTGTCTTGACTCTGCAAAACCTGTTTGTAAATACAGGCACTGAAGGCTTTTAGTTTTCTTGGAGTATTTGGCATTGGATCAAGTGGACAGGTTGAAGTCCAATGGCTCCTTCCTTGGCCAGACTTTCTGGTACTATGGGTGTGGCCTCTGGAGAGCGTGCTGCCTTTGGCATTTCTCCAACTCTGGAGAGTTTGCCTACAGTGTGCAGGTTCCAAGGTCTTTGAATGGCACCAAAGAAATGTGAGATTTTTATTTTATGCTGTTATGTCTGCCTGTCACATTGTGCTTTATTTATTAGGCTCTAACATGTGGAAGTTGGAGGAAAAAATAACATAATATTTTAGGACCTTACTGTAGTGGTATTTATTATAGCTAATTTCTAAGTATGGTTTAATTTCCACCATACATTAGGTAAGTCATCCCCACAAAGTAAGAAACCATTGCTCATCTAGTGAATGAAATGGATCACTGGGTTATTTTTTAAAAACCATCTCCAGGGTAGAATATAGCCAGAATTTTTAAAAATTTTATTTATATTTTATTTATTTATTTTTGGCTGCATTGGGCCTTCGTTGCTGCCCGCGGGCTTTCTCTAGTTGCGGTGAGCAGGGGCTACTCTTCGTTGCGGTGCGCGGGCTTCTCATTGCGGTGGCTTCTCTTGTGGTGGAGCACGGGCTTTAGGTGCACGGGCTTCAGTAGTTGTGGCACACGGGCTCAGTAGTTGTGGCTCGTGGGCTCTAGAACGCAGGCTCAGTAGTTGTGGCGCACAGGCTTAGTTGTTCCGCGGCATGTGGGATCTTCCCAGACTAGGGCTCGAACCCGTGTCCCCTGCGTTGGCAGGCGGATTCTCAACCACTGTGCTGCCAGGGAGGTCCCTAGCCAGAAATTTTTGTTGGAGATTTTAAATGTTGCAGCTATTTTTGTAGTGAGTCCCCTTTTTATCCACTTCAAGACAGGTCAGCAATACAGATCTGAAGGCCAAACTTAGGGCTAGCTGTAGAGTAACGAACCATCCTGATTTGTCCAAGACTGGGGGGTTACTCCTGGAGTTCTGGGTAATTTGGGACAGTTGGGCGCCTAGCTGTCTAAAAACAGCTCTAGTGGAGAGTGACTGTCATGCCGATGAATTGTGAAAATAGAAAATCTGATTGAATGAAATAATGACAGTAACCTCAAGGGTTTGGGCTAAGGGTAAGGGTGAATCTAACTCTGGAAAAATCTGTATCCACATATACATGTTTGCCCGAAACCAACTCAGAAGAACCAGCAACATTTATAAAATGTTATTAGATTTCATGGCCCACTCTTTTAATTCCCCAGTGTTACTGGCGTCTCTGATGATCACAGCTTTAATAGCTTTCTTATTGAGGTGACCACAGAACCTCATTGAATCTTTTTCAGCATGTCAGCATGTATGGAAATTACAAGTTTGCCAAAGCTGCATGGTGCTGTCTTCGTTTGAATTGTGCCTTTTGTATAACAAAATTGAACTTTTCCCCTCTAAGAGACAGCACAGAATGTTCAAGAATAGATAAGTATTAGGAATACTATCTTGATGCCCAAGGGGAGGGGATTGGAGAGGATCATGTCTTGGAGTCTTATCCAGCTCTAAGACATTGGTGCTTTCTGACTCCCAGTGGTAGAGCATGAGCTACTTACCCTGATGTAAGTAATTGGCTGCATCTGGGTGAAGATTCTTACTCAGCCCTTCCTCCATGCTTCCATAATGCTCTGCCCTGCCCTCACCCACAGCAAAGCCAGACCAGGAAAACAGGAATACAGAAGGAGCCTCATTTCTTACATTTCTGTGACCTTCATTTGGAGATTTTTATTCTCTTAGCCACTGGGACAAAGAGTTTGTAAGTGTACTTGGAAAGGCAGTACATTAGCTTCCCTAGAACAGGCTTTGACTTTGAGGAGCTGGCAATATTTTTTTTTTTTTAATGTTTGTTTACTGTCTTCTAAACTGTTCTAGTTGGTAGGTACAAGGAATTCTCTTTCAATTCTTTTTTTTTTTCTTCCAAAAAAAAGATTGAACACTATCAGTCTTGGAGGTAAGATCTGGGTTTCTGATGAGGATAGATTGGATAGATTGTGAGTTATTCTGATATTCTTGTCAATCCCTTTTTGGGGTTCCTTCCTTCTAAGACTCTCAATCCTGCCTGGTTTCATTTTGTTAAGACTAGCCTCCTTTCAGCTTTGAGCCTCAGCTGTTTTTTTTGTGTGTGTGTGTGAATCAAACAAGCTCCAGAAGAAATGAAAGGAGATGAAATCCTTATGCTGTTGTTTAAACTCAGATTCTTTTATTCCTTTCCAAAGAGAAATTACAGAGTAAATGTAAATAGGAGATCCAAATGATCCAAGCTACTCTGGTGCAGGATTTCTTTGGGGGTAATAGAAATGTCTTGGAACTAAATAGGGATGATGGCTACGTGACATCGTAAATGTACGAAATGCTGTTGAATTGTACACTTTAAAGTGGTTAATGATTAATTTCATGTTTTGTGAATTTTACCTCAAAAAAAAATGTTGAACTTCAAGAGGAAGAAAAAAAAAGACTGTTTCTCCCTATCTTCAAATTCTGGAGGAAGTCTCATCCATTTTAATACACTCATGTTTTTAAATTTCTAGACCAAAATTGTTGTTCATCCTGTCCCATTACTGGGAGAAGATATTTGGACTTAAAAGTGTCTGTCAGGCAGAACCGATCAGGAAATTCATAGAGTTAAGACACTAGTTGTTAGTATTAACATGCATAGTTTTTGTTACTGGATTATAAACTGGCCTATAATTTGCAAAGCTGATTGCAATAAAAAAATTTTTTTAAGGTTTAACAATTTAAAACACTGGACATTTTTCCACCTCTCACGGGATAGAAGTTATATCAACTAGGTTAGAAAGTTTTTTAATATCCTATAGTAGCGGACTGCAATTGGGTATGACAAAACAGGAAGAGTCCAGATGTGATAACTTTAATGAAATGTGAGCATGGTAAAAAATTTCGTATATAGAAATGTCTTTTATTAAAATATCTCCTTGGACATTCCCAAGGGCTACCACCTGATCAAAGTCTGACGGGCACTTATTTTAAGGGATGACTGCATAGGGTTTCACACATAATCATTGGTTTAATGGTGAAACTTTAAGGTTTTTAATTACTTCTAGATTTAGAGACAACTTTTTTGGCCTTTTGCAGAGATGTAACTAGGCAACCAGTATAGCACTTAACTGGTGCACAGCATCCAAACTTCATAGCCATTGCATCATTTTTTAAATGCTGTTTAAATCTGTCTTTTAGCTTTGGCATATGCTGCCATGTAACCTTTAATTTCTTAGAAGATATCGTGCAAACCCCCAGCTGTAAGATAGAATGGTTCCTAGAACCCCAGCATGCTCTGTGTGATGTTAATCAAGGTGCTTACAAGAACAGTGGTAATAGAGTCGAGAGGTAGCCCAATGTACTGTGTTTTATAATTGGGCGTTAAGAAGGTAGCTTTCAGTTTTGGTGTGTGAAGGTGTAAGAGTTTAAAACCATATCCTCAGCAGGTGGTAATGAGCATTTCTCACAATGTGATTCATGGAAAATGTACATTCACAGAGATGAGAGGTGGCCTTTATTCTAGTGAAGTTGATTTTACTTTGCTGGATAGGTGGTAACTAGAAATGCCTACTTTGATTAATAAGCCAGAATGTATTGAAAGCTTTTTAAGTGTCAGACACTATTCTAGGTATATACCATATTCCTTTTCTGTGATAACTAAGCTTTTAATTTTTTAATTAGTTTTTTTAATTATGAAAGGAATGTATATGTGAGATTTTTAAAAATTCAAGTAGTAGACACAGGAATAAATGAAAAAGAGAAGTTTCTTTCCACACATCAACTCCTAGCCCACTCCCTAGAGATAACCACTGTTAATAGTATCGTGTGTGCCCTCCAGAAATTTTCCATCTCCTGGTTAATCTGTATTGAAATGTGAGTATGAAGAGTGCCATTAAACCGTCTGTTCGTAAATTTCTCTTCTGGACCAAATCTCTTCATTTTGAGACACCATTTGATGCTTTTTTTTGAAATGTGCTTTTTTAAAACTGAAAGAGTAAAAATGTCAGAACCAAAATGATGCCAGCAGAGGGCTGGTGGTAGGGAGGGTGACAACTGAAGACTGTGACTGTGAATTCTAGCCTCTGTAAGATTTACATACAGAATGTAAGTAATAAACCTTAAGGTAGTTCTTCATCATTTTCAAAGTCATCTGGAGTACGTTATCTCCCTTCATCCTTTTGATGACCCTGTGACACAGAAGTTGTTTATTTTACAAAGGAGGAAGCTGTGGTTCCCAGAGGTTAGGTAACTTGCCCATGAACACAGCTGACGAGTGACAGGATTGGGACGAGAATCGAGTCTTTTCCAAGTTTTAGCCTTGAACCAGACCACACTGGCAACCATGAGGAAGAGAGGGGCTCAGTGACACCATTGTGGTCCCTGTAGTGGGAAGCTGGAAGTGAAGGGGAGGCTTGCAGTCTGAAGATCCAGTTAGAAGTTGTTCTGACTCTGCTCCTTGGACAAGTTGTTTAATGCAGTCCGTATGCCCTCCTCACAGTTTCCTCACCGGCTATGTCTATTCCTGTTCTGTTTGTTTGGGTGGTACTGGCCAGAGGGTTGGGGACTTGACCCAAGCTGGGGATGCCATAGTATTTCATCACCATGCTACAGGAGTTGGTCTGAAGGGTGGGCATGCAACCCAGCAAGGGACAATAGATTCTTTCTCTGGAATTTTCCAACTCAAGTTGAGGGAGGAGAGGTCCTATCCTTTCTAGTCTCAAGGTAGTAAGAATCATGTAAGGCCATGTTTCAGTCTGTTGAGAGAGTAAAGTCTGACGCACAAAGGGGGAGCAAAAGAGAGAGAGAGACAGAGCGATAAAGAGAAGGAAAGAGATAGCCCAGTGAGAATTGGAGTCCATCAATCCAGTTGATGTGAGCCAATATATTCCCATTTTTTACCTAACCTAAGTCAAGTTGCTACTAAAGGAATCCTGTGTGATATCTTCGGGCCTTAGTTTCCTCATCTGTAAAATGGGGGTTTTAATATTTTCCCTGAAGTACTGTATATCTGAACTACTGTAAAGATGAGTTGAGATAATGAATAGGAAAGTACTTTGTACATTGTAAAACACTGTACAAATGCAAGATGGTATTATTCATTAATATGTTGCATTGAACTAGGAAAAGTTGAAAGAATGAAATTACCGCTCATTTGGAAAATAGGAAGTGAGAGCTTTGCAAGAGCCATCTGGTATTGTGCCGAAGTCAATGGAAGCTGCCAGATTTTCTTTGGGTATCCCCTTTCATACACTCTTAAGTTCTAATAGGTACCCATCATAAATACAGGGATAGATCTTACCTCACTGTCTCAGGTTAATTCAATGAGTTTCCTTTTTCTATCTCCTGTCCTAATCCATGGTACACATACACACAATAACAGAAACCAAACAAAAATAAACACATCACATTAATATTTCAACATTTTAGCTTTTTCACTTAAAAGAACTTTACAGATTTATAAATGACATTTGGGCATCATCAAAGAAAATCAACCTTAAAGTGGCTATTCTATTTTTAGTACTTCATTTGGGAATGATACAGTTGAGGCGATTCTTGGGATGGGAGGTTAGCTATTTTGGGCTTAGATAGGATCAAAATCCATCTTTTACCTTAAGGGACTTACGTCTTTGATATATAAACTATAAGTAATCAAAATCTACTTGAAATTACATCTTATGCATGACACAGGAAGCATCACTTCACTTCTACAGCATTTTTCACTATATATGATAATATCTCTCAGTGAGAGAAAACAGATGGCACAGAACAAATTTGTTCTCTTTCTTAGATTTGCCATTTAGGCAGTTTTTATTGTAGCAAACATATCTTTCTTTAAATTTGATCATTAAAGCCACAAAAAAAAAGTGGTTTAAAGTCTCAATCTAAGTAGAATAGCATGTGCAAAAAGGTCAAAGTCACCATGGAAACATGGTCTGTAAGCATAAAGAAGCATGCTATAGCAACCTGAATGTCTTACATGTCTCACATTTTAAAATCTGAGAAATATATCCACCACTTTCACTGTTCTTGCAAATCTAAACCTTTGCCTTACAAAATCACCAAGGCAGGAAGGTTGAATCAGTGCTGTTTGACCACCCCGCTCCACACTTCACCTAGCCATTGTTTATCTTTGTCTGGGCTTGATATCAACCCCATGAATGTCAGTGTTTTCATATAAATTGAGGACTTGGAATAAGTTCATTTTCTGAATAAGCATGCTCTTAACCCTCAGAAAATGTCAACTGTACTGAAAACAGTTGGCATCCTCAAATCAATTAATTTTAGGAGAGCTTAATAAAGAGAATATTTACAAGGACATGAGCAGAGTATAGGGAAACTGCAAGGGAGAGTGTACCTTTTCAGGGCTCCTTTACTACCCGTAGACTGGAAAGGATGAGGGCTGGAAGAAGAGAATCCTCCTGAGTGGAGCTGTGACCTCCAGGAAAGGGCTGTAGCCAGCTTATAATGACCCTGCAGGCAGGGATGCCAGGAAACAAATACCCTGAAATGCTTCTCCTCTTTCCTTCTATCTGCTTATGCTCCCCATTGACCAAACCTAACTGGAAGACAAGGAAGCCTGCCTCTGAGTCTGTAGTTCAGTCTCCTAGGGTGTAGAGCCGGGTAGAACAGGATGGAGAATGGGTTTGGAGGGGCAAATGAAAGGTATCCAGCACAGTTAACCTTCATTGTGAATGTCTTGCATGAAAGAAATAGTACCCCTTTCTCTCCCAAATCTAGCTGTCTTATCAAAAAGAAAAAAATTGTTTTAACCAACTTTCACTTTTTCATTAATTGTATTTAATCAATTTCATGGTCCATATTATTCAAATGGACCCAAATGCGATTGGTAGCATCTGGAGAACATTCCCTTGTTTGTGGGATGAAGCACGATCTGGAGGAGGTACAGAGGTGACGAAACCACCCTCGTGCTTGTCCTGCTCAGACTTGGATGGCAACCTAGACTTGAAGTTCAAGTTTAGGGGAAGGGGTGGTAAAAAGTAATTAGATACCTCAGAGCAACTCTGAATAGTCCACATTTGTGGGCCTCCCGTAATCAAAGGAATGACTATTGTCCCAGAGAAGTACAATGTCCACTTCTGGTGGGTTGAGTAGCCAGTTTTTGGTTTTGTCCAGCTTGCTTTTAATCTCAGACAATTATTTTCACTCCTTTGACCTAGGGACCAGGATTACTTGCCTTGATCTAATCCAGATTAACTACTTTGATCCACTGAGAATGAATCAATCAATTGAATTGGATAAATCCCCATAATTAGAGAGGCATTTGTGGCAACATAAAATGATAGGCAAAAGAAAACAAACTTGGAATACCACCCTAAAGCATAAACTTCTGTGGACCAGAAAACTCCCTGACTTGGGAAATGCTGGGACCCAAGGATTCCAGAAGAGTTGGGTCTATAACAGAAACAGTGAGAGGCAGTGTGGTGTAGTGGAAAGGGCATGGACTTTGAGATCTCAGCCTGGTACTGACTGTGACCATCTTGGCAAATTTCTGTGCTTTCTCAATCTCAAATTTCCTTGTGTGTAAAAAGAGAGTAATTTAACTTGTTACAAAATTAATTGAAACCATATATGCAAAATAAAGGCAGTGTTTTCCACATATTCAAACACTTTTTTGGGGGAGGTATACTTACTTTCTAAAAAACAGTGTTTCTTTACAGCTCTATTGAGATATAATTGACATAAAATATAATGGACATACAATAAATGATATGTATATGAAGTTGACGAATATTGGCTGCATACATCCATGACAGCATAGCCACAATCAAAATAATGAACAAACCCATCCAAAGGTTTCCTCGTGCCCAGTAACAGTCTCTTCTTCCCCTTTCCCATCTTCAGACAACCACTGATCTGCTCTCTGTCAGTCTAGAAGAGTTTGCATTTTCTAGGGTTTTATGTAAATGCAGTTATATATTATGTGCTCACTTTTGTCTGGCTTCTTTTGCTCAGCAGAATTACATGGAGATGCCTCCATGTTGTACGTATCAATGTTATTCCTTTTATTACTGAGTAGTATTCTAGAATATTGGTATGCCACAATTTGTTTATCTGCTCACCTATTGCAGGATATTACTCAATTATGTTTTAATTCTGTTTCCCTTCTTCTTCCCTCACTAATAGTATAAGAAAAAAAATTTCTTGTCCGCGTTACCACAGCTGATATTTCTAGCAACAATCTCTAGGAATAGCGTGGTTTACAAGAATGGGATATAAATGCAGGTGTCACAGTAACTGTCTCTTAGTCTAGGGCTTAGGTTGAGTTTCTGAGCTGAGGGCCATTTCCTTCTGCTTTCTAGACTTTCTTTTGTTCTTTATCATTAATGATCAAGCCAAATGCCCATCGACTGACGAATGGATAAAATTATGGTATATCTATACAATGGAATATTATTTGCCATAAAAAGGAAGTACTGATTCAATACTACAATATGGATGAACCTTGAAAACATTATGCTAAGTGAAAGAAACCAGGCACAACAGGCTATGTGATATATGGTTCCATTTATTGAAATGTCCGGAACAGGAAAATCCATAGAAATAGGGAGTAGATTTATGGTTGCAGGAGCTGGGTGGAGTGGGGAGGGGAAAATGGGGAGTGACTGCTAAAAACTATGGATTTTCTTTTGGGGTGATGAAAATGCTCTGGAATTCAATAATGGTGATGGATGCAAAATTTTTTTTTTTTTTTTTTTTTGTGGTACGTGGGCCTCTCACTGTTGTGGCCTCTCCCGTTGCAGAGCACAGTCTCTGGACGCACAGGCCCAGAGGCCATGGCTCATGGGCCCAGCCGCTCCGCGGCATGTGGGATCCTCCCGGACCGGGGCACGAACCCGAGTCCCCTGCATCGGCAGACGGACTCTCAACCACTGTGCCACCAGGGAAGCCCCTGGATGCACAATTTTGAATTTTCTAAAAATCACTGTATTGTGTATACTTTAAAAGGGTAAAATTTTATGTGCATTATATTTCAATAAAGCTCATATTTAAAAAAGCAATCTGCACCTTTGCTTAGGGAAAAGCATTCAAGGACAGCAATTAATTTAATTTCCCATTTTTCATTTGCTAAAGAGAAAACTTAGAGCCTCGTTGATTATGCTGCACCTGCATTTCCAGGTCATGAGCACAAAATGGAACTTTCTAGCATGAGGAAGTAAACATGTCGCATCTGTAAATAACTCATATTTGGGGAGGTGGTTTGGCATCATATTGTTTTGGTTTACTTGAGACGATGAAGGGCCTGTAGCCACTTTAACTTTTTTGTCTTTTCCTTTCCTTTTAAAAATAATGTGCATTCAGATTGTCTAATCACTGTTTCCTCTAGCCTTAGTTAACCATCTACAGGATATCCTGTCAGTAAAGCATCTTAGCTAAATCAGATTATTTACCAAACTCCTAACAGCAGTAGACAGAACAGAGTAAAGTAGACGTCCAAATATTCAAAATAATCCTTGGGAAAGGAAAGAAGCCAGTAGCTTAGAATTAGTAGTGATTCAATTAGAGGAACAACTTTGGTTTCCAACAGCTGTGGAGGATGAGAGTAAGGACAGACTTCCTCCCTTTCTAATTTTCTTCCTTCACCTGGTGAAACACTGCCTTATATAGAAGGCTTTTAGCTGCTCCACTGCAGTGAATCAGGACCAACATTGTAATATCTGGAAACAGAGCACCATCTGGTCTACTCCCAATAAATCAGTATTTCATAGGTACTCACAATTTGTAACCGAGAAAAAGCATTTTTTCCCCCTGCTTTTGAAAATCTTACCAGCCAAGGTTTGAGTTTTGGTGTCATTTAGTTTAAATCATAAAGTGGATGAAAAGGATAACCCAGGGTGAAAGTAAAACCCATGTAACTCTACCCAGAAATGTTACCTTTGTTTTGTGCTGCAACTTAACAAATACAGTTTTCCCAAGGTGACTTGAAAAATTGTATGTCTGTGTGTGTGTTCATCTTGGATTTTTCTGTTATACTCTCTCCGGCTTCTGGTACACTACAAAAAAAATGCATGGGAGAAATTTCCACTTTACCCTGGCCCTGGAAGAACATGGCTTCCAGGGTTGTTCCTTTGAGTATTACTCTAAAATATATCCATTCATTTATATATTAAGCACTTACAATGCAAAGCATACCTGCAAGATGGTTAAGTGACTTCTCCAGTACTAGGATAGGCTTTGTAGGCACGAGCAGGCATTGCCCTAGATTCTTTCTGTGTGTGCACACGTGTGTGTGAGTGAAACATACCATACATCCAAAGAATATATGCATGTATACACACATATACACATTAAAGACTGTTAGTAAAACAAACATACATACATTCCCTGTCTTTTTTCCCTCTAGCTTTATTGATGAGTACCACTTTTTTAATATTTATTTTATTGATTGATTGATTTAAAAAATTTTTGGCTGCGATGGGCCTTAGTTCCAGCACTCGGGATATTCATTGCAGTGCGCAGACTTCTCTCTAGTTGTGGCATGCTGGCTTTCTCTCTCTAGTTGAGGTGCAGGGGCTTAGGTGTCCAGCAGCATGTGGAATCTTAGTTCCCCGACCAGGGATCGAACCTGCATCCCCTGCACTGGAAGGCGGGCGATTCCTTACCACTGGACCACCGGGGAAGCCCCATGATGAGTACCACTTTTAAAGACTCCTGTTTGCTTCTCCCAGACCCATTCCTCCTTCTGCCTCTTCCTATAAAGCTGTAATCTGGACTTTTTATTTGTCATTTTCCTGCTTTTTCTTAAATTGTTTAGTGTCACCTCTTTTGGAAATGGAATCGTACTTTATCTCTGGCTTAGATTTTTACCCAACATTTTATTTTGAGATTACCTAGGTGGATGTGTGCAGCTAAAGTTCATTCATTTTCACTGCTGTCTAGTATTAACTAGTACATCAGTATTCTTCCTCCTCTGTGTGAAATATACCATACTTTATTTATCCATTCTACCCATTTGGGGCATTTGGGTTGCTTCGAGCTTTTTGCTGTCGTGAAAATGCTGCACAGTACCCTCTGTACATGTGTCCTAGTCCTATCCAGGAGTTTTTCTAGGACATAAACTTTGGCATTCAGTTGCTAGGTCATAGAATATGCAATGCTCAACTTTATTAGGTAATGCCAAGTTGTTTGAAAGTGATTACATCAATTTACTCTTCATTAGCAGTGTAAAAGTGGTCCTCTTGCTGCACCTGTCAATACTTAATGTTCTCTGAATCTTTGTTTTTCCTAATCTTACTGCAAATTCTGAAATTTGTTTTAGGTAACAAATAATTGGTTGGGTTTTTATTTTGAACCATCTTGTTGAAAGAGACAAGGAAATAAATTGGTTTTTGTTCACTACATTCGATAAAGTTAAATGGACCATTGCTATAGATGCTGCCCCTAGATATATTTTCAGGTAATAGCCAGCCTTAGAGTCTTGTTTCTTTTCTGTTTTTTCTTTACATTTTTATTTATTAGATATGTTTAATTTGCAAAATTTTTAACAAGTAAAACAGTGCAAAGATGTATGAAGAAGTTGTTCATTTCTCCTTTCCTCCCTTACCCGCCCCCCCCCCCCCCAAGCAGGTTACCAGCGTTAATGCTTGGGGTGTATCAGTCTACATTTTTTTCATGCTCATAAATATGTAAAAATGTATGTTATATTGTGATTTATGAGACTGCCATTTTATTAGATCAAAAAGAGTTGAATATCAGCAATTTTGTACAGTTCAATCACACATATCCTATCTTTGAGGATTTTTTCAAATGTAAGCGTTCCCATGCAGCTATGTTTTCATGATAAATGTCACAGACATTCACCCAGCTCATAGGTTTGGCTGTAACTCACTCATGTTAATGAATGCATTGTGTTCACTCCACTGACCCCTGTGGAGAGAAATTAACATTGTCTCCCTTGGTTGTGCTTGTGTTTCCTGTAACTAACCTCTTCTTATATACCAGTGCTTCACTCTGGTTGAATCCCAAAAGTGGGGAAGGGGAGGGGACAAGGGGTTGAGTCAAAGGACACATGCATCTCAAATTTTAAAGTATGTTGCCAGATTCCTTTCCAAAAACGTACCAGTTCAGGCTTCCATTAGCAAGTGTGAGACGGCTTGTTTTCTATGTTGTAGTCATCATTGAGTATTGTTACTCTACTAGGTGAAAAATGGTATATTCTATTTTCATTTATATTCCCTTGAATTTTGGTGAGGTTGAGCATATTTTCACGTTTTATTGTTCTTTTGCATTTCTTCTGTGAATTGTTTTCATATCCTTTTCTCATGCCTCTTGAAGGTGATTTGACGCCTCAATTTGTAGGGAGCTCTTAGTTTATTAATGATAGTAATATTTTGTTGGTTCTACATGATACAGTTCTATATTTCCCAGTCTACTATTTGTCTTTGATTTTGTTTATATTCTCTTTTGCCATACAAACTTTTTTATATTGGGCTGGCCAAAAAGTTCATTCGGGTTTTTCTGTAAGGTATGAACTTTTGGGCCACCCCAATATTTAGTCACATATATCTATCTTTTCCTTTATGGTTTCTCTCTTAGGAAGGCTTCATCTATCCAAACCAGTATCTTTTTAACTCTTCTTCTAATATTTTGATTGATTTATTTTAAAAATACATATATTAAATTCATCTAGAATATATTTTGTATATGGTATGAGATATGAATGTAAATTTATGTTCTTTCAAATGTATAACCAGTTTGATGACACCATGTACTTTATCTGTGAATTGAGATGCTGCCTTAGTCATATATTGTTCCACATATACTTCTATCAATTTCTATACCTTGTATTATATTTCCTGAGTCTATTTTCCATTCCTGTATCAATATGATACTATCTTGATTATAGTAGTTATAGTTTAGGTTTTAGTATATAGAAAAGCAACTGAGTCCCATTTTACTCTTATTTTAAAATATTTCTTGGTGTTGTTTGGCATTTTTTCCCAATAAATTTTAAACTCATTTTGTTACAATCTAAAATCTCAGTGGAGATTCTGATTAAAACTGCATTAAAATTATATATTAGGGCTTCCCTGGTGGCGCAGTGGTTGAGAGTCCACCTGCCGATGCAGGGGACACGGGTTCATGCACCGGTCCAGGAAGATCCCACATGCCACGGAGTGGCTGCGTCCGTGAGCCATGGCCGCTAAGCCTGCACGTCCGGAGCCTGTGCTCCGCAATGGGAGAGCCACAACAGTGAGAGACCCGTATACCGAAAAAAAAAAAAAATTATATATTAATTTGGAAAGGATCAACTTTTTTACATTCAGTTTTTTCCATCCAGGAAGTCTCTCTGTTTTATATCTTGTTTTATATCTTTTAAAAACACTTTATAATGGTTTTCAAATAAATACTGAGCTTTCTTTTAAAATGTATTCCTCAGTATATAAGAGTTTTTGTTTTCTTTCGGAATTGGAAATTTGGTTAAATGGCTAGATAAAAGATAAATATAAATTGCTTTCCTTCTCTTACGGGTAAAACTTGTTCTCAGGCTAAAATACAGAAGAGTCCCTAGGTCCCGTCCCCCGGGACAGATGTGATAAGCTGACTTAAAGACTGTTAAAGAAGAGCTTTGTGGGGCTTCCCTGGTGGCGCAGTGGTTAAGAGTCCGCCTGCCAATGCAGGGGGCACGGGTTTGATCCCTGGCCCAGGAAGATCCCATATGCTGCGGAACAACTACGCCTGTGCGCCACAACTACTGAGCCTGTGCTCTAGAGCCCACAAGCCACAACTACTCAGCATATGTGCCACAACTACTGAAGCCTGCGCGCCTAGAGCCCATGCTCTGCAACAAGAGAACCCATGACAATGGGAAGCCCGCACACTGCAACGAAGAGTAGCCCCTGCTCACCACAGCTAGAGAAAGACTGCACATAGCCACAAAGACCCAACACGGCCAAAAAAGGAAAAAACTCTATGCTACTTGACCTCATTCCAACTTTGCTAACGTGGGGCAGGCGAAGGCTGCACTCTGAGCTTTGTGTCGTTAGGCATGTCATTTCTTCTCTTAGTTCTGGATTAGACATGACTTATTTAAAGGTGGGATCTTAGAAGAAACTAATTACTATATTTACATTTTAGTTTTCTTTGAAGCATAATTTTAACTGTATAGAGGCTTTTTTGAAGGTAAAACTTCAAGATATGAAATAGATGAGGAATATTACTTATTGGATAATGATTTATCACCTGTTTAAAAAATATCTATGGTGCTCCGGTATTTACTTTTAAAGACTAGAATTTACAAGTAGAAATATTTTTACCTCTTGGAAACCAATAGCCTAAGTAGCAGTGTAGACAGCCTTCTTCATATTAAACCCATTAAAATGCCAATGAAAATGTCTCAAGCAAACATCTTTAATAGCATAACCTCAGTATTCAAAAAGCAAATCAAAGAAGAATTTTCAAAATAACCCAACTAAATTTTAAATGTTGCAATTCCAAAGAACAAAATTACAAAAGAACAATAAACTTTAAAATTATCTGATACAGAACAACCTAAAAGTCTCAGAGTTCAAAAAATGTCTCAAATAGGGACTTCCCTGGTGGCACAGTGGTTAAGAATCCACCTGCCAATGCAGGGGGCACGGGTACGAGCCCTGGTCCAGGAAGATCCCACATGCCTCAGAGCAACTAAGCCCGTGCACTACAACTACTGAGCCTGCACTCTAGAGCCCGCGAGCTACAGCTACTGAGCCCATGTGCCACAACTACTGAAGTTTGCGCACCTAGAGCCCGTGCTCCGCAGCAAGAGAGGCCACCGCGCTGAGAAGCCCGCACACTGCAATGAAGAGTAACCCCTGCTCACCGCAACTAGAGAAAGCCCATGCACAGCAACAAAGACCCAACGCAGCCAAAAACAAATAAATAAGTAAATAAAAAAAAATTTGTAAAAGAAGAAAAGATGACTCAAATATACTCTAAATGATAAGAAAGAAGATATAAGGCCATGAAGCAAAAGCCATGTAGTGAAATTGCAATACCATAAATAAGGACATTTCTAGAAGTAGTGAAGAGTTTACATTGATAACTGCTAAATAGTTAATTAGGGTAGTATGCTTATTAACTACTGAATGAAATCCAAAATTAGATGGCTTAAGTAATGCGTATAAATAGTGGTGGCTCAAAATGACTCATTTCTAGAAAATTGAGCATAGTATTTTAACTTAAAAATAATAGAGTAAGTACTTGAGCCAATAAAATAAATAAATTTTGAAGAATCAACAATTTAAGATAAAAGTGTTTTCAGAATTGCTTAAAGACTTGGTCTATAAATGGAAATGAACACCCAGAGAAAGATATCAAGATATTTACTACTTATAACATCTTCAGTCTTTAGTGAGGAAGAAATTTTAAAACATCTGGAAAGAAAGTCCAGATAATATTCAAATAATGATTTCAGATGCAGCCACAATTGAGACCATGAACTCCCCAAGGAAATGAAACAACATCTGTAGCTCTTTTTAAGAAAAAAAAAAAAAAAAGATCGAGGCAAGATGTCATTCATTTGGGAAAGCGTAAAGAAAGATTTTCACATATCCCACCAACCCCAAATTGTCACTGACAGTTTGGATCCAAAACAAGAACTTCTTCATATTGTGGCTGCCTTAACTCAAGATGGGAGACTAAAAACATCAACTAGGAGGGATCAATGCTTCTGACCATATCATCCCATTTCAGAATGGGATTGTGATCTAAAGTGTAAAAGGAAGAGAGGAAGGGAACTAATATTTAGGGAGCAACTGCTGTGTATCAAGTTCTTTACTATACATTGTTTCATTTAATCTTCAAAAAACCCTAATGGTATGATCCCCTGGTTTCAGATGAAAAAACAGTCTCAGAGAAGTTAAGGAACTCCCTTTGGTAAGTAGTAGAGTTAGAATTTGAATTCATGTCTTTCTGAACCCCCAAGAAAAGTAGAAGTTTCAGAATAACAGTCCAAAAACTAAGAATTAGATAAGATAGGGAAGAGCTGAAGCCAATAACTCATATATATTTTTTACTCATATAAAAAAAGAAAAAGCCTAAGGATATGATGTTTATTATCATGGCTATAACTAGAAAACAACAGAAAAATGAATTTGATGATTGTCGACATGGTTGTGTGTGTGTTGGTGTACAGATTTAAGTGAAAATAGTTTTACTCAATGTTTTCTTCCGAACATATTTCAAAAGAAAGGAGAGGGCTTCCCTGGTGGTGCAGTGGTTGGGAGTCCGCCTGCTGATGCAGGGGACGCGGGTTCGTGCCCCGGTCCGGGAGGATCCCACATGCCGCGGAGCGGCTGGGCCCGTGAGCCGTGGCCGCTGGGCCTGCGCGTCCGGGGCCTGTGCTCCGCAGAGGGAGAGGCCACAACAGTGAGAGGCCCACGTACCGCAAAAAAAAAATAAGAAAGGAGAAAGGAGTATATATACAGTGTTTAATTAATACCAATGGCATGTATTAAGCATAAATAAGAAATAGCAAAAATAAGATGAAATAAAGAATGATAGCTGATGGTCCAAATATAACAATCGTAACAGATATAAATTTAATTATGCCACATAAAACAGATGTAGTTAAAACAAAAGATTATATATTAAAATACAAGTCAGGACTATGATACATTAATTAAGCAAATTATAAGGAAAGGGAGAATAATAATATCTGAGAATATCACAACAAAATGGATAAAGGGGGAAACCGTTAGAAACAAAAGGAAGAAGCGAATAATGATAAAATGTACAAGTGGTGATATTAGAGTGAGTTTTCTTCTTGGGGGAAAACTTCACTTCCAAGAGTGAAGGTTGACATCATAGGGTATATTCCAGGAGCCCTCAGGGCCAGGGAAAAGCTTTGGCCTTTTGAAATTTGGGAGTAAGTGTTGTATACCTCCTGGTTTACTAACACTGAGTAGAGTTGGACCATCTGGCCTAATCTGGAATGGATATAGTTGAGTCAAACCATTCATTCACTTATAGTTAGGAAATGTGTAAGTTTCCTTGGCTTGATCGTCTTGAGGAGGAAAGAGACTTCCTGAGGCCATGCAGCTGATGGCTCCTATAGCTAACAAGAATGAGGATAGATGTGGCAGGGTTATGTCACTCACAACTCCAGGGAAAGTTGTGAGCATGAAGCTGTGATGTAAAAAGGATAATGTTGGAATTGAGAGGTATCAGTTGAGCAGGTTATACAGATGGAACCAAGTTTGCAATTGAATCAGAACTCTAGTGGTCACTTCAAGAAGGAGAGATGGATTGAGAAGTTGGATGAAAAATTTATTGGGTGGGGGAATCAGTGATCAAATTTGCTTTCCAGGGACATAAGCCTGTCTGTAATATGGTCTGTATTTCCCTGAGGAGATTACCAAATAGTCTGGGGCCCTGCTCATCTTATCTCGTTTTGGGAGGGCAGGGAACTCCTTTGGTGAAAGGCTAGATGGAGCTGACTGGGGCCAGGTAGACAGAACATGTCCTTGGCCCTGCCAGGTTTGAGGCCAGGGTCCCACAGGGTTATAATAGCTACATGTCCTACAATGTATTGAAGGAATAATATTTTAAAGGAAGACCATGGGAAATATCTGCATAATAGTAATAGTCTTTCCAAGTCCTGCCTTGAAATGAGGTTGTTGGGAGGCAGGTCACTATGAAAGGAGCTCAATCCTTTGACTGTGGATTTAACACTCTGAGTGTTCTCTAGAAGATTCTTTCTCTCAGGGTATTGTTTTCCATTTATTTTGTTTTCCCTCCAAGGCCCTGGTTTCTCAAGTGAATTGTCTCTGAACTGTGGTTACCTATGTTAGAGACCACAGATTCTCGTTTATACATCTCATATTCTGAAAAATTTGGAGTGGTATTATTCCAACCTTTGAGGCTAATATTATTGCTTACAAATGATTGTGAAATATTTAAATTATACAGGAAAGGACAGAGAATTTCTTTCTTTCTTAGTGGTTCTTTTGAATGACTTGCATGAACAATTTTAAGGGTAGAAAGAGCCCTGCATTTAGGTTTTTCTGGGTCTGATGTAGACGTGTGTTGGGGTAAGTATAGGAAGGAACACCACAGACCTGGCCAGGAATAAGGATTGTCCTCAGAGTTCTTTCCTTACTTCCTCATTCCTGTTTAATAAAAGTGAAAAATACAAGAAAGTTACATGAAACAAAGCTGAAAAGATCACTCATTAAAAAAAGGAAGAGGGGACTACCCTGGCGGTCCAGTGGTTAGGACTCTGTGCTTCCACTGCAGGGGACATGGGTTCAATCCCTGGTCAGGGAACTAAGATCCCATATGCTGCGTGGCGTGGCCAAAAAACAAAGAAAGAAAAAACTGAAAATAATAGCTCTAACAAAAGCCCAATGACAAACAAAATAGCCACAAAGGACCAGGGAAAGTTCTTTGTATGAATTAAAAATAACAACAACCAAAAAATGGTAGGAGGTGCATTGAATACAAATGTTTGTTTCATTGCAGAGTCCTTCAGCTCTGTAACTTTGCAGTCCCTGCCACTACAGGGAAGAACTTCCCAGACAAGTGTTGCTAGGGCTAAGTCACTGTCCCTTGCTTTCTTCTCTTTTTATTTAAATTGAGATATAATTAATATATAACACTAGTTTTACGTGTACAACATACAACATAATGATTCAATATGTGTATATATTGCAAAATTTTCACCATGATAAGTCTAGTTTATATCCATCACCACACAGTTACAAATTTATTTTTCTTGGGATGAGAACTTTTAAGATCCACTCTTTTTTTTTTTTTCGGTACACGGGCCTCTTACTGTTGTGGCCTCTCCCGTTGCAGAGCACAGGCTCCGGACGTGCAGGCTCAGCGGCCATGGCTCACAGGCCCAGCCGCTCTGCGGCATGTGGGATCTTCCCGGACTGGGGCACAAACCCGTGTCCCCTGCATCAGCAGGCGGACTCTCAACCACTGCGCCACCAGGGAAGCCCAAGATCTACTCTTTAGCAATGTCAAGTAGGGACTTCCCTGGTGGCACAGGAATCTGCCTGCCAATGCAGGGGACAGGGTTTCAAACCCTGGTCCAGAAGGATCCCACATGCTGTGGAGCACCTAAGCCCGTGCACCACAACGACTGAGCCTGCGCTCTAGAGCCCACGAGCCACAACTACTGTGCCCACGTGCCACAACTACTGAAGCCTAGAGCCCGTGCTCCACAGCAAGAGAAGCCACCACAATAAGAAGCCCACACACCGCAACAAAGAGTAGCTCCCACTCGCTGCAACTAGAGAAGCCCGCGTACAGCAGCAAAGACCCAGCACAGCCAAAAATGAATAAATAAATAAGTTAATCAATTTATTTATTAAAAAAACTGTCAAATACACGATGCAGTATTGTTAACTGTAGTCACCATGCTATACATTACATCCCCAGGACTTATTTATCCTATTTATCCTATAACTGGAAGTTTGTACCTTTTGACCATTTTCACCCATTTCACACAGTGTCCCCCCACCCCACTGCCTGGTGACTGGCAATCACCAGTCTGTTCCATCTATGAACTTGGTGGTTGGGGGGGGGGGTTGTTTTGTTTTGTTTTTTTTGTTTTAAGATTCCACGTATAAGCCAGAGCATATGGTATTTGTCTTCTCTGTCTGACTTGTTTCAATTATGCCCTTGGGGTCCATTCATGATGGCGTAAATAGCAAGATTTCCTTCTTCTTTATGGCTGAGTAATATTCCATTGTATCCATGTGCTTGTGTGTGTGTATCACATTTTCTTTATCTCTTCACTGATGGTCATTTAGGTTGTTTGCACGTCTTTGCTATTGTAAGTAATGCTGCTATGACCATGGGGGTGCAGATATCTTTTCAAGTTGGTATTTTGTTTCCTTCAGGTAAATAGCCACAAGTGGAATTGCTGGATCATATGATACTTCTATTTTTAATTTTTTGAGGACCCTCCCCCTACCTTCTTTGGTAGTCCACTACAGCACTTAGACACTGTCAACTCTGCCTTCTAGGCTCTAGCTGTGATATCATGAGGATTTGGTGAAAATAAAATAGGTAGGGTGATCCAGACTACTAATTAAGAAAGACCTTAAGATTCTTCAGCAGCTGTGAGGAAAGATGGAAAAGAAAGAGGAGGAAGGGTAGCTGTGATAAAATCTCCATCTCTGTCAGTGCCTTGTCAGGTTTTTGGAAACCTGTCTCTACTCTAGAATCAATCTTCAAGGACTAGGTTGTTTATGAAACTTTCCTCTGTCTTGTAGCATAGTTCTGACCCTGACACCTTGCTGACAAATAAGAGTTTGCTTCTAGGCTCTTTGGGGGGAACTCACTGTTTTTCCCTCTCCCAGCACACTTCTGCCCATCAGCTCTTGCTTGGCCTTGCCTCAGCTAAGGTCCAGCCATTCTCTGGCTGAACCCACAGACTCTGAACCAGCCCCTTCCCTGGGGCTTGGGCCATGCTCAGTCCAGGCCTCAGCTGGAACTAAAGCAAGAATGGTACCAACAGTAAGGCAGGATTATTATGATTTATGACAAAATTAAGGGTAGAGAAAGGAAAATACACATCTTGGGTTTTTTTGAGGTTTCTTGTTTTGAAATTGTGGTAAAATACACATAACATAAAATTTACCATCTTAACCATTTTTAAATGTACAGTTCAGTGATATTAAGCACGTTCTCATTGTGCAATCATCACCGCCATCCACCTCCAGAACTCTCTTCATCTTGCAAAACTGAAGCTCTGTACCCATTAAACAGTAATGTTCCATGCCTCCCTGCCCCCAGCCCCTGGCAACCCCCATTCTACTTTCTTTTCTAGGAACTTGACTATCCTAGGTACCTCATATAAGAATTTATACACAGAGTATTTATACACAGTATTTGTCTTTTTGTGACTGCCTTATTTCACTTAGCATAATGTCCTCAAAATTTATCCATGTTGTAGCATGTCAGAATTTCTTTTTAAGTATGAATAACATTCCATTGTGTGTGTGTGTGTGTGTGTATCACAATTTGTTTATCCATTCATATACTGATGGACACTTGGTTTGCTTCTACTTCTTGGCTATTGTAAATAAGGCTGATATGAGCATGGGTGTACAAATATCTCTTCAAGACTCTACTTTCAATTCTTTTGGGTATATACTTAGAAGTGGAATTGCTGGATCATATGGTATATCTATTTTAAATTTTTTGTGAAACAGCCATACTGTTTTCCACAGCAGCTGTACCATTTTATATTCTCAGTAAAAGTACACAAGCAAAAGCAACTATTAGTGACACTGAGCACCCTTTCATGTACTTGTTGACCATTTCTCTATCTTCTTTGGAGAAAGGTATATTAAGTCATTTGCCCATTTCTTAGTTGGGTTGTTAGTTATTATTGAGTTATAGGAGTTCTTTATGTATTCTGGCTATTAACCCCTTATATGATTTGCAAATGTCTTCTTCCACTGTGGTGTTGCCTGTTTGCTCTGTTGATCGTGTCCTTTGCTGCACAGAAGTTTTAAATTTTGATGTAATCCAGTTTATCTATTTTTATTTTTGTTGGCAGTGGAAAATACATATTTTTTCTCTCAGATATACGGGGAGTTATAAAAATGTATTGTTTACTTGAACACATAGAAATTTTCAATAAGAACAAAAAATTAGAACTTATATGTCATATTTTATGACCATAGTACAACTCACCCAAAAATATTTGTAGTAAAAATACTATGTATAAAATAATTAGGTCATAGACAGGCAATACAAAGGGAGAAATCTGTCACTTTCAGGCTTGTTTATTCTTTGTTTCTTTCTTCTGTGGAATAAAGAAAACTGTTAATCAGATAGGAAAGAGAAGGGGGCTACCATATTTGAGAATAGGAAGAAGGGAAAAGGCAGTGACATTCTGGAGCATCTGCAAATTGGCAGGTGATTTGCATATGTTGTTTTATTAATTTCTTATAGCAGACTCTGAGAGAGGCATTGCTGTTGCCATTTCATAGGCTAAGGCTCAGTATCTTGCCTAAAGCCGCAGAGTTACAGAGCAGCAGAGCTGGGATGGGAACCCAAAGCCTGTTTTTTTCTAACCCATCACCAAGTGAACTAATAGTTAACTAATAGTTAACCAAGTTAACACTTTCAGTTGAAATGTTGACAGGACACTTTATGGACTATAACAAAATTATTTTAAAACTAATTGGTGAGAATTAATTTTCAAACTATCAAAGAAAAATAGTCAAGGATGATTTAAAACATATTAATGTCTCACAATTCAAAATGGTGTGATATAGAATTAAAAATGGAAACATAGATTGTTGTGACAAAAAAGACCTCAAGAACAAGGCTTCATATATGTAGGATTTACTATCGAATACTCTGAGTGTAAACAGTTATTGGGAAAAAGCAACTCATCATTTTATCAAGGCTGAGATTACTATAAATCCACATGTAGAAAAGGTAATAGACAGGGGTCTGACACTTACCAGTAGAAGTTTCGTTTGACCAGGGCGGGGTGTGTGTGTGTGTGTGTGTGTGTGTGTGTGTGTGTGTATGTGTGTGTGTGTGTGTGTGTGTCTGTGTGTGTGTGTGTGTGTGTGTGTGTGTGTGTCTGTGTGTGTGTGTGTCTGTGTCTGTGTGTCTGTGTGTCTGTGTGTCTGTGTGTCTGAATTTGAATGCTTCTGTGTGGGACATCGGGGCTACAGTTTGCCAGAGACTCTACATTTCCTTATAATCCTCATCTTGTCAAAATTTCATTTTTGTCCCTGCCTGGCCGCTTTGCCATTTAGGCTTGTGATTTCTGATGTGTGTTCATTCTAGGTGAGTGAGTCTCGTAAAAATGAGCAGGCATCACAGTCACCTCAGGTCTTGTTAAAACACAGATGGCTGGGCACCACCCCAGAGTTTTTGCTTCAGCAAATCTGGGATGAGGCCCAAGAATTTGCATTTCTAACAAATTCCCAAATGAAGTAAAATCCCTGGACCTGAGATAAGTACACAAATTGAGAAACTTTTCTACTTTTAAAAGGAACTTTTATATTGAAGAGTAATTTGGATTTTATTGAATCTAGTGATTAAAAAAAAATTGGGCCTTCATTTTCTACGGCTTTTTAAAAATTGCATATTCGGGCTTCCCTGGTGGCGCAGTGGTTGAGAGTCTGCCTGCCGATGCAGGAGACACGGGTTCGTGCCCCGGTCCAGGAAGATCCTACATGCCGCGGAGCAGCTAGGCCCGTGAGCCATGGCCGCTGAGCCTGCGCCTCCGGAGCTGGTGCTCCACAGCGGGAGAGGCCGCAACAGTGAGAGGCCCACGTACCGCAAAAAAAAAAAGAAAAATGAAAAATTGCATCTTCCTGGTAATGTATTTTTATTAAATTTTATAAAAGTATTGGTCCACAGGGACTGGAAATCAAAAAAAAAAAAAATGAACAAAAAACGTCTCCAGAACCACAGATAGTTTGAGAAGCACTGTCACCAGAGTTCTGACCAACTGGCATTTCCCTTGGTGGGATCACGTGGTCTGGGGTAGGCCACAGCTTGCAGGCCTAGAAACTCAATCTAGTTGATGAACCAGAGTTGATTGAAGTCACAACACAGATACACGCTGTCAGGTTCCACAAAGAACTGGAATCTGAAACCACATGCCAATGACAATTTATTAATTTACGGTGAAAAATGAAACTACAGCCTGGCTGGGTTACTCATGCTGGCCTGACCAGTGAGTCATTTCCCTGCCTGAGGAACCATCCTATAATAGGTTACTCAGTGAGCTTGAAAATGGAAAGAAGGGAGCTCGATATATGGTTTGTATGTTACTGGCATTAGGCTGGTTACCTACTGAAGACATAGGGATGTACCTGCCAGGTGTCCCACATTCCCTTGGGCAGTGCTTAGATGGGTGGATATTTACTTACAAAGCTTCCACTGCTGGTCCACCCATTTCCCCTTCCTAACTGACAGCTGATGAAATTAATTCAGTTGAGTCACTGCCATCAATCTAGTCAGATCTGTCTGGAAGTACGTAATTCTGTCTCTTTGATGATGTCTTTGCAAATCTCCATTGCAACCCATTAAATTATGATTGTCAAAGTCAATTTTGAAAAAGTTAAAAACATGAGTCTCATCCAAATACATAGTGATCACATGTCGAAGATTTAATTAACTCATTAAAGGAAATAGCAAATGAAAAAACTGACTAAAGAAGTAAATACAGTCAATGAGAGAAAGAATGCTGAAATAATGTTACCAAGTTATATATGAAACTGGTTAATATCCTATAGGGCAATAAAGAAATAACCTTTGGGGTTATTTTTTCAATCAACTAATTTGCATGTCTACCAGAAAAAAATCATTTGTAATTTATCAAGCTTCTACACGTGAATGTCTAGCTTTACAGAGTCAGGCCCTAATCAATAGTGAGTCAAAAAACTGTCCTCCTGCAGTGTCAGATGAAGCTGGATGAGTTTGTTAGACAGTGCTCTTGTGTGACATTGAAGGGTACACAGTAATCATTCTGCCTTATTTCTGAGTTTTAGAAGATTTTTCTTAACAGACTTAATAGTTTTAGTCTCAGAGAGCAATCCTGTTTCCTTCTTTCCAGGTTCTCTGGAAGAGGGTGGAGATCGTCTAGGGGAGAACAGAGAGAAACTTCTCAGTCACTTAACTTTCACTGTTCTAAGTTCTTCCCAGCCAGAGGGACTTGGCCTTAAAGAGATTTGGACCTATTGGTTGTCTGAATGCCAGAAAGAGGAACTCAGTATTCACAGTTGAATAAAAGTGATGGTGTAAATGTACCTCCTGGCATTTAAATGCTCTTGTCAGCTGACTTTGGGTTTGGTTCATTTGGGTTAGATAGTCAGCCAGTGCATGCAGAGTTCAAATGTGGAGCATTTAAGGACGATTCCAATGTGTTCCTACATCCTGCCAAGTTGACCGTCTAGAGTATTTGGGAACGTTTAGGATCTGTTATCTAAGCAGGTGTCAAATCTGCAGGAATTATATTTCTGAATAATAATTTCATGTAAAACATTTCTTATGGGGTAGCCAGGGCTAACCATCAGCTGGTACATTGTGGTAGAGCTGCATTGAGTGTTAATATACTACAGTGTTTTCATATCAGTACAGAGAAATTATCTCTTGATTAAGGTTATAAGGTATGTAATGATGTCACCCACCAGTGGCCATGGAGGTGGTAATGGACCTGGGAGGAGTGCCAGCTAGAGGCTGGTGGCTGCAGAAGCCACTGAGTGGTCTGGAAGGCAATAATGGAGGTGTGCATGGTGTCCTCCCTCTGGGCCAGGGCTGCCTAGAGTTGCAAGGGTGGCAGAGCTGGCACAGGCCCTCTGGGAGGCATTGGCATCCTGGTCTATGCCTGTTGTGAAGGGCCTGCAGTATGTTCAGCTGCAACAAAGATACCAGAGGTTGTGTGACTGTCAATATCATGGTGAAGTCATTGATGTGGTACTTCTGTGGTTTGAACAGGGGCATCACTTATCTAGGTGACAGCTACATCAACTTAAGATCACCACAACAATTTGTAAAAGTCAACAATTGATTTAGAAATTTCTAGAATATTTTGGTGAGTCATTTTCTCTATAGCATATCATTCATGAATATTTTAGGATGTAGTTAATTCAGCAACTAAAAGGAATGTTAAATATGTTTTGGTTAAATATTTTTGAGTTATTATGTTATGTATTAATATTTTATCTTGCCAGTTGTTAAATATTCTGAATATGACTCATTTCTGGCTATTTAAAAATTAAAATTATTCAACTCAACCATCAAAACTAAGGAAAAAATTAATTGAGAGGATATTGGCATTATAATAGGTAAAGATTTATTGTCTGAATTTAAATAAGTAAAGTGTTTATTCAAAGCTTAAAAGATGACACAGCCTCTAATAGTCAGATGGCTGAATTTTAATAGGAACTTTGTATAAAAGTAAAGACAGGCAGAGGGGAGGTTCCCCAAGGGCAGGGATAGTATCTGACATAAGCCTTGTGTCAGGTAGGGACTTGATAAATGTTAATTGACTAAATGAATAACTGTATCAGTATATGAAAAAGCTCTTCATCCTCACCAGTGATTAAGTAAATACAAACTAAAACAATCATGAGATACAATTTCACAGCAATTAATTTAGCAAATTAAAGGAATAAAACCAATACGGAAGAACCATTGGGGAAACAGGAAAGCTTGTCACCACTTTCTGAAAGGACTTAGTTCATTTATAGTTACTAGTAATCAGGGATGCTCACTTTCTTCACCCATTTTAGGGAGCTATCCTCAGAAAACAATGTTTTTAAAAAAATGAAAAAGTTTTCTTGAAAAATGTTTATTGTAGAGCTGTTTAAAATAGCAAAGCTTGGAAGCAATCAAAACGTCCGACAGCTCAGTGGAGTATTGTGCACTCATTTGAAATGATACACGTGAATATTACATATAGAAGTTTAGAAGAAATGTTAACTAACATGCGTATTCTGTTTGCAACCATGTTTAAAAACAAAACATCATCTATCGAATGAAAATTTGAGGGGCAGCAGAGAGCATCTAGATGGAAAGCTGTTGGGATGTAATTTTTATTAAGCTGCTTTGCTAACGAATGAACAAGAAATTTTAAAGAACCATTTACCTCCCTTATAGATTGCTAATGTAGAAATCACTACCGATCGTTCTTAGCACATTAAAGTTTAACCCCAAATTAATTTTTTCAAAACTGAAGATTGTTTTCTCTCTGCAATTTATATTGCTCCTCACAGATTCATGACAGATAAATTCGAAAGGATGGTGGGTAATAACAGTGTTCAAAAGCAGTTTCATGGTACGCAGGAATATTTCTCTGAACGAAGTATACAGTTGTTCCTCTATTTGCAAATTCCATATTTGTGAATTGGCCTACTTACTAAAATGTATTTGTAATCCCCCAATCGAAACTCAACGGCACTTTCACAGTCATTCACAGACATAAGCAGAGGAAGGAAAAGTCTGAGTTGCTCAGCGTGTATAATATGTTCCCAGCTTAGGCCAAACCAAAGCGGTGCTCTGCCTTTTTGTTTCAGCTCTCATACTTTAAACAAAGTGTTCTTTTCATGGTCTATTTAGTGCCATGTTTTTCACATTATTGTGCCCTTTTTTTTTGTTGGTGGTGATTATACTATTTAAAATGTTCCCCAAAGCATAGTGCTGACGTGCTGTCTGGCATTCCTAAGCGGAAGAAGTCCGTGATGTGCCTTATGGAGAAAATACATGTGTTAGATAAGCTTCCTTCAGTCATGAATTGTACTGTTGTTGACCCTGAGTTCAATGTGAATGAATCAACAATATATATTAGATAAGGCATCTTAATAAACAGAAACACACGTAAAACAAGGTTATGTGTTGATCGATTGACCACTAGTGTGACCAGAGGCTCCCAGGAACCTAACGCTATATTTCCCCTGGATGCAATGCTTCAGTGTTTGCTCATTGATTGTTTGTGGCAACTTAGAGAACACACTGCTGTGAATAATAAGAATTGACTGTATGTGGTTCTAGTGGAAGCATAGACTTACATGTTCACATCTGGTCAGATATCATCAGTGATATTCAAAATCTTGGGCAAGATGGAAAAAGACATCTGTTTTTAGGTTATTGTAATCTTTACTGCCCCATGGCAGTGGGCACACACCTTTCCAGACCTCCATAGCTTTTAGTTGTTTGTAGAGTTTTTCTTTTTTCTTTTCTTTGTTTTAAAAGGAGCTTAACACCACCAATGTTTATGGGGTTTTTTTTTGTTTTGTTTTGAATTTATTTATTTTATGTATTTATTTTTGGCTGTTTTGGGTCTTCGCTGCTGCACACGGACTTTCTCTAGGTGTGGAGAGCATGGGCTACTTTGTGTTGAGGTGTCCGGGCTTCTCATTGAGGTGGCCTCTCGCTGCGGAGCACGGGCTCTAGGGTGCACGGACTCCAGTAGTTGCAGCACATGGGCTCAGTAGTTGTGGCTCACGGGCCCTAGAGCGCAGGCTCAGTAGTTGTGGTGCACAGGCTTAGTTGCTCCACGGCATGTGGGATCTTCCCAGGCCAGGGCTTGAACCCGTGTCCCCTGAATTGGCAGGTGGATTCTCAACCACTGCGCCACCAGGGAAGCCCTGTAGAGTTTTTCTTATTCCCTTTTTTTCCCTCTAAGATCAACAAGAATATTTTTATTTGAGTAACATAGATCTGCATAATAAATCCTAAGGAGATGGCAAGAACCTTAGAAGATGTATCCAATATTTTTCTTTATGTCCCCATGAGATCAGAAACTGACAACTACAACCAATTCTATGGTTGGGAAGAACTCAGATAGTGACAGGGTGACTGTGACCTGACTCCTAATCAGATGGCCCATGCTGGATATAATGAAGACTCAGAGCTCAGAGAACTGTGTTCTGTTCCCACCTCTATCCACTGTCTGGTCCACAGCTCTATTCCAGCATGATCCATGTGGGTGCCTGGGCTGCCGGACTGCTGCAACTGCTCTGTGTACACCCCCCTTTTACTCTACTGTTAGGAGAGAGAGGGGGATTAAAAAAAATCACTTTTAAAGAACAACCAAACAAATCTCAAGCCTTTTGACTCATGCCTGTTCCCAAATGATGCCCAAAATCCAGGCTCTAAAAGGCTCTACCTCTGCATCCATTGTGAGATTCAGATACGATTTTCAGGGTCATATTTGTGTCTTGGCAAGTTGATTTTTTTTTTTTTAAAGAAGATGTTGGGGGTAGGAGTGTATTAATTAATTAATTTATTTTTGGCTGTGTTGGGTCTTTGTTTCTGTGAGAGGGCTTTCTCTAGTTGTGACGAGCAGGGGCCACTCTTCATTGTGGTGCGTGGGCCTCTCACTGTTGCGGCCTCTTGTTGCGGAGCACAGGCTCCAGACACACAGGCTCAGTAGTTGTGGCTCATGGGCCTAGTTGCTCCACGGCATGTGGGATCCTCCCAGACCAGAGCTCGAACCCGTGTCCCCTGCATTAGCAGGCAGATTCTCAACCACTGCGCCACCAGGGAAGCCCCTTGGCGAGTTTTTGATCAGCTTTATTTCTTTAAAAAGTTATTCTTCAGAAGGCACTTTGTACCCATTGATAATAGAAGACATCTTCAAACAGTTTCTACATCTGCCTGATTGCCCAGATAGCTGGGGACACACAGAACACCATGGTTTGGATAGACCTTGCTAGCAAATACATCTGCATCTATATGCTTTTCTTTTGCCATCTTATTTACTATCTTTCACTATAAATTCCTTGTTACATGAGTGTGAAGGGGTGCAGGGGTAGGCAGGCTGTGCTCTCTGTGATTTCTGGCACTCCATCATCCAGGGACTGGAAGTAGTTGGTCCAAAATAATTATTTACCGTTTGCTGTGGCCCCGTCTTTAGGAAACTCTGGTATTGTTTTCTAGAGATTTGAGATTCAATAATATTTCATTTTAAAGAGTTTTCTTGGCAGAACAATTTTTAACTATTTTTTACTAACACAGCTGTGGTTATCATTTCTGGGTATTTACCATATAATTGAAAACAACAGTGGGTAGGTAGCTCGAAAATAAAGATGTTAGTTATCTGGGTTAAAACTGCAATCAAATTTTCACCCTAAATTCCTCGTCTACATGGTTTAGCTGAGTTTTTCCGAACACACCTTTAGATTAAAAGTATAAAATAAAAATAAATTTAGAGAAATTGGATTCACTTAAATTACTTTTTCATTTTGAACCATAGACAAGCTCAGAAAGAAGGGAAGCCGAACTTGCCATGGAAATGGGTCACCCGTAACTACGGAGGGGGTGACATCATATACAACAGAGACCTGATACAGACACATTTTCCTTCACCTTCTAAGCCAGTACACGCAAAGGGATTATTGCTGTCACTGGTCCACTGAAGTTTCTAGAATCTTCCATATGAGGCAGAAGTTTCTACTCCCTGCCTTTCCTACACCTGGCCCTCAAAGGCCTTGCTCTGTTTCTTCTTTCCTCCCCTTTCCTTCTTTATTTTACAGTTTCATACAATTTTTTCTTACCCAGTAGGAATCATGACATTATGATGGTACATTTTATATACCATCCTTTATAATGAAACTTCTCTTCTTTTCTAAAATGTGTATTCTGTAAATGTAAATGTATGCATGGAGCATGATTTGCTTCAACCAGTGTACCAGATTTTCACATTCAGGCAGTGGGTGAAACAATTAGAATACAGTTACATTTCAGTGGAGACCAAGAATTTTTTTATCTCCCTGTAGCATTTCTAGAACAATGATTCTCAACATGTCAACTGAAAAAGTCTTCTTTTAAATAAAATTTTACAAATCTCAGTATATTATATAATAGAAGGTACACTTTTAATGTCCGTTAAGAAAGCCCTTAATTGAAGAGTGCTTTTAAATGAATTTGCATTTGATGTATCACACTGTCATCTACGTATATTTGTGAAAACGGAAGAACACATATGTGTAGAATATATTTTACGTGCAGCCTGTCGGAGAACCCCTTGCAGGACTCCATGACTTTGTTACTAAGCCACACTAGAGGCACGGGCATGACAGTTCCTGGATTGTACTCAGGCTGGTGTCCACTGCCAAGTCTCCTTGGCCCAAGCTGGCAGCGAATTGATGGTGCCTTGGGAGAGATTGGTTCTCCCTGAACATGCTGGCCATGCTTCCCAACCTCTCATTGATTTTTGAGATGGTGGTTCATACACATGTTTTTTTTCAGTTATGCAGAAACACACAATACAAGTGCAAACCATTTAAAAACAGAAAATAAAATCCATTCCTAGAACAACTTAAACAGATGCTTATGACTGGATTAAAAACCATTGAAAATAAGGGTCTTGAGTGGAAACACACCAACAATAAAAGCAGAAAAGACTACAGCAGTGAAAGCTCACTTCCCTCACTGCACTGGACATTGAGGAGAATTAAACCCACGTATGAAAGGAGTTCATTTCTTTCATCAGAGACCCTCACTTACAAGAAAATAATGGACAGCTCTTTCAGCTGTTCTGTCCTTTTCTCTTTGTTGGGAGTGTCCTCTTGTGACATTTCATTTGAATTACTGCCTGAGTCAATAAAGTAATGGTTTGAAAAGGCAGAAATCTTTTTAAAAGCACAGGATTTTAACTTGAAGTTTTGAGACCAAGTCAGTTCCAGGCTCCGGTGACCTCTCTTGGATTCAGTCCCCCTCCCCTCATCATTGTGGAGACCTCCCAAGGACAGAGCAAAATGCCCGATACTGACTTTAGTTGCCAGTCGTTACCAATTTGAGGTTGGTGCAAAGTGGGAACCAATGTGAGACTAAGTTTAGAGCATAAAGATGGTAATTTAAAAGGCTCTATGTGTAGGTTGAGAAACAGGCACTAAAAATTACATAGTTCAGGTCCTGTATTAGTTATCTATGACTACGTAACAAATTAACCCAAACACAGTGTCTTTAAACCACAAACGTTTCTTGTCTAACACTTTCTGTGAGTCAGGCATCTGGGAGTGGCTTAGCTGGGTGTGTGTGGCTCAGGTGCTCTCAGGAAGCTGCAATTAAGGTGTCAGCTGGGACTGCAGTCATCTGAGGCTTGACTGGACGGGAGCATCTGGTTCCAGGATCATTCATGTGGGTGTTGGCAGGAGGCCTCAGTTCCTCACCCCAGGGGCCTCTCTGTACAATTGCTCGTGACATGGTTTCCCCTGGAGCAAGAGATCTGGGAGAAAGAAAGCCCCAAGACTTAAGCTATAGTCGTTTAGAACCTGATTTTAGAAGTAACATATCATCATTTCTGCCACACTCTGTTGGTCTCACAAGGGTGTGAATACCAGGAGGCAGGAATTATTGCAGGCAGGTCCTCATGGAGGCTGGCTACCACAGGTCCAAATGACCAGCTTTTCTAGAAACCGTGATTGGATAGCTGCTTGATCAAGTTAATAATAATGATCTATCATATTTTGAAAACAAATTTTATATCTAGGCTTAAAATGTAAACTTGATTTTTATTATAGTTAAGTAAAATATGGTTATAAAGCCTGTAAATAATAGATAATAGTGTACAATATAGAAGTTTAAAGTTTCATGTAAACTCCTTATAACCACAGTTAATATATATTTATATATCACTATAAAAACATATTTATTCTAAAAACTACAGTTAACAATATATATTTATACAACACTCTAAACCACAGTTAATAAAATACATTTAAATATCACTATAAAATTATTTAAACTTTTTTCCCTAAATAGTATATTGTAGATCTCTTTCAATGTCAGGATATAAATTCATTCTTTTTACTAGCTGCATAATATTCTATTGAATGATTGTACCAAATAGGGTAACTGTATCAGGATTATCTAACCAGTTTTTACTGTCGGACAGTTGAGTTTTTCCCCATTTTTTGACAAAATAAGAATCGTGTTTGTACACATATCTTTGCATGCTGTTTGAGAATTCTTCAGGGTAAATTTTCAAAGTGAATTCTTGAGTAAAAAAGGTATGCGCATTAAAAATTTACTAGATATCACTGAGTTGTCTGCTAAAAATAGTGTACTTACACTCTTTCCAGCGGTGACAAAAGCACTGAAAACACCTGCCTTCTAATGTCAGCATTATTTCCCTTTGCTACTTGTTGTGATTTTGAGGAAGGCATATGGTGTTGCACTTGGCAGAGAAACCTGACAAAAAGAAGGGGAGCAAAGGTCTGCGGTGAGATCAGGGCAACCATCAGGGAGAGTGAAAAGGAGCCCGTGAGTGGCTGGTCCCCAGGTAGCAGAAGCCCTTCTGCACATAGATCCAGAGCCCAAATTTGGCTTCTCCGCTTTGCGTATGAACACTGGGGATGTGTATCCCTTAACGAGATAACTCTGATGTCTTCAGGTGTCTGTCCGTGCATCGGTGAGGGCAGTAATAGAATAGACGAGAAGATAAGGGGGTTGTAGAAAGCAGCTTCGCCAGTTCTCCCCGACAGCCTGGCACCATTCCTGCTGAAAACCTCACTGTTGCTTTGCCTGACACCTTGGACTCAAGATCCTTTAAACAGCATACAAACTGTCTGAGAAAAGTAATGCATTGATATCAGCCACTAATGTGTAAGCCGAGATTAACATTTCACATTAGTTGAAGAGGCCATTCATTCACTCATTCATGGGTTCATTCAACAGATACCGATTGGGTACCCACTGAGGGCCAGATGCTATCATAGGCCCTGGGTATATAATCGTCACCCAGAACAGGCATCAACATGGAGTCGTCAGTCTAGTGGAGGAGACGGACAGTGATCAAATAATTCCCAATATAGTTACAAACTAATTCTGTCTAGGAATGAGCCAGGACACTGGAAATCTACAGGATGAGTTGAGATCAGTAGGGGAGACTCTGCTAGGCAGGAAACAAAGCAACAAGTAGCATGCTTGCAAAGGCTTGGAGGTGGGAAGGCGTTGGGCTCTTCTGAGAAACTGTAGAAAGCCAGTGTGGCCAGCAGAAGGCATAGTCAGGGGGATGAGGCTGGAGAAGGGGCCCGGGGCCAGGTCATACAGGGCCTACATATCTGGAAATGTTCAAAGGGGCAGATAGGGAGGGGAGGGGGAAGTGATGGACATTGGGCTGGAAGGGAGAGATGTCGGCTGGGTAAGAAGGCCCCAGCAGCTCCCTTAGCCACGTCTGTCCTTCCCCTCATTGTCTACCTGGGTTTCGTGGGCAGAGCACTGTCGGGTTGGGACCTGCTCTACATTTGGCACTCACTCTAGGGGTGGAGCAGCGTTGCCAGGGCCCACCTTCCTACCCTCATGGACTTAAAAGTCCGTGCCCCACTTTGCCTTTCAGCCGCCTGGGAGGATTCCAACAAAAGTCCATCTCTGATTCTATTAATTGAATTACAGAGGAAAGGCCCTAGTGCATTCAGCAAACCTTAATCCAACTCCACGTTACCTTAGAACATTCCATGTTTTAAAAAGCCCAGCGCAGCGTGCCTCCAAAGCGGCACTTAATTGACATAATATGGGTCACCTGCCTGCATGGAATTAGCTGGCAGAGCTTCCAGAACAACCTACTTTCCCTCCCTTTGGCCTCTAGTGTTTGAACTTCTGAAGTGCGTTGCTGCCGCTGAAGTCAGTTCTGAGTCATTATTTAACAAAGAGACGTAGGGGTGAGAGCTCCTAGCTTCAGGGTTGGTCCGGTGGTGCGGTTGAGGGGTGAGAAGGGAATGTGGTCAGGCGCTTGGGAACTGGGCCAGGGGCCTGTCAGCTTCCAAGCTGCTCAGCTTCAGTTTTGCAAGCATGCAAAACAAAGAGTATCCTATGGCTTGGTGTGCTGCTTTCATGGTGTCATGCCTTTAATGTCAGGCTTTATAAAAACTGTGCCTGTGTGTGGATTTGGGATGCGGACAGTGAATGAGCAAATTCTGTTATGGGGCAGAGAAGGGAATGCTCCCCAGCCCTGGAGAATGGAATAGTCCCTGAGCATTACCTTGGTGTCCCTGTGTCCTGACCTGGGAAGCCACAGAGCTGAAAGGCTAAGAAAGTGGCCTGGGAGATCCACCATCTGAGCTCAGATCCTGGCACCACTGCTCAGGGTCCAAGCTCTTAACCGCTTTCCTGCACTGCGTCTCAGCCTTGCATACATGTTAGCTGTCGTTATTATTGGGAGAGAGGGAAGAACGGATGGGGGAAATATGGTAGAAATGGCCAGGAGAGGAAGATGAGAATGCTGAATTCCCTGTACCTTAGGCAGGACTGTGAGCCTCTCTGCTCTCCACCCCCTCACCTCTTGCCCTTTTCACCCTCTACCCCCCAATCCCTTAATTCCAGTGAGTCAGACTAAATACAGAGTGTGACCTGAGAGTGTTACACCCTCACTGAAACCTCCTGAGCCCGCTTAGGTGAGGGAGAGACTGTCACTTCCTGCTGTTGCTACAGCTGCCCAGGTTAGTGAAGGCTGCCAAGGGTCTGTCCAGGGGTACCTGCAACCATGGCCGGGGCAGAGCCCCTCTTGTGGGTTGAGTCCTGTCCGCTTTCATTACTGATGGGCTTCCTCAGACCAGAAGAAGTTCCCTGGGGGTGAAATTCTCAGAACAGAATTGTATGATTGACCAAATCTGACATTCTAGAGAAGAGTTATTCCCTGCAGGGTTACAGCCTAGATTCTTTCTTCTAACACATCAATAATTCTAATCTAAGGCCAAAGTCACCACACAGGGGAACATCATGTGAGCAGTCCTTTCTAAAATCCTTACTCCAGATACTATGCTGCAATCCATATCTCAGTTGCCTGGCTTGGTTTTGTTTCATTTCCTTGAGGTGGGAGATTGCCTAGGAAAGGCTAAAACAAATATTTAGGTAAAACTGCTAAAGTTCATTAACTCTGCTGGGAGTTAGCTTAACCTGTAATCTTATATTTTGCTTTCAGAGGGATGCTACCGCTGAAATGTTCAGACGCGGAGCCTACTGCTGTCTGCTATCTAGTTTTGAACGGTGGGTGGGGACACAGAGAAAGCAGAAGTGACAGTTGTTAAATCCAGGTGGATGGTATATGGTTTTATTCTTTCAACTTTTCTGTATGTTTCCAATTTTTAAAAATAAGTTGGAGATATCATATGATATTGCTTATATGGGGAATCTTAAAAAAAATGATACAAATGAACTTACACACAAAACAGAAATAGACTCACAGACATAGAAAACAAACTTATGGTTACCAAAGGGGAAAGGAGGGGAGGGGTAAATAGGAGTTTGGGATTAACATATGGTATGCACACTACCATATATAAAATAGATAATGAACAAGGACCTGCTGTATAGCAAAGGGAACTATATCAATATTTTTTAATAATCTATAAGGGAAAAGAAGCTGGAAAAAAAAGATATAACTGAATCACTCTGCTGTATACCTGAAACTAACACAAAATTGTAAAGCAACTATACTTCAATCTAAAAACAATAAGTTGGGGAAAAATAAACATATTAAAAAAAATAAGGTTTATGGGGAAGAGTTAAAAAACACAGTTACTATTGGTGGGGTCTGTACAGTGGAAGGGTTGGTGGCCTTTTCTCCCATGTCATCATTCACAGGACCAGCAGAGACCTGGAGAGGTTGTGTGTGGCAGGGGCAACAGAAGGAAAAGTGGTGCTCCAGATAAAGAAATAAGTCCCATGGCTGTTGATACTGCTTCAGAACTCTAAGTTACTGCGGGAGTGAAGTTTACAACCTTTAAGTTATATTTTTAACTCTAATGTTAAGATCAAGGTCCTCCCTATTTTCCCTTGAAACTGATCCAGCAACATCAACAAAAATGTTGCACATATATATGAAATATTTTTCCCTTGATGTGTTTCATTTCACATATATGAAAAATAATGAAAAGAACCTCATTAAAAATTTCTCTCTACATGGTGGGATTACAGATGCTTTTTATATTTTTCATATTACCTCTCTGAATTTTCCAGATTTTTTTCAAGTGACACATATTATTTTATAATCAGGAAAAAGTCAGTATTATATGAAAAATAAATGTCATATAGGTAGTATCTCTATGTAACTTGTTTTCTATACTTATCACTATTAACTACCACATTGAATGGGATGTATTTCTTTTATTTAGAAATTAAAGTGAGAAATTTCCAGAGTCTGCCCTATATCTTAAAAGGAGTTAATAAATAAACGTTTGATGGCTTTCTTCATACTTTTAATATTATGAGTCTTGACCACCTTAATAATTTGCCCAATTTTGAGGAGTTTTTCACATTTACTGATTTTTAACAGTGCTTTGGCCAGTACCTCCACAATTTCAACCTTACTTTCTTTAAAACTCTTGAGCGGGCTTCCCTGGTGGCGCAGTGGTTGAGAGTCCGCCTGCCGATGCGGGGGACGCAGGTTCGTGCCCCAGTCTGGGAAGATCCCATATGCCGCGGAGCGGCTGGGCCCGTGAGCCATGGCTGCTGAGCCTGCGCGTCCGGAGCCTGTGCTCCGCAACGGAAGAGGCCACAACAGTGAGAGGCCCGCGTACCGCAAAAATCAAACAAACAAACAAAACTCTGGAGCAAAAACATCTTGGCCTGGTAACTTCTCTAGATGGCAGTCAGTCTGGTCGAGGATGTTATGTGCATTGACCACTGTTTGACTTAATTGCTCAGACATTTCTCTTTCCCAAGATTATTTTCAGATCAGAATCTCCCCAGTGGTTTCCTCAATAAAGACCAATGCCAATAATTCAGTTTCTTGACAAACATATTTTCATCCGTAGGCCCATATTATGTCTACAAATAACCAAATGCTTTTTTTTTAATTTGCATGAATGAATTTTATAAAGGACTCACAAAATTCTTTCTGCCCTAATTTCAAATTTTTACCCAATTTGCCATATTTAGTAGGTCTATTTGAACCATGTTTAGGTAGGAATTTCCAGATACATGCTTAATACTGGGAGTCACTGTATTGAGTATAAAGTTCAAGGTTTTTTGTTTGCTTGCTTGTGGCCTCTCCCGTTGCGGAGCACAGGCTCTGGACGCGCAGGCTCAGCGGCCATGGCTCGTGGGCCCAGCCGTTACGCGGCATGTGGGATCTTCCCGGACCGGGGCACGAACCTGCGTCCCCCGCATCGGCAGGCAGACTCTCAACAACTGCACCACCAGGGAAGCCCACTTGTTTGCCTTTTTATATACTTTTGCAGAAGGTACTTAAGTTGTGACCATCTTCTGTTTCTTGAGGATGTAGTCGTTCCATTTTTGCTCTTCTTTGTGTCTGTCTCCACTTTTATTCCAGCTAGAGGCTGCCAGACATGGCAGCATCATTGCATAGGGGTCACTGGGCAACAAGAAATAGATATCAGACCAAGGGAAAATGGGAGAGGACTGCCATCTTGGGCAGCTTTGGTAGACCCAAAGAAACACTGACCACAGTGACTATAACTCCTGCTTAATCCTTTCTCCCTGAATCTTCTTGGAAAATCCTTCCTGCTAAGGGTGCAGAGTGAAGAAGAAATTAGAATAAATGGAAACTGTTTTGACAGGAAGTTTGGTAAATCATCTTGGGTGCTAAGCCCCATGCAACACTATCTGAGAGTAATGAGATGGCCTCAGTTTTTATCTAGTTAAAGCTTTAGAGAGATCGTGTGCGTGATGTACTTCGGGTGCTTATCACTCATTCATTCATTCGTTTGTAAGTGAAATACCTAACTGAAGGAGTTTAAGGGACCTCCTTTGCAGCCATGATCTTGTGGGTCCAGTAACAGAGAGAGATGTTACTCTTGGCCGATGAAACTTGTTGGACAGATTCCCATGGGCTAGTTAGCTTGATCACACTTTATTTGAACAATGTGTTGGTTTTTTTTTAAAGTGTAATACAGGTTCGAATAGGTCTTTAATATTGACCTGAGTCACTCACATATTCATAAGTCTTCGAAGAAACCTGAAGATAATATGATGGGGAGCTCTTTCAATAAGACAGGGGAAATGGAGAAAAGATATACATGGCTTCCTGTTGTGGCTTACTGCCTTGCCCTCTGCCATCAAGAAGGGCCAAAGAGCCTGCCACTTCATGAGTTCCCCCTTGGGTTTAACTTCAGGGGCATTTCTTTCTACTTGTGAGTTTGCTTTGCTTTTACCTTGTCAGAAAATGACGTAACCCAAAGTACTCACTGTTGTGCCTCTGCTATTCAGAAACTTTGGCCATGTTTAGCAATTGAGTATATTAATCAGTTCAGTTATCTGTTCCCTATGCTTCCTTTCATCTTTGTTCTTTTCTTAGAATAAGGGCATCACCCTTACAGGAAAAGAGCCCTATCGAGGCCATTAACTAGCTTATGGATAAGAATGGCAAATTTTGGTAGAGAAATTTATGTTCTATCTTAATGTGCCTTTGTTCCATTAATGAGAGAAAAGGAAGTGTTTGAGTGTAATAATTATGACTGATTTATAATATAATGTGTTTTGTTCCTTGTAAACTGTTACTGCCTCAAATAAAATGAAAAGAACAAAGAGCATAAATTAATTCATAAAAGACACCTAAGCTGCTCCCAAGATATGGGAGGATTTAGAGAAGCAGCAGGAAAACAAATTAAACTTGGGATAAATGGAAAATTAGGGGGAAATGGGTAAATATGATATATTAACAGCTGCCTGTTCTCTTCTGTAGTAGACTTGTCAGTATGCGGTGGGGCTCACACCACCCTTCAAGCAGACCCCAATCCTTGCCAACACCTTTCCCCAGTAAGATTAAAGTGACCTTCTATTGAAAAAAAAAACAAAACTTCTTCTATGAACGTTAGGCCCTTAAAATAATTTCTCCTGAACAAAAAAAATGATGTTTTTCCAAAATGTTTTGTGACAAAATGCTATTTTTTAAAAAAGTAGCATTGCTCTGAATTAGTTCTTTGAAAGGTGCACGTACTTAGCATGGAATAATCATTTTTGCCTACATATGTAAATTAAAGGTCATGTACTTAGAACTTTGGAAATAAATAGTATACTCTTTTCTCAGGTAGAAACACACTGCAGAATACCACCTTTGGGCTTTTTCATTCTCCTGGGAGTGTGACAGTAGGTGACAAGTGACAACAATATTTATTGTAAGAATAACCTATAATTACTGTCATTTTTCAGAGAGGGAGGCATTAGAAATACAAAGGGTATAATGGGGCTGTTATAAAAGTCAACCTTAAAGACAAATTCCTTGAGAACAGGACCTCTTCTTGTTTCTTTGTTCCCTACTTTACAACATGCTACATAGAGTAGGCACCAAATGAGTAAAGAATGATTGATTCAGTTAACAAAATCAGGCATCGTTCTGTCTACATAATCATTTTATTTCTGTTTGAAAGTTCCTTGTGTTGAGTGGTAGCTGATAGTGTCTAACCAAGGGCTAATTTTAGATAGAAAGCCATGTTTTAGATCTAGTATTATTTTAGCCAGAAGAAAATACAGAGATTGAGTGGGTGCTGGAACATCTCCATTAATTGCCCCCTGAAGATGTATGGAGTGGTTGAGAATAGTGCACCAATGGCAGAACATGGTGGGAAAATTTGCACATTGGCTTCCCACAAGGACCTATTTTGTGCTGCTATTTCATATTTCAGTCTCTAGGATACCAATGTTATAACGTCTTAAAGTACTTAAATTTCACCACCAAAATAATTCTGAAAAAAAAAAGAAATGGAAATTAATGAAATTAAACACATTCTCCTGGGAGAACAGAATTTGTAGCTGGTGCGGCGTCAGCGGTGGTCGGTAAGAGGGGAGGAAGCCAGAAGAGTGCGACCCAGGGAGACCCAGCTGCCTGCAGGGCAGTGGGGACAACGCAGGGTGCCTGGGATCACACTCGGGTTGGTGTAAGTATCCCAGGTGCCGTGTGATGGACAGAGGATGTCAGGTAGTGAATAGAGTCAGGGTTTCATCTGCCAGCTTCGATGCTGCCTTCTAATAGCATTTATTAAGATTCAGGAAGGAAGGTCTGGCCATCGGGGGTTGAGGCCTGGCAGAATGCCCAACTAAATGGTCAGGATGCAGGGAACATTACCTGGGTGCCCAGGTGTTCCCCAGTTCCCTGGCCATAAGGCTTAAGAAGCAAAATCTATTTCAGACCTTACCCATTGCTGGACATCTGATTTTATATACACTGCTAGGTTTGTCCAGGGCTGCTTGGGTACCAGGTGGGCAGAGTCTGCCGAAAGTAAAGCAGATTTTTAAAATATCTATCCATCCCAACTTATACAAAGGTATTTTCTAAAAATCAAAAATCATCTGGTAGCTGGAAAGGAGGAGGGACGGGCTAGGGAAGACTTGGCCTAACAGACTTTCCCTAAACCTTCGGTAGTCCTTAGGCATGTGAGTGCAACTTCAGCTGATCCCTCTCCCTTTCAAAATGATACCGCCTTTCTGAAATTTCTTCCATCCAAAGTGAAAACAGTCCTGGGACTTTCCTGGCGGTCCAGTGGTTAAGACTGCAGGGGGCACGGGTTTGATCCCTGGTAGGGGGAGTAAGATCCCGTATGCCGTGAGGCGAGGTAAAAAGGAAAAAAAAAAAGTGAAAACAGTCCCCCCAAATGCTCTGGAGTCAAAATACCAACAGTAAAACACTTCCCAGCAAAACCCAGCCACTGCCAGGAAGAGTGACGGAGAAGGGGTGATTTTTCCATAGATGTACTTGCTAAGCCCCAGGAGGAAAACACAAGAAAATTGCATCCCATTTGTCAGACGGCAATGATGTGATTGGTTTCCTTCGTACTGCAATCTCCTCTGGAATCTTCCTTCAGGATTCAACATCCTCTAGGGGGTTAGAGCCAGAAACTTAACCTGGTGCCCCGTTTATCAGAGCCATGTCTTTTTATTACTTAATATCCGGCAAATGGTATAAATCCTGCACATACTGATGTCCTCTAATTAAAGGTAGCTAGGATTAATCAAGGGTGTTTTCTTGTTCCCTGAAAGTAAAAATCAGGCTTTAAAACAAAAATAAAAACCATACCATTGAGCTATTTAGGCATGTTTATTTCAATCACAAAAGTAAATCTGACTCTTTATTTATTTATTTATTTATTTATTTATTTATTAACATCTTTATTGGAGTATAATTGCAGATTTTTCAGTTTCACCTGGATGAGATGAGGCTATGGGTTGAATCTAAATTTTTAAAACATCTATCCATCCCAACATACTGAAAGGTATTTTTTCTTAATTTTTAAAATTAATTTTTATTGCAGTATAGTTGCTTTACAATGTTCTGTTAGTTTCTGCTGTATAACAAAGTGAATCAGCTATACATATACATATATCCGTATATCCCCTCCCTCTTCCATCTCCCTCCCACCCTCCCTATCCCACCCCTCTAGGTGGTCACAAAGCACCGAGCTGATTTCCCTGTGTTATTCAGCTGCTTCCCACTGGCTATTTTACATTTGGTAGTAAATGCTACTCTCTCACTTCGTCCCAGCTTCCCCTTCCCCCTCCCCGTGTCCTCAAGTCCATTCTCTATGTCTGCGCCTTTATTCCTGTCCTGCCCCTAGGTTCATCAGAATCTTTTTTTTTTTTTTAGATTCCACATATATGTGTTAGCATAAGGTATATCTGTTTTTCTCTTTCTGACTTACTTCATTCTGTATGACAGACTCTAGGTCCATCCACCTCACTACAAATAACTCAATTTCATTTCTTTTTATGACTGAGTAATATTCCATTGTATATATGTGCCACATCTTCTTTATCCATTCATCTGTCAATGGACACTTAGGTTGCTTCCATGTCCTGGCTATTGTAAATAGTGCTGCAATGAACATTGTGGTACAAATGCTGGAGAGAGAAAAGGGAACCCTCTTTGATCATTTATTAATCATCAGACATGCTATATTATATTCAAAATGAACAAACAAGCCCCACTTTTCTCTCCAGAAAAGGGAAAAAGACTGAAGCTACAGGGTAATGAACCAGAAGTGATGGGGGGAAACAGCGGGGGACAGTGGGATAGGAACGATCCCCAAAGCCTGTTTATTTGACAGCGTCAAAGGCAGCTGCCAAGGTTGAGACCTAATAAGATTTAGCCACGTCATGGAGATGTAGTCGTGCACGTTGATAAAGAGCTGCACTATCTCTGCACTGCACAGAGCAGTTTTCGGCCATGGTTCCTATGTAGACATTACTCCCAAGAGAGAGCACTTTAAAAATACAAAGTTGACTTTTATCTTCATTTTAAAAAGAGAGCGGATTTTTCAGGTTCACCTGGATGAGATAAGGCTAAGGGTTGAATCTAAATTTTTAAAATAACTAATCCCAACTTACGGAAAGGTATTTTTTTAATTTTTAAAATTTTTTAAAATTAATTTTTATTGGAGTATAGTTGCTTTACAATGTTGTGTTAGTTTCTGCTGTACAGCAAATCAGAGGTATTTTCTAAAAATAAAAGAGCAACTCTTCATCTTTGACAGGGTCACCATGAGAGAGCACTTCACCTTGTGTTTTGCAGTCTCTCTTGCCAGTAATTTATGCTTTTCAAAATAAGTAAGTAAATAAAAAAATGCACTAACATATATAGCACAAAAATAAGACAGCTTTTACTTGGATTCAGCTATAGAACAGAAACTAAAGCAGAGTAGTTACTTAGGCACAAAATTAATGCTCCTGGTTTGAATCTGTTTTCTTCATTTTGAAAGTGTTAAAAGACAAGGTGTTATTTTTTGGAGACATTTTTATATATCATCATTAAGAAAATAGAAGTTAGAAAACTTTTTATAATTCAGCTAGAGTAAAAGCTTTGTTAATTTAAATTCTATTAATTCCCAGTTTGTTTTGTTTCAGGTAGTGACTGGATTGACATTTAATTTTACTTAGCAAACCTCTTCTTTGTGGATAATAATGCAAGTGATTATAATGCAGTAATGTGTAAACAAGCTTGTAAGAGTAATGTTTAAAATAGTAAAAGAATAATTTGTTTTTGAAGATCCTTAAGGTCTTTTGAAATAGCCCTTTACATATAAAGAATGAACATACCAAACACAAATTATTTTATGTGGTCTTTTCTTTTTCTTTTAAAGAAGATGTTGTGGGTAGGAGTTTATTAATTAATTAATTAATTTTGCTGTGTTGGGTCTTCGTTTCTGTGCGAGGGCTTTCTCTAGTTGTGGCAAGCGGGGGCCAGTCTTCATCGTGGTGCGCGGGCCTCTCACTATCGCGGCCTCTCTTGTTGCGGAGCACAGGCTCCAGACGCGCAGGCTCAGTAGTTGTGGCTCACGGGCTCAGCTGCTCCGCGGCATGTGGGATCCTCCCAGACCAGGGCTCGAACCCGTGTCCCCTGCATTAGCAGGCAGATTCTCAACCACTGCGCCACCAGGGAAGCCCGCTTATGTGGTCTTTTAAGCAAGTCTTCAGAGAAGCATCTAGCAGAAAACTCTGCTCACGTACTTTAAGTTACCCTGGAACTTAAAAGTAATACAGTTGACCCTTGAACAATGCGGGTTGAAACTGCATGGGTCCACTTATAAGCAGATTCTTTTCGATAGTAAATAATACAGGACTACACGATCCGTAGTTGGTTGAATCCTCGGATTCGGAGCAGCGGATACCATGTATGTGGAGGGGTGACTATAAGTTATACTTGGATTTTTCAACTGCGAGGAGTGGTGGTGCCCCCACCCCCGAGCTGTTCAAGGGTCAGCCGTACATTTCCTCCCAATATATCCCATAATTTAGATGTTTTAGACTGTTTTTTCCTTCTACTTAGTTTGATAATTGAGGTTTGACAGTATAGCCAGCCCCACTCAGTGGGTTCCTGGACCCTGAATGAAAGGTAGATTTGTAAGCCAGCTAGGCTTCTGCTGCTTGAGACTTTGGCTGTTAGAACATGTTCTGCCCTGGTAATGGATATGGTCCATTGACTGTGTAAAGGTAATGGGCACTGAAGCATAGATGTCCATTAGGCAAAATATGGAGCAGCCTAAGATTATCTTTTAACACTGTGTTGTTGAGTTTTTGATGTGAGTTCATTTAACAGATACTAATTGAGCACCTATTATGTGCCAGGTTCTAGATATTTATAGGCAAATAAAAAAGATATGGCCCCTGTCCTCATCGAGCTTACAGTCTATCTGGGGAGACAGGAAGCAAACACACAACTATATATATATATTTACAAATTATTATACAGAAGTATTTGGAAGGATAGGAACAGGCTGCCATGAGATACAGTAGGAAGACTTACTTTGGATAGAACTTATAAATGGAAGGGTCCAGGTGAACCTTAGGGATTTTGAGCTCTTAGAATAGTCTCCATTGAATGGTTCTTAGTCTCTCCTTCCCTTCCATCATTTTTAGACAATGGACGATAACAAGAATGCCCCAACCATGAATTTTTCCTGTGTTACTGCCAATATTGATCTTTCTTAACCAAGATATAATGAATTTACAGAGGCCTGATAAATTGCAATCATTGGGGTCATGGAAACATGGAAGGCAATGTGGAATCTTGAAAAGAGTACCGATCTCCTCAGGAAGACCTGAATTCTTCTAAGGGTCACGGAGCGGGGTGGGGAGAGAAGAGGACAATATTTACATATTTCATTAGGATTAGAGTGATGTTGGTTCTGCTCTGGACTTTGCCAAGAACTTGCTGTATGTCCTAAGATGAGTCTTCTAACTTCATTGAATCTCATTCTTTCTTCTATAAAATGAGAGAATTGAAATGAGATGATTTCTGAGGTCCTTTTAGATCCAAAGTCCTGAAGGACTGTATAGTATAGTGATAAAAAGTACAGACTCTGAAACCAGATTGTAAGCTTTGTCACCTACTGGCTGCATGACCTAGAGTAAGCTTCTTAACTTCTCTGCATTCATTTCCAAAAATGTAAAATGGAGGATAATATTAGTACCCACCTCATAGTGTTGTGAGAATTCAATGAATTAAAGAACTTAAAACACTGCCTGCCTCATAGTAAGTACTTAAGTGTTACTATTATTAATATCCTCTCAAAGGAAGTTACCTCCTTAAAGGATGGGACTCCAATAGAGGCAGAATGCTCAAGACACTGGAGCGAACATATAAACAGAACAGTGTGTAGGAACCAAGATTTACATTTCCACAATTCCTGTCACACTTCCCTTTGTTTCAGCATGGTTTAAAGGGGCAACTTCTTATTGCTGGAAGAGGAGCTACAACCATAGAATGCTCTATTGGATACCTACAGGGACTCTCCTCTTCCTTAGGACATAGGCAAGTAATTAAGCCTCTGGGTATGAGGTGTGTACAGGATATGAAACTAGCACTTACTTCATAATGCTCTCACACCTGCAGCCAGGACCACTAAGCAGCAGAGATAAATGCCGTGACCAAAGGTGCTGAGATGTGGATTCTCTTAAGGCAATGAGTTTTTGTTCTTTTTAAGCAACATAATGAGACCTCATAAATTAAACTTGGGAAGGAGTTTTGAAATCATGAAAAAATTTATTAAAATATTATAAGCATTACCTTCTGTCTATTGCAGAGACTCTGTTTTAAAGAAGCTAATGAAGAATTGCAGCATCATTTTCTCTTCATTCCTTCATGCATCCAAATCTCTAAAACCCTGTCATTTTTTCTTTATAGTAGTTTCCTTAGCACTTTCTTCATAAATGGTACTCCCTGGATTCAGTTGGTACCTGAATTTTTATTAAATGTTTAATTAATAAAGAATGAATTGAAGAGACAAACTAGGATAGTATGATGGGAAGAAAATTGTTTGTGAATCTTGCAAAATATAAAATGTAGCTTTTAAGAGACTTCCGGGGAGGTCCGGTGGTTACGATTGCACGCTTCCACTGTAGGGGGCACAGGTTCCATCCCTGGTTGGGAACTAAGATCGCGCATGCCGTGTGGCGTGGCAAGAAAAAAATATATATAGCTTTTTAGATAAAAAGAAAAGGAGAAAAAAGAGAAAAGAAATTAAGTCTACTTAGAGAAAACATAGTTCCCTGACATTTTTCTGGAGACCAGGACACTAGGATTCCTTCTAAATGGTCCTTGCGTAGATCGATCCCTTTCTGGGGGAGAAGACCCCAAGTGTTTGTGAGAGCCAGCACCTCTTAGCCCTGAGCACACAGCCAGACCTCACTCCCAATCATCCACCAAACCCGGGACCCTTTACTCAGAAAAGTCTCTGCTGCTTCCCACTGCCCCTCTGTCGTCCCCAGTCGTGTAGCATCTCCGTGGAGCCTCTCCCCGTCTTTGGTTTCTCCTCCCTCTCCAAAAACTGTTCAGAAGGAGCTCAGTTTTTCCTAAAGAGTAAAAAACAAAAATGTCTTTATGTGGGAGTCTGCTTAAGAAATAACCGACTCCTGTTTATAAAGGCCCCTTTCATTCTGTTTGCTGGTCTGTGCTTCCTGAGCAGCCGCGGGTGGGACGGCTCAATGGAGCCCAGTCACAGGCTGCAACTGCTGATTTCCATCCAAGGCTGCGCGGGGGAGGAGGGGGGGAGGGGGAGGAAAGGGTGCTCGTGGCCCTGTAGACGCTCTCCCAGGTCACCCAGAGCCACCAGCTCTGCCTTTAAACAGACCAAAGCACATTTCCTGAGCAGGGCGGTCCTTTCTACCAAATAACTTTCTTTATGGTTTGCCATGTACAGGGTGGTTTTATTTTTCACAAAATGCCCTTACTTAAAAATAACAACTGAGCAGAGAAAATAATAGGCATTAAGTAGAAAATGGTTGGAACCTAAGGTTTCTTTCTGTGGCAGGCCTGCAAAGTGGTACCCTGGTAAGCCAGCCTGCGGCGTTTCCTGTTGCAACCATCAGGGTGGTGCCCACGGAGAGGCGGAGCTATTCTGAGAGTTCCCTCTCGGTCTCCGGTCTTAGCTTAGAATTACATAGAAGTCATCACACAGTCCGCACCTTGAATCGGAACTGTGGAGGTAAAGAGAGGGTCGGTTTAGTGATGCACAACTTTTTCTTGAAGCTGTGAAATCAAATGGTTAGTTTCAGTTTTCCCCATGCATATACAATACATATGTATACACATTTTCATTTTTCCATTCTGAATTGGTAAATATATATATTTTGTATACATATTTAAACTATATAAATATATTTTACATTTTTATGTAAATTTTATACTATATAAATATGCAAATATTTAAAATATATATTTATATATTATGTATATATGATTTAGATTTAAATGAAAAGAAATTTGTATGTGGGACATCTTTATAAATGGAGAATGCACCATGTACCAGGATTAATATGGTAAAAGTTTCACTCTTTCTTATTTTGAAAAATTTTACGTTAAACATGGACTATAATGCAAAATGGATATGGATTTAAGACAAAAATGGGATGTAACCCTTGCTTGTGGAAGGAAAGGCTCAGATTCCCTAGGGGCATGGATTTCCTCTCCTCTCTCAGCCTCAGCAGATACCCTGAGACACTGGGCAGCAAACATCAGAAAGATTCTCTGATCAAAGATAGTTAAATCCCCCACCCCTACCTTCATTCTGTAATAGTAAATTCAGTAGCCTTCTCAGGTCTCTCTTTTTAAAAGCATTATGTCTCTTGATTTACGCTGTTGGTCCTTCACATCTTAGTTTTGCTAAGTTGAATTACTTTAAACAGCTGGCTTTCTGTTCTGATTAGCTTCACAGACCAAATCAGAAGCCGTGAGTTCCTAATGTACGGTCCCTTAACAATTTTGTGGACTAGAGCAAATCAGTTCATTCACTTGAGCCCCAGTTTCCTAAATGAAAATAGGCATGATAGCACCTGCTTTGCCATCAGAGAACAGCTATGGAGTCCAAATGACATAATGTACATGGAAGACCTCTAGTAAATGATAAAGTAAATATGTCATCCCTCTGAATCATTTTAGTTGAGATTAGTGGCACATTATCATGCTTAATAATGCATTTTACTAATGTATTAGTCAACAGATGAAGAAGAATGGTGTCGGGAGAGGTAATTTTGAAGTATTGCGTTGGCCAAAAAGTTCGTTCGGGTTTTTCCTGTAACAGGAGAAAGCAGAACTAATTTTTTGGCCCTCCCAATAGACATCTAGGAAGATCAGACCAACAGCGTTACTTCAGTGAAGGATTTCAGTATTTGAAAGTATCACAGGTCAGGGGAGAGAAGGAAGAAGAAAGAGGTGAGTAAATGCCAGAACAAAGTTCTGCTGTGTGGTTCAGCACAGGGAACTTGAGGTCAAAACAGCCCCTGATGACCCAAGTTGCTCCAAAGGAATAAGTCCATAGATGACATTTATCTTCAGTTGTTAGGCAGCCCCAAGACACAGACTGTGGAGTTCTAAGTATAGAATTTCTCAAAGCGAGGATCTGCCCAAAGTGCCAATAGGTCAACACTGGTCCCACTTAGCTTTCAAAATAAGCAATGCTCTTGTCTGGTGCAGCCTGTGTCTCCTCCCTGGTGGTCATCCTCCTCATGACAACCAGCGGTTTCTAAGCATGTGCTATGTATGGGGCACTATTCCAGCACGGTGCATGCATGACTCATCTTATTTTAACCTCACAGCAACCCGAAGAACTAGATACTTTAATATTACCATTTTACAGTTGACAAAACTGAGGCCGAGTGTTTAAGAAACTTGACCAGTTCGTATAGGGCAGAAGGTCCCACCGAATGGCAGTAGTGTAACTATAGAACTGGATGGATTCTGTGTCTCCCTGTACTTCCTCCCAACCGATGGCATAGCCATTGCAGGCCAAGTGCAGAAGACAGGAAGCTCTCGCAGTCTGCTCCTCTGAAAACCAGAGGACGTGCCCTTCTTGGGGACCTGGTGCTCAAGTTCTCTTCTTCAAGACTTGACATTGAAGCCTTAAATATACTTGGAGAGGTGAGGACAGAGTAGAGCCAGAAAGGGAAAGTCTCCAAGGAAGTGACCAGTTGTGCTTCTGTTTTCAAAGTTGAATAAGGATTTGAGAAGAACAGAGATTTAGGAAATGAAAATGTCCCTTTTTTAAAAAGTGATCTGTTAGTATTTACTGAGCTCTCAAATCTGCTCTTGGCGCTGGCTTGTTTTGCTGTCTTCCAAATCTTCTGAAATCCCTCAATTTGACATTATGTTTGCTTCTAACTCCCTGCTTCACCGAGACGCACTTAAGTTTATTTAGAGAAAAGTCATGAAGAGCAAAGCAAAATAGTGGATTTTAGATCTTAACTTTTAACAATGTCCCATCTCTTCCCTTCTAAACAAATCATAGAAATTACAGGCAAGAGTAGATCCTTATGTTAGGAAAACAACAGAGGGTTTATAGCTGTCTCTAGAGTGAGCTTTGGACTAATTTGGGGGAGGGGGTGCAGTGGGCAGAAATGTAGGCCAAAGTTTCATGTTCTAGCGCATGAACGACCCAAAATGACCATTGACACAGGAGCATGGTGGCTCCAATGCTGCTCCCTGTCAGAGATTTCTAATTTTTTGAAAGATTACTTTTGTTATCCTTCACCAACTATTATTAAGTCAATAAAAAATAGACTAACATTTATAATAGTCTAGGTATTAAAGTCACCAAAAGACAGTAATCAGTTTGAGGAAACCCTTGGATATAGGCGCCAGATGTTTATATTTCTTTATTTTCAGGCTCATTCATTTCACTCATGGCCCAATCAATAACTCAATGTGTGGGCACCTTTCATAAGCTCTTCTCCAGTCAGAAAGAGGCAGCCAGTTGGGGCAGATAACGACTGTCTGAATTGGGGCAGGTTGCCAAACGTACTTCAATGATTCCTTTTCTTGGGCTTTTAATGAAGAGAAGAGTCTTCCCTCCTGCCTGGGCTGTGCTGGCCTTCTCATTTTTTGTCCCCCCTGACCATTAGCGGTTCCATTTGGTAAGATAATTCTATCTGAGTGAATAGTCAGTCCATCAACATGGGAAATAATTTTGTCTGGAATCAAATGTCTATTGCTTATCTGGAGCTGAGGTCATGTTGAATTATGATCACCACTCTTCTTTCCTCTGATCCCTTTTCCCAATTTAATAGCATTAAAATTCCTCATATTCAGATTCTTTTCAGATTCCTCATATTCAGATTCTTTTGTAAGTCAGGGTCTCTAGTTCAATTAAGACCCAGCTGCCGTGGGATGAATAACAGTGAACTGTATCAGGCCTCTGAAGTCAGGCGGGTCGGATTCTTTGTGTCATTGGCTCAAATTGCAATTCCACTGGTTCAGTTTGTCTTGATCATGGATGTGGCCAAGGATCAAATATCAATTCATGTCCAAAGCTGGAGAAGACTGCTGGCATCTTTCTTTTCTGCTTCTGTTGTCAGCTTCTGTCACATACTTAAATTAAGCTCCTTGCCTTTCTCACTGTCACTTGGACCGTTTCGTTCACCTTTAAGTATATGACTTGGACCAATTATATACTTCTGTACTGAGCATGCCCTCAAGTGCTTTGCATTTATTAGCTAGAGAAAAATTATTATTTTTGGACTTCAATGTTTCATTATTCAAGATTGAATCATAATGTTCCTTACACAGGTATTACAAAACAAGTTTATATTAGTACTTATTTTGTTTCCAGGGGGACCCTTTATGTATCAGAGTCTCTTTTTTTTTTCCAGCTTTATTGAGATATCTCTTGATTATACTGAGATTTGAAAGGAAAGTAGTGCCGAAAATCTCTTGATTATACTGAGATTTGAAAGGAAAGTAGTGCCAGAGGGCCGGCAAGATTTCTGTTTAGTTGCCCAGTTACGTTAAATAAGGCCACCCAGATGCTGAGAAAGAATGATATGTTACTTAAAGGAAGACAATGTTTTTGAAACTACACCTTCCGGCGTTCTCAGCAAATAATGAACCGATACCCTTGTGTAACTGGATTCATAAGGTTTTGTCATGATACCAAAACACTTCATGGAAATACCAAGTCTTCTCTGAAGTCCCTGCTGGGTGTTTGGCTTTTGCCAGCCTTTGAACCATCACAGTAAACGGTAGGAACTGAACCACTGTCTCATATAATTTATGTACTCTTTTTGTTCTTACCAGACCATAACTCTAGTCACTTTTACAGACTTATATTTACAATAAGAAGCATTTTACAAGCAAGTGGGATTACTGATATTAGGGTTTTGGGGACCAAATCCCAGGGATTTCAAATGAATCTGTAATGCCAGAGTATTAATTAGACCTCTGTAAAATGAATTGGGCTCATTTGCCTAATCAGGGGTCACCTGAATGACGGCCCAGCAAGCAAACTGGCGTAGATACAGGGCTAGTTGTTGTTTCTTTTCCAGCTATTTGAAATAGCTGCTCTAATGGGGCCGTTGACCGCTTCTGTTCATCCCATTCCTGTCTACTCCCCAATGGTGGATGCAGCGCGCATCCGCAGGACCCATTTAACATTTGCCGAAGACGTGAAAAGGTGTGAGGATGCTGAGTCCCGAGTCACTCACTAAGCAGCCTTTCAGGACACACAGGCTTTCTGAAAATGAGTATCCATAAACCACAGAATTCTCTAGGAGCTCTGGCAGAATTTGTTTCTCCAAGCAAGACAAAAAGTAAAGAAAGAATACACAGGCTTTAGTCATAAATATAAGCCTTGTGTGCTACCGCCCAAAGTAATTGAGTGTGGGTGAGGTTAATGGACATCCACATGTTGCAGCTACAAGTACGTCTACCTCTCTTTTCTCTCAGTTTTGGTGTGATTTTCATGGAAATATTCTTTTTTGTTGTTTGCGGTACGCGGGCCTCTCACTGTTGTGGCCTCTCCCGTTGCGGAGCACAGGCTCCAGACACACAGGCTCAGTGGCCGTGGCTCATGGGCCCAACCGCTCTGCGGCATGTGGGATCCTCCCGGACCGGGGCACGAACCCGTGTCCCCTGCATCGGCAGGCGGACTCTCAACCACTGCGCCACCAGGGAAGCCCCTAAATATTCTTTAGGATGAGAGAAGACCAAATCCCTTGATCTTTCTATGCTTGGTAGGGTGGAAAACACAAGGAGGAGGTGAGGCTGGTTTTTTTTGTTTTTTTTTTTTAACATCTTTATTGGAGTATAATTGCTTTACAATGGTGTGTTACTTTTTGCCTTATAACAAAGTGAATCAGTTATACATATACATATATCCCCATATCTCTTCCCTCTTGCATCTCCGTCCCTCCCACCCTCCCTATCCCACCCCTCTAGGTGGTCACAAAGCCCCGAGCTGATCTCCCTGTGCTATGCGGCTGCTTCCCACTAGCTATCTATTTTACGTTTGGTAGTGTATATATGTCCATGCCGCTCTCTCACTTTGTCCCAGCTTACCCTTCCCCTCCCCGTATCCTCAAGTCCATTCGCTAGTAGGTCTGTGTCTTTATTCCCGTCTTACCCCTAGGTTCTTCATGACCTTTTTTTTTTTTTCTTAGATTCCATATATATGAGGCTGGTTTTGAGAGATGAGGCTGGCAGTAGTAATTGAAGTAGGTTGCTCTGATGCCACTTTGACAGATAAATGAAAGTTTTCATAGCAGATTTTCAGTGCCTCTGGAAAACTATTTGCTAGGATGATATTATCTGTTCTCTCCAGCCAGAAGTAAATGTGTCATCCTAGTTTTAAACTCACCAGTAATGAAAGCATTTATCTCTAGAAATTCCAGAATATGTTTCTATACAGATGACTAATCACCACCCCCGTCTGTGAAGTGGCCCATTTATCTTAGCCTCAACCTGCATGACAGTGTAAATAACCCTTAGCCAAGACAATAATGCTCTACTGGGCATGCATTTCTCTTCTGACTCTTCTGTGCGTACTTCCTTTGATGTATTTGGTTAGCACACTGTACAAATACGGTCTGAACACTTTCATTCCTCTGCAGCAGAATCAGCTTTGCTTTATTTCAGGACCACAAACTGCTTGATCAGCCCTGTCCTGTCTGTACCTTGGTGATGGGGGACACAGTAGCCATGAGCCTGACCCATCCATCACCACCATAAGCAAAATGTTCTGGATGTGAGCTCCATCCTTGTCCCTGCTTCATGGAAGAAACTAGTCATTTTCATAGGAACGACCTAGTAAGAAAAGGGATTCTATTTTCTGGGGTTTTCTAGTGAAAGTACTAGTTCTCAGAGACGTAAGAATTGGCTCGTAGTCACCATCTGTGACCTTCGTCAGGTCACCTGATCTCTTTATTTCTTCATCTGCAAATCTGGTTCTGGTTTGCCTCAGAGGTGTTTCCCCCAAACAGTGGAAAATACAATATGAGTTCTTGAAGGTAAGCTTCCACTATTGTACTTATCATTCTATATTGATGTCCTAAAATTAAATGGAACAAATAAGCCTCAGGAATGTCACCTAGAAGTTAGTATCAAATCCCCTAACCTTCAGGTAAGGGCAACGTTTAGAGTGTCCATCAGGAAACGTGCTTTAAAGCTAACTTCCTGTAATTTTTTTTTTAAGTTCCAAAATACCAAAGCTCTCAAAGCCCATCTATAAATGATCAGTAAAAGCAAACCCCCTTCTGGGAAATGACTTTTTTGGACAAAGGTATTATAGGTGCCTCATTCATTCATTCATTCTACAAATAGTTATTTAAAGCCTGCTGTGAGCCAGGCGCTGTTCTAGGCACCAGTGATTCAGCAGTGATCAAAACAGATGAATTCCCTATGCTCAAGGAGCTTATATTTTAGTAAGCAATACAAGCCATAGAAATAAATAAAGATAAAATATGTCAGATGGTGATAAGTGCTAAGAAAGAACATAAAACTGGGTAAGGGGGATGAGAGGTGTAAGAAGGAGGGGTGATTTTTCAGACAGGAAGGCCAGGGAAGGCCTCTGATAAGTTGGTATTTGAGCAGACACCTGAATAAAGTGAGGAGGTGAACTATAAGAAGAGCATTCCAGAGGGGTCAGGAGGTGCAAAGGCCCTGGGACAGGAGTAGACTCGCCATGTTCAAGAAACAGCAAGGAGACACTGTAGCTGTATTAGAGTGAAAAGATGAAAGATGAAATCAGAGACATGCCCATGGAGCTTATTATTCATCTCTTGTAGACCATGTAAAGGACTGAGCTTCTTTACTCTGAATGAGGTGGGAAGCCATTGGAGAGTTACAGGCAGAGGACTGACGTCCTTCTGACATACCTTTTATTAACAAACACTCTGGTCGCTACATGAAGAGAAGACTGAAAGGAGTGAGGGCAAAATCAGGGAAGACAGGATGATATTGAAATGTTCAAGCAGCAAATAAAGGTGGCTAAGCCAGTATGGCAGAAGTGGAAGGGAGGAGAGAGGGGTGATTCTGGATATATTTTGAAGAACAGTTCAGGGATTTGCTGGGAGATTGGAGGTCAGATGTGAAACAAAGAAGCAACAAGAATGTCCTAGAAGTTTTTAATCTGAGCAACCAGAAGAATGGAACTGCCATTGACTGCATGAGGAACACTGTGGGAGGAGCAGGTCTCGGGGGAGAAAAATTAAAAATTTGGTGTGGGGGACTTCCCTCGTGGTGCAGTGGTTGAGAGTCCACCTGCCGATGCAGGGGACACGGGTTCGTGCCCTGGTCCGGGAAGATCCCACATGCCGCGGAGCAGCTGGGCCCGTGAGCCATAGCCACTGAGCCTGCGCGTCCGGAGCCTGTGCTCCGCAGCGGGAGAGGCCACAGCAGTGGGAGGCCCGCGTGCCGCAAAAAAACCAAACCAAACCAAAACAAAAAAAGAATTTGGTTTGGGACATATCAAGCCTGAGATGCCCATTCAAGTAGAGAGATTGAGTAGGTAGCTGGATATATGAGTCTGTAGTTCAGGAGCAAAACTAGTAATTGAGATACAGATTTGAGAGGTGTAAGCAAAACAATGGTACTTAATACACTGAGGTGTAAGCAAAACAATGATACAATGATACAACCATGGGTCTGAGTGAGATTAGCAGGGCAGGGTGGCGATGGCTATTGAATGTAAACATAGAAAGTGCAAACATACTGAGACCTGGGGATTGAGGAGATGAATAAAACCAAGAAGGGAGACTGAGATGGAACTGACAGTAAAGTAAAATAAGAATCAAGAAAGACAGATTGCCTGGCGGTCCAGTGGTTAAGACTTCGCCTTCCAATGCAGGGGATGCGGGTTCGATCTCTGATCTGGGAGCTAAGATCCCACATGCCTCGCAGCCAAGAAACCAAAAAAAACCATAAAACAAGCAATATTGTAACAAATTCCAAAAAGACTTTAAAATTTTTAAAAAAGAAAGAAAATAACAAGTGTTGGCAAGGAGGTGGAGAAATTGAAACCCTTGTGCACTGCACTGGTGGTGGGAATGTAAAATAGTACATCTGCTATGGAGAACAGTATGGAGAAGCAGCCGCATAGCACAGGGAGATCAGCTCGGGGCTTTGTGACCATCTAGAGGGGTGGGATAGGGAGGGTGGGAGGGAGGGAGACGCAAGAGGGAGGAGATATGGGGACATCTGTATAACTGGTTCACTTTGTTATAAAGCAGAAACTAACACACCATTGTAAAGCAATTATACTCCAATAAAGATGTTTAAAACTAAATAAATAAATAAAAATTTAAAACTAAAGTATTGTCCCTTAAAAAAATAGGATTAACATATAATCCAGCAGTCCCACTTCTGGGCATATTGAAAGCAGGATCTTGAAGAGGTATTTGTACTTCCATGTTCATAACGGCATTATTCACAATAGCCAAGAGGTGGAAGCAACCCCAGTGTTCATCAATGGATGAATGGATAAACAAAATGTGATATAAACATACAATGATATATTACTTAGCCTTAAAACAGGTAGAAATTCCACCACATGCTGCAATATAGATGAACCTCGAGGATATTATGCTAAATGAGATAAGCTGGTCACAAAAAGACAAATACTGTATGATTTCACTTACATCGGGTGTCTAAAGTAGTCAAACTCATAGAAACAGAAAGTAAAATTGTGGTTGCCAAGGGGTAGTGGGCGGGGGAAATGAGTTCAGTGGGCATAGAGTTGCAGTTTTGCAAGATGAAAAAGTTCTAGGGATCTGTTGTACAACAATGCGAATATAGTTAACACTACTAAACTGTACACTTAAAGATGGTTACAGTGGTAGATTTTGTTCTGTGCCCTTTACCACCATTCTGAATGAATCAATCAGGAAAGAAAGGGCAGCATCCCTGAAGTCAAATGAAGAAAGTGTTTAGGAAAAGGAAGCAAAGCACTGCGTTAAACGCTGCTAGAAGGTTATAGTTGCTGAATAATGGCCTCCAAAGATATCAAGTCCTAATCCCTGGAATCTGCAAATATTAACCTTATAAGGGTAAAGAGTCTTTGCAGATGTGATTAAGTTAAGGTTCTTGACATGAAGTCATCATCCTAGATTATCCTGGTGGGTCCTAAATTCAATGATAAGTATCTTTACAAGACAGAGGCAGAGGGAGGTGACTCACAGAAGAGGAGGAGGAATTGCGACCACAGAGGCAGACATTGGGGTGATTTGGCCACAAGTCAAGGAATGCCAGCAGCCACCAGAAGCTGAAAGAGGCAAGAAATGGATTCTTTCCTGGAAAGTCCAGGGTAAATCATGGCCCTGCTTTCCACTTAGTGGCACTGATTTTGAACTTCTAGCTTCCAGAACTGGGAGAGAGTAAATTTCTGCTGTTTTAAGCCATGAAGTTGGTAGTAATTTGTTACAGCAACCATAGCAAACTAATTTGTTACAGCAACCATAGCAAACTAAGACCAAGGTCAAGTAAGATGAGGACCGAGAAATGCCCATTGGACTCGGCAAGCTGGGAGCTGGACCTGCTGGTGACCAAGACAAATGTAGTTTCTATAGAGTGGTGGGGGAAAGGCTATTTGGAGTGAGCACAGGAAGGAACTGCAGGAAGAGAAATGTATGCAGCGAGGCCAGACAAGCTTTCCAGGCCATCTGTAAGGGAAAGCCGAGAAATGGGTTTCTTGCTGGGGAGGGCGTGCAGAGTCAAGGGACAGGTTTTGTTGTTGTTGTTTTTCTTAAGATGGGAGATATTTTAGCATGTTTGTATGCTGATGGGATTGTTCCAATAAAGAGGAGAGGAAAATTGGTGATGCAGGAGAAAATGAGAAAAAAAGGGCAAGGATCAAGTCCTTTAATAGATAAGAAAATATGGGATCCCAGGCTGAAGTGAAGGGACTCCTCACCAAGACAGAGGAAACAACAGGGCACAAGCAGTTCCTCATCACAAGAGAAGAGAAGGCAGAGTTTATGAGCATAGAAGTGCACATGCACATAGGTTGGTGGGATTGGTCATGGTAGAATATGGGCGTTCTCTTCTAGGTGCTGCTCACTTTTCAGTGAAATAAGAAGTAAGGCCACCAGCTAAGAATGACGATGGAGAGAGAGAAGAGGTATTAGAGGCTCAAGGAGAAAGGAGAAGATGTGAGAAAAGTCAGTGGAAGTTGACTAAGGAAATGTGGAAGAAAAGCTGGACAGCACTAAGGACCCACTTGAAGTTAATATCTGTGAATTTGTGCTTATATGTTTACTCAACACTCTTAGCTGCTCAAGGGTAGATTGTGAGTTGGATTCAACCAGGGTTGGGGATTTTAGCAGCAGGTGTGATGGAGGGAGAAAGAGGCAGAGTTGCTGTTTGTTTAAGGGGAGTGGCCACATGATGGACTGTGGGAGATAAGCCAGGTGAGGTGGCACGCGAGGACGTGAGGGTCGTGAGAGACAGTGAAAAGGCAGCAGACTCAATGGATTGGTGTCCTGAATTCTTAGAATCAGGGTGCAGTGGGAGTAATCTGGAAAGACAGGAAATGAACATGAGAGAATGGGAAGCTTGAAACCGTTCTCTCAACCAGCTGGTCACAGGGCTTTTCTTCATATTTATCTACTTCCCTTGGACATTGAGTTTTGGAATTTGGGCTGAAACTTAACTACATTGAGAGAATCCCAGAGCTGTGGGATTTAATGGTAGAGTGACAAGAGTGAAGCTACGTTATTATCTCTTGAGCAACAAGCAAAAAAACTAGAAAGGAATCGAGCAGTCCTCCACCCCAATCCTCTCATTTTACAGAAAAGGAAACTGAGGCCCAGAGGGGTGAAAGGACTTGTTCATAATTACTCAGCCAAGTTGAAACTCGAATCCAGACCTCCAGCCTCAGAACCGACAGCTCTCTTTAATAGCCTCCACTGATCCTCACAGTTTCTTCATGAACGTCAGTTCAGTACCTTGGAGAGCTATGACTGACAGCTCATTAAGCATCCTTGTGGCTCTGCTACCTCCATGCCCCTTTGTCTTTCCCTTTAGATTTTCATCAAAAGACACCACGCATTTACTAAAACAAGATAGCTTCTAAAAAATTCCTTGGAAATCTACACAATTATCTCTTTCTCCTTCCACATAACATTAAACCTATTCTATTAAAATGTAGAGATCTGCTTAGCAAATACTATTCACTCACTAATCAAGGAACCCTTGTATCGCATTTGCTGGCTATTTAGGTTCTTTGCAAAAATAGTACAAAAAATAACTGAGGTGGAAAAATCAAGCCCAGTTCCTCAGTCTAAATCAATTAAAATGTCTCACTGCTGGGTAGTGATCACCATAGGGTATTGAAGGGTCAGGAGAGAGAGTAGGATATTATTTTTATTTCATTGACCCCTCCCACATTCTCCTAATACGGTTTCTCTAACGGTGACCACACATGGGAGGGTATGTGGGGTAGGTGGGGAATTTAGTAAGAAATCTGAACCTTAATAATGCTTCCAATTTAGGGGGTAACAAAATGTTAGAAATAAGAAACAGTGAAAAGTGCATCTAACCAGGTATCTTAAACCCAGATTTAAGTCCTTGATTCTGACACTGGGTTGTAGACACCTTTTCTAAGGCAATTCATTTAATCACTCTAGCCCTTAAGTTTTGTTTTGTTTTTATCTGTGAAGTTAGAGTCTTGGTTTAGAGGGTTTCAAATGTCTCATATTTAGCTTGTCTTTAAGGGTTAGTGGCACAAATTTGCAGAAGAGCCATTTTCTAACTTGCTCATTCCTAGAAAAATCCTCAACCCTAATTCTGAAGAGGCCTTCCTTTTTATGAGCCCCCAGGACCTGCCAAAGCTGGACCAAACTTGTTAAATAAAACATAGGGCCGCTCGGGTTCCACATGTTTATAGATATTTTCTTAACATGTGTCACCAGTGATTAAAGTGTATTAATTCAGTGGTTATAAAACAGATTTCTGTTTTGGGTAGAGGGTTCTGCAAGGTAGCTTCTGGGTCCTGCTGAACTCTGAGATTTAATAACGCCATGAACTCCATGGTATATTAAGTAAGGCGAGTTAAGTTCACAGCCTTTCCTTTCGCAGAACTGCTCTTAGTACCTGGGGACTGGTCTCAGAAGTGTTCATTCTGAGGGCAGGCTAGAAAAGGAATAAAGTGAGTGGTCAAGGTAGTTAAATAGCTCCTAAAAATAGTATCTACCGTTGAAGTGGTTTCAGGACTATGTATACACAATTGTCAAAACCTTTTATCAGCACATGAAAGAAGGGTGAATTTTAATGTGTATAAATTATACCTTGATAAATCTGACTTTAAAAAAAATAGTATCTATAAGATGACTGGTTCCCAAGTCAACATTTCAGACAGTTCCTTTCACCCTTTGGAGATGGCAAATAAATAGCTGTCCTGGGGAGAAGAGTCCCTTCTCCTGATTCTACTCCCCACCAGCCCAGGGTATTTCTGAACCAGTGTGGGCAATAGCTGTCCTTACTTTATGACAAAGTAAAAGAAAACTTGTCCCTTTCTCTTTAATTTCTTACATTTTTCTTCTATTCACTCCATATAATCAAAGGGATATTGGTACGGAAATTTATTTTATGCACCTAGGGCAGTAGTTCTAAGAACAATATTGATTAAAAGAAGAAAAAATGACTCTGTACTATGTATCAGAGCTGTGTAATAGCCTTAAAAGATGAGATATAAAATTTGACACTTGAGTAATGGGGAAACATTAAAATAACTTCATTTTCTTAAGAATGAGGGAAAGAGGGAAATGAGGGCAGAGGGAAAGGATAAATCTTGCAGAATGGATAATGAGAAAAGATCTCAGAAGGTCAGCATTTACGCAGGACCCACCAAATGATTATGTATATTAGTTAATATTATCTTCCCAGCATGATATTACACACCAAAAATAAACACTTCAAGTGGGAGAAAGGCACTTGAAAATTACTGTGAAGGTGAACTTGGTTGTCTTTCGGTGGTAGGATTATAGGAAATTTTTGTTTTCTGAATCTTTGTTTTTTTCAGCCTTCCAATAATGGCTATGTATTTCTCTTATAAGAAAAAAATACATTTAAAAAAGTGAATTGCTCCCTGCCGTCCCTGAAACTCAACTAATTAAAAGGAGATGAGCCCTCCTGGTTTATGTTCTCAGGACTGTGGGATTCTGTCTGAGATGAGTGGTCACAGATTGGTCAAGGGGCCAGTGCTACAAAGGAGTGCTCCGTATCAGACTGATGTTTACGCTTCCAAACTGCGTTTGTGTGTAACTTTGCACCTGGGAAAAGTTATTGATGATGTAGATGTTGCCCAAAACAACCAAATAATGGTGAGAGGGAAGGATGTGCACCGGTCTCAAGCTTCTCTTTTGGCCCAAGAATGTGGGGATACTTGAAGATCAGATGAGATATAGCTAAGAGTCTGGGAGGCGCCATTTCAGGGAACATACTTTGTAAGCCCATTTGCTACCAAACGAAAGCCAGTGTAAGCAACCTGTATCCAGGAGCATCTGTTTGGTGGGGCTGTGGTGAGGGGCATGGATGATGCTGCGTGCCAGGTACTCGTCCTCAGAAGCAGCAAACGTTTACTGAGGATCTACGGGGTGCTGGGGGTGCTATGGAGGACGTTCATTCTTTTAAGAGTTATTTCTTGAGCACCTACTATGAACACGACAGACGAGGTCTTTGCTCTGAGCTTACATCTAGAGGAGGAGAGAGGCTGATCATCAATAAATTAATTTGATAATTCCAGATTATTTTAATACATTGAAGAAAATAAACAGGGTGATGTGCAGGAGAATGACAGGGGCTGGACAGGGGTCCTTTAGGTAGTGTGATCAAGAGGAGACTTGGTGTTTGAATATAGGCCAGAAGGAGAAAGTAATAGCTATGGGTCGCACCACCCGGGGGCCTTGCAGCATTGCAAACAGGGGAGACAGCAAGTACAAGGGCCCCTTGATGAAACCTAGCTGAGTCTGTTTAACCAGTAAAGACAGACAGATTTAGAGCAATTTTGGAGCTAGAATAGCAGGTTTAATAAATACTTATGAGAACAATGGCTGGATAAAATAAAGATAATTAATAACACCAGTCAGCATGCTGTACTTTCTAAAGCCAGAGAAATGGCTTGCATTATTATTATTATTATTATTTGCAGTACGCGGGCCTCTCACTGCTGTGGCCTCTCCCATTGCGGAGCACAGGCTCCGGACGCGCAAGCTCAGCGGCCATGTCTCACAGGCCCAGCCACTCCGCGGCATGTGGGATCTTCCCGGACCGGAGCACGAACCTGTGTCCCCTGCATCGGCAGGCGGACTCTCAACCACTGCGCCACCAGGGAAGCCCTGGCTTGCATTATTATAGCACAGGCTCGTAGGCTGGTGTGGCCTTGAGGGGCTGAGGAGGGTGCTATAGTCGCCGAGGAACATTCCTTGGCAGAAAAGAGGCTTGAGCTGGGCTATACAATATAGATGTGTGTGAGGGACGAGAGAGATGGCAAAGCCATGGCTGCTGAGGGATGAGCTGTGTTTGGAGAACAGAGAACAGGCTGATTTGGCTGAAGATTAGGGCTGGTGATGTGGAGGAGCAGCAGGCAGGGGAGATTTTGATGGAAATTGTTGCTATGTGTGCACGGACACCTGCTGGCTTTGCATACAGGAAATTAAATTATCCTGAGGCGGAGGCAGAAGCCTGTCGGCCTCAGATACTAGGCTTGCAAGTTTAATTCTGTGACCACAGAGAACCTTTCAAACACTGTATGTGGATGTGAGCCTTTCCTTCCAGAAGATCCCAATGAAACAAAGTGCCGTCCTAGAATTATTGAGGTGGCCCACAGCGTGCTCACATCCGCCCAGTGGCCGGTTTCCTTAGAAACTTACTATGTGTAACAAGTGCACATGCTTCTGGGCCACACACACTAAACGTTCAATAAATCCTTGTTAACTAATTTTGTATCACAGTTGATTTTCAAAAAATTCAAATCTCTTTAAGGTTGTCAACACAAATTGGAAATTTCAAAATTGGAGGTAAAGACGGGTAAAGATTACCCATCCTCCCTCCTCCCCAAAAAAAGGTTCCCCCACTCTTTGGATTGTTTATTGAGTTCTTGCTTATTATTAAGGTCTTGATTAATAGTCACAGTTAGTCATAATCGTAGATTTTCCCCTTTGCCTTTCTTAGTCCCTGATTCTCTTCCCATGTTCCTTCCAGGTTACAGTGCTTAGTAGTTGCTCAATAAATGATGGTGGTCATTCTCTCTATTCATGCCTGCTCCTTGTATAGCACTCCAGAATTTACAAAACACTGTCACAAATGTTAGACACACATGTGCAGTCTGGGAGTTGTCATTCCCACTCGACAACTGAACCACTGAGTCCCAGAACGATTAAATGATTTCCCTGCTGTAAACAGCTGGGAGTATCAGCCCGGACTAGAATCCAGGTCTTCTCCTAGTACCTGTTTTTCCACTTTTGTACTATCTCTCAGTTGCATCACTGGGAATATCTCCAGACAACACAGTGATTAAAAACTAACCTGAATGGAGGACGTCCGATTCTTATTGGGGGGACTGTACTGGGGAGCGCAGCCAAGGGACTTCTGGTGTTACCATTTTGTAAACCTAAGGAGCCATCTGAGCAGTGGCGAGGCAGCTTGGGCAGGTGAGTCTTCCTGGACTCCAGGGGCTGCCTAAGGCTTGAGACCCACCAAGGATTTAGGATTAAAGCTGTGGGGTTTTTTAAAGAAATTAATTAACCGATAGGTAATTTCCTACAGAGAGGCAGAGGGCTGCTGCCTGTCAGATCTGCCTTGCCTCTTGTTGTGGAGTATTAGACATCAGTAGATTCACAGAGCCATTTCTGTGGAAACAGGCTCATTATTTTTCTTTTGTTGGAACCCTACTGATTCGTGGTCTGGGCTTCCATATTAAAAAAAAGAAAACCCAACATATGCCATATAAAATAATCATCTTGTTTCCTTGGAGTGAACAAAGCCCATCTAACATCTAAAAATGCCAGCTCGCATTTGTGGACACAAGCCATTTCCTTGTCCAAGGCTCAGATAAGAACTAAAAGCTTACATGTCATTTCTTAAGCTGCAACATGGCCTATTCACTCCTGCGGCATTTTACAAAATCCGTGAAATCCATGACTTTGAGTCAACATTTTTCCAGGGTTATGTGTTTGTCAAGGTCTTTAAAAGCAGCTAACTGAGGATCCTTCTTCCAAGAGGAAGCTGTATCTGTGGAGATGTGTTGTTTTGAAAACAACAGTTTGCTGGAAAGCGGAGAGCTGTCATTTCAATGAATGGTTTCTGGCAGCAAGTGAGACAGGGAGGCTGGTTGTGTCTTACTCTCCACCTACACAGCCTAGACGGCCCCCATGCTGATTTGAGGAAGTCAGACATCATCTTGTCTTTCTCCCGTTTGGCAAGTGGCACCATCCCAGCAAACCACATGGAAATAGTACAGAATGGATTGATTGCTCCCTTGGTTCATTCTGTTCCCACTCGGCCCCAGAGCACTTTTGGTTGGTACAGCTTCCACGTCAGCCCTCGTTCGCCTTAGCTCTCCCTGTAGCTGTACAGACAGTGAAAATTGCTATTATGTTTGTGAAAATGGCCAACCTGTACCATAGTCTCCAGGTTAGGATCAGTCTGCTGCCTCTGAAAACATGAATTGAGGTGGGCTAAAGGAAAAAATCTTTCCCTGGGGACCTTGCTTTAGAAACAGCCTTCTTGCTCACATTCTGACTTAATCTAAGTCTCCTCCAACCGGGGATGCGGTGCTTAATTCTCTAGAACTGTTGTGAGGATTAAATAGGATAATTCTTTAAAGTGCTTGGCCCAGTTCCTGACACATGGCAAGCCTTTGATTTATAAGCTAATATTCATTTTTAGTCTGAGTTCCTGGTCCTCTGCTGAAAGAACAGAGCTTTAGGCCTGGAAAATCGAGTTCTGGGAAGTGGGAAACACTCAAAGATGTGGAGGGGAGATAGGAGGAGGGGAAAGTCACTTGGAAGGCTCCTGTTTGGTTTTGTTTACAAATTCGTCACCTTAGCCAGCATGGTGGTGGTGGCTGGCTGTCTGCATCCTCTCGGGCCCGTGAGCTCCCTGAGGCTCCCTGGGGAGGATACCTTCCCGTGCCTCCTTCCCTGCTCCCCTCCCTCTTGCTATGCTCACCAGTGCCTCCTGGACTCCTGGATCATTCCACAGCCTCCGTCCTATGCAAGCCCTTCCATTCCTAAGCCTATGTGCACATACCCTACCCTACACCCTGCCTATTCCCCCAACTTGCTCTCCATCTCTCTATTTTATTCGCATCTCTCCATTTTATTCTCCATCTCTAACCTCTACACGGCTCCTCAAAGATGAGCAAAGGCAAGTGAGGAAACCACGACATTGTGACACCCAAAAGAAACCTTTGTGACGTCTCCAATTGTTGAAACACATGATTGGGAAAAAAGTGAGTGAACAAGATGAATTCCACCCCTGATGCCCTGCGCCTTGAAAGTGTTGAGGGAAAAGCAACGAGCTTCACAAATAAATCCCTTATGGATTTTAAATGTCCCTAGTGGCTGGAGAACCAAAAGGAAATTCATGTTTGCTGAGGAGTAGAGATTGCAATGTGCTATTTTGGGATTTTCAAGTCAAAATGGCCAACTGGTATTAGAGGATAATGCCTGACAAAAAAACAACCCTGAAAGCTAGCAGGCTATTTTACAATTCCTATTTGATTCACAGTGTAGCCACTGTTCATACATTTACTAGTGTTCTGACTCTGAAAGCCCTTCACAGGAAAGGATATTAAATGTCCTCCCTATATAGAATCTAATCCATTTGATGATGATGTACTTACTTGTTGCAGGATAAATTAGAGTGGGGATCAAAAAATGAGTGGCAGAATGACCAAGCTCAAACTTGGGTTGTGTGTCTGAACAGTTAACAAAGACATTTTTCCAGGTGACTAATTGTAGAAACTCTGAAGAATTCTAAATTGGAATAGTCTGGAATTAGTCCTCTAATATAAAAGCAGCTACTAACCAATCAGCTATGCTAGGGCTAACTGACAAATGAGAATAATAAAGATAGCAAGTGACTGGGAAACTAAACCTCGAATTTGTTTTCTAGACCTAGACATTGTTTGTTTTATTGCCAATGTAATCCTAACCTGGAAATATACAAAACAAATAAATCAAACCCCCTCAGCACCTACTGCAAATATCAAAATGTAGTTCAGAGAAACACACAGTTGTAATTAAAATGAAAGGCTATAGGGAAACCTGCCTGGATCCACACTTTAAAAACACCATTAAAGTATGAAAAGAATGGAATCCTCCACAATTAACCTACAGTCTCTAAGGCAAAGATCCCTCAATCAAAACATTTCTTTATCTTTGTGCCACAGAAATAAGGGGTTGTGTATTGATTCCCAACACTAAATGACAAGAAAATGTATGGTTTCTTAACAGAAAAGTTCCTCCTGAAAGAAATTAAAATACGGGATGTATTTTTAGAGAAAGAAAACTCATCTGATGGTTATAACAGGCCTGTCCCTCATTCTGGGGGATGGGGAACAAGTCTCATCAGTTGAAAATAATAAAATGTCTTCTGTTATTATTCACGGGTTGGAATTGGTGGGATAATTAGGACATTCTTCCATCAATCTCTAACACAAAAGCTCTGTGATTATTCTAGGGGTTTCTGTTGTTTGTAATTTTTTTTCCTCGCTGGCAGATATAACTCAGCATAATCTCATTCCACCAGTGCATTGCAAGAAAGAAACTATACTCTTTTTTTAAATGAACATGGACTAAGCATCCATAAAGCGTAATAATGCTAATGAGAATTATGAGCACTTACACTTATTCATCACTGGGAAGGTAATAGGGATCATAAGACATAAGTACAAAAGCCCAGTGTGTTGAACCTTTTCTTATGAGCAGATTTTTCATTCATGGCTCTATGGCTATGTTTTCAGTGTCCTTTCTCACTGAGGGTACTGTGGACCTTTTGAACAGCATGATTCATTGTTGCCTGGCATTCTGCAGGGCATTAGAGTTCCTGCCTCTGCTCGCTAAATGTCAGTAGCCCCCTAGTTATTGTCATAACTCAGTCCACCCCCGCACATTTCCAAATGGTTCCTATTGGGTGATATCTCCCCTGGCTGAGAACTACTGCCAGTGGTTCTAGTGTGGGGCTTGGAGAATAAATTGAACCCCATTTGGAATTTCCAGAGAGTAGACTTTAGAATTTTAAAATGAGATATTGGCTGTAGGATTCTGAAAGAATGAATCTGCAGCATTATACCTCCTGATTCAAATTCAGAGATGTATAACCACTCATAGTCTGTGCCATAACTTGGTTGTCAGTCTGGGCCACTGCAAAGGTAAACTCCAGGGCATCACAAAGCAGGCTAAAGACTAGGCTGATGGGGTGAGTGGTGTCCATAAATTAATCACCCTTTCTTATTAACTAAAAGGGGTTTTTTGGGTTTGTTTATTTTTAAGAGGGTTGTATCTGTATGTGTGTGTATTTTAAAGCTTTGTCTACATGATCTTTTTGGAGAATTTTACTTTTAGCTATTTCAGTTGTCAGTGTATTTAAACCATTTCCTTCCCTCTTAGAAAAATAATTTCAGCCCAATTTGGGTTACATGTAAAATGAAACAGAAACGTTAGCAAAGAGTATCTGTGCTTGCCTGTTGAAACAGCCTGTGCATCTAACAGGATTCTGTCAACACTTTATCTTGGCCCCATTATGTTCACAAGGTACAGTGCCCTCTCCTCAACAGCACTTCTCACTGCATGCAATTACTCTCAACTCAGGCAAGGGGCGGAAGGCAAAAGGTTTCCTCTTCCCCATTAAGAATCAGTGGTCTAGCATTTCTATACACTAATGATAAACAAGCTGGCAAGGAAATTAAGAACACAATTCCATTTCCGATATCATGAAAAAGAATAAAATACTTAGGAATTAACTAAGGAGGTAAAAGAATTGTACAATAAAAACTTCAAAACATTGCTGAAAGAAATTTAAGAAGACATAAATAAACAGAAAGACATCCCATGTTCATAGATTGGAAGAATTAATATTGTTAAAATATCAGTATTACTCAAAGCAATCTACAGATTCAATGTAATCTGTATTAAAATTCCAGCAATAATTTTTGCAGAAATAGAAAAATCCATCCTAAAATTTGTGTGGAAGGTCAAGGGCCCTGAATAGCCAAAAAGAATCTTGAAAAAGAACAAGTTGGAGGACTCACACTTCATAATTTCAAAACTCACTACAAAGCTACAGTAATAAAAAATTATGATACAGGCATAAAGATAGACATAGACCAATGGAATAGAGTAGAAAGCCCAGAAATAAACCCTCGCATATATAGTCAAATGATTTTCAACAACAGTGATGAGACCATTCAATAGAGAATGAACAATCTTTTCAACAACTGGTGCTGGGAAAACTAGATATCCACATGCAATAATAATAATAATAATAATAATAATAATAGAGTTGGACCCTTACCTCACACCATACACAAAAATTAACTCAAAATGGATCAAAGACATAAACATAAGAGTTAAAACTATAAAACTCTTAGAAGAAAATGTAACAGAGGAAAACTTTTTGCTATAATTACCTGCATTTCTAACAAAGATAACCACAATAAGACTAACTTGTTCACAAATTAAGTCTAATTTCAATAAACTTGGCCTGATTATTTAGTGATTAACCATAGAGACTCTTTCAAAGTTTGCTTTGCTGGAACTTTTTATAAGAAATCTCAGATTAAACTCTTAAAAGCCTCTCTAGGCTAGGAAGCGAAGCAGAGAATTTGCTGTCAGACTTTGCTTGCAGTACCTATAGATTTGGATGCATTTTTCTCTTTTTGAAATCAGCAAAATATCCTAAGGCTCCCAGACCTGCCAGGAGGTGACGTTCTTTACTCACCTGGTAAGGCTGCCAGGAACCCTGTAAACAGGGTTGGCTGATTTTTCCAAGGCGTTTTATTGGCTCCATAAAGTCAGCTTTAGTTCCTTAAAGCTTTCTGATCATATCTGAGTCTATGTTTGTCTCTCTCAAATACAACATTCCAGTCAAAGCCTTGGACCAATGTTTCCAATTGTGTCCTGTTACAAGGAAAACAGATTCTTATTGAACTTATGCAAATAATTATATTGCCATGAAAATAAGAATACTCATTGAGAGTTTCTTAATTCCTGAGGGACAAAGTAGGGAGAAAAAGTAAATGTTTCATCTTTGTCCACAGAGGTATAATTTACCAAATTGCTCTAAGTCATGGGTAGCTTAAGAGAAAAGGGAAAAATTTTTCCTTAAATCTGGAAAAACAAAACATTAAAGAACCAGCAGTGTTTCAAATGAAAAGTCATAAAAATTATAATCATCCTCTTCAGTTCATTGCATTCCATGTATAATAATGAATTCTTGTTGATCTTGGTCTTTTGTTAGCAGTTTTGTGAATCCAGTTTTCCTTAGAGTTCTATAAATCCTTACCCAGTTCAGTGGTATGATCTAAAAGTTATCAGAAGTCTGTATTCCACAGGACTTCTCAGAGTCCTTTCCATGAATTTCTCCGAAGATGAAACACATTTGCAAAAGTCATCAAAGTAAAACAAAAAGTATAAATGACAAAAGACTTTAAAATGTCCAGGATTAAAGATCTCATGAAAGCTCATTACAATGCTATTAACAAGGAAATTTAGTTATTTCTGTGACATACATTCTAAGATAATAACTAGTAATAACATTATACCTGGACATATCAGATTTCTAGGAATTTCATATAATTTCTGGAACACTTATATACCTATACAAGTATAACATAAAGCAGGCCTGTATTAACTTATAATTTGACAATGCTTCCCATGTAATTTAACATATCAAATAAGCCTAATTAGTTAAACATCTCCCTTTTTTTTAATAAGTAGAGAGAACAAACCTTTTGAGATGTTCCAGGGAACCTCTGGAAAATCCCAAGTTACTTCCAGATCAAAAGACTTCATTTAGAATTTGATTTGGGGAAGTTTGTCAAAAATATCAAAGGGTTTGGACACTTGACTAAATAAGATCACAGATAATTATGAAACAATAATTATTTAATTAAAATGATAAAAGATTTTAAAGGCAAATACAGAAGGTTACATAGTTTTAAGCAAAATTTAGCTCTTATTATTAAGGCTCACTTAGATAATCAAAGACCTGATAAAGACAACATGAAGCACAGAAAATTATTTTAGTAAAACATAAAATCTTTGCTTCCTAGGCAGATTACTTACAAGATAAAGAAAAATCTTTCACAGTCTCTTATCAGGAGCAGACCAAGAGTTCAATAAAACTTGCTCTTTTAAGCAGAAAATTAAACTTTAGTTTTACATAAGCACACTGTTGATATTAAAGCTTATTTTTAAACCCTTATATTAACAATTCGTTTTAGCCAGCTCCATTACCCAAGGTAAAAGTCTCTCTTTCTCTCTCACTTCCCAACTTTCTATTTTCATTTAGTTTGTCCTTTGTTTCTCTTTTTCCCATTGTGAAATAACAAGCCTTACTTTAAGATAAAGTTACCTTCATTTCCCTTAAGAAAAATGCATCTTCATACCTCATACCTTTTTTTTTTAACATCTTTATTGGAGTATAATTGCTTTACAATGGCGTGTTAGTTTCTGCTTTATAACAAAGTGAATCAGTTATACATATACATATGTTCCCATATCTCTTCCCTCTTGCGTCTCCCTCCCTCCCACCCTCCCTATCCCACCCCTCTAGGTGGTCACGAACCACGTAGCTGATCTCCCTGTGCTATGCAGATACTTCCCACTAGCAATCTATTTTACGTTTGGTAGTGTATATATGTCCATGCCACTCTCTCACTTTGTCACAGCTCACCATTCCACCTCCCCATATCCTCAAGTCCATGCTCTAGTAGGTCTGTGTCTTTATTCCTGTCTTATCCCTATCCCATGACCTTTTCTTTTTCTCTTAGATTCCATATATATGTGTTAGCATACGGTATTTGTTTTTCTCTTTCTGACTTACTTCACTCTGTATGACAGACTCTACGTCCATCCACCTCACTACAAATAACTCAATTTCGTTTCTTTTTATGGCTGAGTAATATTCCATTGTATATATGTGCCACATCTTCTTTATCCATTCATCTGTTGATGGACACTTAGGTTGCTTCCATGTCCTGGCTATTGTAAATAGAGCTGCAATGAACATTTTGGTACATGACTCTTTTTGAATTATGGTTTTCTCAGGGTATACGCCCAGTAGTGGGATTGCTGTGTCATATGGTAGTTCTATTTGTAGTTTTTTAAGGAACCTCCATACTGTTCTCCATAGTGGCTGTATCAATTTACATTCCCACCAACAGTGCAAGAGTGTTCCCTTTTCTCCACACCCTCTCCAGCATTTATTGTTTCTAGATTTTTTGATGATGGCCATTCTGACTGGTGTGAGATGATACCTTATTATAGCTTGGATTTGCATTTCTGTAATGATTAGTGATGTTGAGCATCATTTCATGTGTTTGTTGGCAATCTGTATATCTTCTTTGGAGAAATGTCTGTTTAGGTCTTCTGCCCATTTTTGGATTGGGTTGTTTGTTTTTTTGTTATTGAGATGCATGAGCTGCTTGTAAATTTTGGAGACTAATCCTGGTTGTCTTTTTGTCTTCTTTATGGTTTCCTTTGCTGTGCAAAAGTTTTGAAGTTTCATTAGGTCCCATTTGTTTATTTTTGTTTTTATTTCCATTTCTCTAGGAGGTGGGTCAAAAAGGATCTTGCTGTGATTTATGTCATAGAGTGTTCTGCCTATATTTTCCTCTAAGAGTTTGATAGTGTCTGGCCTTACATTTAGGTCTTTAATCCATTTTGAGTTTATTTTTGTGTGTGGTGTTAAGGAGTGTTCTAATTTCATTCTTTTACAGGTAGCTGTCCAGTTTTCCCAGCACCACTTATTGAAGAGGCTGTCTTTTCTCCACTGTATATTATTGCCTCCTTTATCAAAGATAAGGTGACCATATGTGCGTGGGTTTATCGCTGAGCTTTCTAACCTGTTCCATTGATCTATATTTCTGTTTTTGTGCCAGTACCATACTGTCTTGATTACTGTAGCTTTGTAGTATAGTCTGAAGTCAGGGAGCCTGATTCCTCTAGCTCCATTTTTCGTTCTCAAGATTGCTTTGGCTTTTCGGGGTCTTTTGTGTTTCCATACAAATTGTGAAATTTTTTGTTCTAGTTCTGTGAAAAATGCCATTGGTAGTTTGATAGGGATTGCATTGAATCTGTAGATTGCTTTGGGTAGTAGAGTCATTTTCACAATGTTGATTCATCCAATCCAAGGACATGGTATATCTCTCCATCTATTTGTATCATCTTTAATTTCTTTCATCAGTGTCTTATAATTTTCTGCATACAGGTCTTTTGTCTCCTTAGGTAGGTTTATTCCTAGATATTTTATTCTTTTTGTTGCAGTGGTAAATGGGAGTGTTTTCTTGATTTCACTTTCAGATTTTTCATCACTAGCGTATATGAAAGACAGATTTCTGTGCATTAATTTTGTATCCTGCTGCTTTACCGGATTCATTGATTACCTCTAGTAGTTTTCTGGTAGCATCTTTAGGATTCTCTATGTAGAGTATCATGTCATCTGCAAACAGTGACAGATTTACTTCTTTTATGATTTGGATTCCTTTTATTTCCTTTTCTTCTCTGATTGCTGTGGCTAAAACTTCCAAAACTATGTTGAATAAGAGTGGTGAGAGTGGGCAACCTTGTCTTCTTCCTGATCTTAGTGGAAATGGTTTCAGATTTTCACCACTGAGGACGATGGTGGGTTTGTCATATATGGCCTTTATTATGTTGAGGAAAGTTCCCTCTATGCCTACTTTCTGCAGGGTTTTTATCATAAATGGGTATTGAATTTTGTTGAAAGCTTTCTCTGCATCTATTGAGATGATCATATGGTTTTTCTCCTTCAATTTGTTAATATGGTGTATCACATTGATTGATTTGCCTATATTGAAGAATCCTTGCATTCTTGGGATAAACCCCACTTGGTCATGGTGCATGATCCTTTTAATGTGCTGTTGGATTCTGTTGTTAGTATTTTGTTGAGGATTTTTGCATCTATGTTCATCAGTGATATTGGCCTGTAGTTTTCTTTCTTTGTGACATCTTTTTCTGGTTTTGGTATCAGGGTGATGGTAGAATGAGTTTATGAGTGTTCCTCCCTCTGCTATATTTTGGAAGAGTTTGAGAAGGAGAGGTGTTAGCTCTTCTCTAAATGTTTGATAGAATTCGCCTGTGAAGCCATCTGGTCCTGGGCTTTTGTTTGTTGGAAGATTTTTAATCACAGTTTCTATTTCAGTGCTTGTGATTGGTCTGTTCATATTTTCTATTTCTTTCTGGTTCAGTCTCAGCAGGTTGTGCATTTCTAAGAATTTGTCCATTTCTTCCAGGTTGTCCATTTTATTGGCATACAGTTGCTTGTAGTAATCTCTCATGATCCTTTGTATTTCTGTACTGTCAGTTGCTACTTCTCCTTTTTCATTTCTAATTCTATTGATTTGAGTCTTCTCCCTTTTTTTCTTGATGAGTCTGGCTAATGGTTTATCAATTTTGTTTGCCTTCTCAAAGAACCAACTTTTACTTTAATTGATCTTTGCTATCATTTCCTTCATTTCTTTTTCATTTATTTCTGATCTGATCTTTATGATTTCTTTCCGTCGGCTAACTTTGGGGTTTTTTGGTCTTCTTTCTCTAATTGCTTTAGGGGAAAGGTTAGGTGGTTTATTTGAGATGTTTCCTGTTTCTTAAGGTAGGATTGTATTGCTATAAACTTCCCTCTTAGAACTGCTTTTGCTGCATCCCATAGGTTTTGGGTCATCGTGTCTCCATTGTCATTTGTTTCTAGGTATTTTTTGATATCCTCTTTGATTTCTTCAGTGATCACTTCGTTATTAACTAGTGTATTGTTTAGCCTCCATGTGTTTGTATTTTTTACAGATTTTTTCCTGTAATTGATATCTAGTCTCATAGCATTGTGGTCGGAAAAGATACTTGATATGATTTCAATTTTCTTAAATTTACCAAGGCTTGATTTGTGACCCAAGATATGATCTATCCTGGAGAATGTTCCATGAGCACTTGAGAAAAACGTGTATTCTGTTGTTTTTGGCTGGAATGCTCTATAAATATCAATTAAGTCCATCTTGTTTAACGCATTATTTAAAGCTTGTGTTTCCTTATTTATTTTCATTTTGGATGATCTGTCCATTGGTGAAAGTGGGGTGTTAAAGTCCCCTCCCATGATTGTGTTACTGTTGATTTCCCCTTTTATGGCTGTTAGTATTTGCCTTATGTATTGAGGTGCTCCTAGGTTGGGTGCATAAATATTTACAATTGTTATATCTTCTTCTTGGATTGATCCCTTTATCATTATGTAGTGTCCTTCTTTGTCTTTTGTAAAAGTCTTTATTTTAAAGTCTATTTTGTCTGATATGAAAATTGCTACCCCAGCTTTCTTCTGATTTGCATTTGCATGGAATATCTTTTTCCATCCCTCACTTTCAGTCTGTATGTGTCCCTAGGTCTGAAGTGGGTCTCTTATAGATAGCATATATACAGGTCTTGTTTTTGTATCCATTTAGCCAGTCTGTGTCTTTTGGTGGGAGCATTTAATCCATTTACATTTAAGGTAATTATTGATATGTATGTTCCTATTCCCATTTTGTTAATTGTTTTGGGTTTGTTACTGTAGGTGTTTTCCTCCTCTTGTGTTTCTTGCCTAGAGAAGTTCCTTTAGCATTTGTTGTAAAGCTGGTTTGGTGGTGCTGAACTCTCTCAGCTTTTGCTTGTCTGTAAAGGTTTTAATTTCTCTATCAAATCTGAATGAGATCCTTGCTGGGTAGAGTAATCTTGTTTGTAGGTTTTTCTCCTTCATTACTTTAAATATGTCCTGCCACTCCCTTCTGGCTTGCAGAGTTTCTGCTGAAAGATCAGCTGTTAACCTTAAGGGGATTCCCCTGTGTGTTGTTTGTTGTTTTTCCATTGCTGCTTCTAATATATTTTCTTTGTATTTAATTTTTGATAGTTTGATTAATATGTGTCTTGGTGTGTTTCTCCTTGGATTTATCCTGTATGGGACTCTCTGTGCTTCCTGGACTTGATTAACTATTTCCTTTCCCATATTAGGGAAGTTTTCAACTATAGTCTCTTCAAATATTTTCTCAGTCCCTTTCTTTTGCTCTTCTTCTTCTGGGACCCCTTCAATTCGAATGTTGGTGCATTTAATGTTGTCCCAGACGTCTCTGAGACTGTCCTCAGTTCTTTTCATTCTTTTTTCTTTATTCTGCTCTGCAGTAGATATTGCAGTAGACAATTTTATCTTCCAGGTCACTTATCCGTTCTTCTGCCTCAGTTATTCTGCTATTGATCCCTTCTAGAGTATTTTTAATTTCATTTATTGTGTTGTTCATCGTTGTTTGTTTCATCTTTAGTTCTTCTAGGTCCTTGTTAAATGTTTCTTGCATTTTGTCTATTCTATTTCCAAGATTTTGGATCATCTTTACTATCATTATTCTGAATTCTTTTTCAAGTAGACTGCCTATTTCCTCTTCATTTGTTAGGTCTGGTGGGTGTTACCTTGCTCCTTCATCTGCTGTGTGTTTTTCTGTCTTTTCATTTTGCCTATCTTACTGTGTTTGGGGTCTCCTTTTCATAGGCTGCAGGTTCGTAGTTCCCATTGTTTTTGGTGTCTGTCCCCAGTGGCTAAGGTTGGTTCAGTGGGTTGTGTAGGTTTCCTGGTGGAGGGGACTAGTGCTTGTGTTCTGGTGGATGAGGCTGGATCTTGTCTTTCTGGTGGGCAGGTCCACGTCTGGTGGTGTGTTGTGGAGTGTCTGTGGCCTTATTATGATTTTAGGCAGCCTCTCTGCTAATGGATGAAGCTGTGTCTCTCTTGCTAGTTGTTAGGCATAGGTTGCCCAGCACTGTAGCTTACTGGTCGTTGAGTGAAGCTGGGTGTTGTTGTTGAGATGGAGATCTCTGGGAGATTTTCGCCGTTTGATATTACGTGGAGCTGGGAGGTCTCTGGTGGACCAGTGTCCTGAAGTTGGCTCTCCAACCTCAGTGGCAAGCCCTGACGCCTGGCTGGAGCACCAAGAGACTGTCCTCCACACGGCTCAGAATAAAAGGGAGAAAAAATAGAAAGAAAGAGCATAAAATAAAATAAAGTTATTAAAATAAAAAAATAATTATTAAGAAGAAAATTTTAAGAAGTAAAAACAAACAAAAAACGGACGGACAGAATCCTAGGACAAATGGTGACAGCAAAGCTATACAGACAAAATCTCACACTGAAGCATACACATACACGCTCACAAGAAGAGGAAAAGGGGAAAAAATCATCTAACTTGCTCCCAAAGTCCACCTCAGTTTGGGATGATTCTTTGTCTATTCAGGTATTCCACAGATGCAGGGTACATCAAGTTGATTGTGGAGATTTAATCCGCTGCTCCTGAGGCTGCTGGGAGAGATTTCCCTTTCTCTGCTTTGTTCGCAGGGCTCCCGGGGTTCAACTTTGGATTTGGCCCCGCCTCTGCGTGTAGGTCGCCTGAGGGCGTCTGTTCTTTGCTCAGACAGGACAGGGTTAAAGGAACTGCTGATTCGGGGGCTCTGGCTCACTCAGGCCAGGGGGAGGGAAGGGTACGGATGAGGGGCGAGCCTGCAGCGGCAGAGGCCAGCGGGATGTTGCACCAGCCTGAGGCGCCGTGCGTTCTCACGGGGAAGTTGTCTCTGGATCACAGGACCCTGGCAGTGGTGGGCTGTGCAGGCTCCCAGGAGGGGCGGTGGGGATAGTGACCTGTGCTCGCACACATGCTTCTTGGTGGTGGCAGCAGCAGCCTTAGCATCTCATGTCTGTCTCTGGGGTCCGCGCCGATAGCTGCGGGTCGCGCCGTCTCTGGAGCTCCTTTAAGCAGCGCTCTTAATCCCCTCTCCTCGTGCACCAGGAAACAAAGAGGCAAGAAAAAATCTCTTGCCTTTTCGGCAGGTCCAGACGTTTTCCTGGACTCCCTTCCTTCTAGCCATGGCGCACTAGCCCCCTGCAGGCTGTGTTCACGCCGCCAACCCCAGTCCTCTCCCGGCGCTCCGACCGAAGCCCGAGCCTCAGCTCCCAGCCCCCTCCTGCCCCGGCGGGTGAGCAGACAAGCCTCTTCGGCTGGTGAGTGCTGGTCGGCACCGATCCTCTGTGCGGGAATCTCTCCGCTTTGCCCTCCGCACCCAGGTGGCTGCGCTCTCCTCCGCGGTGCCGAAGCGTCCCCGCTCCGCCACCCGCAGTCTCCGCCCTCAAAGGGGCTTCCTAGTTTGTGGAAACCTTTCCTCCTTCACAGCTCCCTCGCACTGGTGCAGGGCCTGTCCCTATTCTTTTGTCTCTGTTTATTCTTTTTTCTTGTGCCCTGCCTAGGTACGTGGGGAGTTTCTTGCCTTTTGGGAGGTCTGAGGTCTTCTGTCAGCGTTCAGTAGGTGTTCTATAGGAGTTGTTCCACATGTAGATGTATTTCTGATGTATCTGTGGGGAGGAAGGTGATCTCCGCGTCCTACTCTTCTGCCATCTTCTCCTGAATCCCCCTCATACCTTTTTTAACCCTAAACACAGCCTACTTTTCTTACACAGAAATGTTTTTCTTATTATTTTTGGTAGTTCCAATTGCATTTATTAATTAGAATTTTTAATTTGTAGAAACCTTAATTTCTAGTAAAAACCAAGAAGTAAGCAGTTGTGAATTGTATATTATACCAGCATTCTTGGATTGGCAAATTTATGAATACATTTTATAATTTCTAAAAGCATATGTTTCTTTGTATTGTAACCTTTCAATGTGGTACATAATATTTCCTAATAGACCCAAATATCTTTAGTTTCTCTGTAATCAGAAACCACAAGTGGATAAATCCATGTTCAATAATTAATGTTTCTGTGTCTTATCTTATTTGGAAATTATCTAGATATTCCATAAATTTCTATCATTTAATTTAACTTAGCAAAACTCTAAGGGTATAAGTTACCAAAGGGAGTTGGGAAACTATTTAAGTATATATCATAAAACATAATTATTATTGAAAAGTTCACTTAAAAATTTTTAGCCCACTTACATTTATTTAATTCACTTGTTCCCAACAGTCATATCTAGATCACTCATGAAAATTTCCTAAGACATCAAAGTGGCCAGCCATCATTTTGAGTTATTTTTCTTGTTTACAAATTTTGCAACAGAGATAACATGAGCTTACTTGACTAGTAAACCCAGGTAGAATAAAAGTTGCATGTCTGCATTATATTTAATGCGATAACTCTGAAGACATGTCTATTTTAATGAACTTAAACTAGCATTTATTTAGCAAGGGATATCCCACATCACATGAACTTGAAAAACATTTGAGTTAGTTTCTATGTTTCTGAGTTTTAGGAATGCTTAATTCACAAGAGCTTAAGTTTAAACCAGTTAAATAGAGCTCATTTACAAAATGATTTTGGCAATACCATACAGAGGTAGAAAAATATCACATATACATAACATAGATTTATAGACATATGTAAACACACAGACAGACACAGAGACTTTATAGCTTTTGTTCTAAAACTTTAGCCATGAATCAGGTACAATAAAATAACACTCACTAGTTTATAAATAACAGTTGAATTCAAATTATATCTCTGTAGGACAGAACAAGTTAAGCTTACTCTCTTAAATGGCTAAAGCTTTTTACTAATGTTTGTGCAGGAGACTTTTAAGATTTGTGTTTGTCCTTGACAAGTAATCTTACGAATGCTGTGGACTAGATTTAGGCCAGTGAGTTTATAGTGGTTTGTATTTTTAAAAGCCTCCCCCCTCCTTTTTTTATCTTGTGTCTCAGGCAATTGTGAGCAGTGTTCTATTTACCGCTTGAGCTGTTTGCTTTATAAATACATGATAAGATTTACATCTTCAAGGGACAGGGAAAGAATGTAGGAATTTGGGAGTATATCTATTATCAGAAGTCTAAGGTAATTACTATTTAATTTTTTCCTTCTTTTTCTTAAGTCAGGAAAATTGTACTTCCAATGTCTTGATTTTTTAATTATATCTGCAAATACCTGAAGGCAAATGGGAAAGGGTCTGAGTGGACTTTGAGCTGCTCTCAGAGCTATGCTTTTGTTTTTCTGAAGATTCAAGTTGCAAATCAAGTATTGTTGATTATAGTTCCTTTTTTTCTCCTGCAATCTGTCTTCAAAGAATTGGGTAGCTGCTTCCATCATAATGCTTAGAGGTTGACTAGTTCACCCAGGCACACTATTTTGAATTTGCCTTTTTAAATTTAGGAGAAAATTTCATATTAAGGAAGAAATTAAAAGATTTCTGTATTCTGGGGCTTCAGGGCTTAATGCAGTATCCCTTGAAAGCATTTTATAAAGGCCTTTGGATGTTCTCCTTTTTGTGAGTGTACAATTTAACCTTAGACCAATTCACCTTGGGCGGGAAAGCCTCTACCTTTGCATATCATATATAATATTTAATATATAATATAATGTAATATTTGCTAAACATCAGCCTCCAGCTGGTCCATTTCCTGACCATTTTATAGGAGGGCCTGGGAGAAATTCTGGTCATCTGTTTCCTCTGGGAGAAGGGCTGTAAATGGCCAACACTCTTTTAAATACATCTTTACATTTGGTAGGATCTTCTGAAAGTGGAGGTAAAGGGCTTTGTCATTTAAAAGGTCTGTTGCTTTCCAGGGGATATGAATTCTTTGTGGTGTTGGGTGGAGGGGTCCAGGATACATCTACAAAGGACGTTGTATAGAAAGACCTGAAGCTGGCAGAGCCTGATTATGGAGCCCTGGAAAGTAGGAGGAGTTGTAAGGAATAGCAAAGAAAGCCTTACTCTCCATCCTGGATACGTCTGTTAAATTTACTTCCCGGCTTTTGGCATTTGCATGAGTAACCTGTATACTTGAGGCCTAGAGATCAGAGTGCTCTCTATAAATCTTTTAGGGAATGGGAAGTTAAAACAGGCAGCTGGGTGTTTAAGGGGAAGGTGGAAGAGTTTGAGGAGCTAAGGGAATTTACTGAGGAGATGGGGCCAGATTTTTTAAAGGGGGAATTTATGTTGGATGTGGTCTTTAATTTTTTTTCTAAGTCAAATGTCTGTTCTTTCATCTTGTTAAGAGGGTCCCTAAGGCTAGACATTATATTCCTTTGTGTTCTCTTTTTTTTTTTTTTTTTTTTGCGGTACGCGGGCTTCTCACTGTTGTAGCCTCTCCCATTGCGGAGCACAGGCTCCGGACACGCAGGCTCAGCGGCTATGGCTCATGGGCCTACCCGCTCCGCGGCATGTGGGATCTTCCTGGACCGGGGCATGAACCCGTGTCCCCTGCATCGGCAGGCGGACTCTCAACCACTACGCCACCAGGGAAGCCCTTGTGTTCTCTTTTTAATTTGGTCTTTCCATAGGTACCAGTAAGACAGTCGTTTAGAATGAGAGCGCTCTTAAAAACTCTCTTTCTTTCAAATATTGCCAGTTCAAAGGATCCTTTGGCCATTGATGAGTAGGAACTTACATTAATCTCAATAGAGACTCAAACCAGTAAGTCTTTTTACAGTTTAACCATGGATGCAAGAGGCATCACAAAGGACAGTACAAAAGACATAGTCCTCAGAAGATCCAGAGACTTCATTCCATATTTAACCTAAGAAAGCAAAGTTTTCATAGGTAGTAAGAACGGTATAGTGCAAACAGTGTCTCTGGTCTCTCACAAGAGCATGAGGCCACTCTAGTCACAGACCTACTAATCTATGACACCAGGCAGGCATTAATAGAATGAGACTTTTCCAGCACTAGCAAGACAACGAAGGCTGAGATGACAAAGGCCCCTTATGACAAACTTCCCTGAAAGCTGGCACAGTTGGACAAAGAGAACATTGCTTGTGACTTCATGTCTTGGAATCCAGTCTATTCAACTGGCCACCAAGTGCAAGCTATTACTTGCATTCTCCGGCTAGCAGAAACCAGAGAATATTCTTACTGCTCATAGAGTTATACTTTCAGGACATAGAACAAGATGAAAGGAAAACTTCACCCAGTTTTTACATTAGAGGACCCAGAGCAAAGTTTGTCTAAATAGCTCCCAGTCTCTTGAGAACCGTGAACTCACCAGTGTGTGAAACCAGATCAGACAACAGGCTTCTAGAACCTATGCCTATGTTCTGCCCTATGGTTCTTCTCCTTATGAGAAATGACACAAAAGGCAGAGAAAAAGGAAAACAATGACCATCTCTGGGAGAAAAGGAATAAATAGATAACAAGAGTACTCACAACCTATCTTTACAAGTCGCCATACCCAAGGAACTAATTCATAAAAATATTTTCTCCTACTAATCTGAATTTAGAAAAAGAAAATGATTCTTACCCTTCTCACTTCTACAAGAGCTTGCAGGCAGAGACCTGGGAGACTGATTTGGTACGAATTCTTTCCTTCTGCCAGCACCCACCAGAGCTCCCAGGGTCTCTCAGCTGCCGCAGCCCGAGAGTGAACTGTGTATAGGCACCAAAACTGGAGAGGAGGAAAACTTTCCCCTTCTTCCATTCTTGATTCTTTGGCTTGTCTAATAATTAAATTGACATAAGATTAACAGGAGAGGGCTTCCCTGGTGGCGCAGTGGTTGAGAGTCCGCCTGCCGATGCAGGGGACACGGGTTCGTGCCCCGGTCCGGGAAGATCCCACATGCCGCGGAGTGGCTCGACCCGTGAGCCATGGCCGCTGAGCCTGTGCGTCTGGAGCCTGTGCTCCACAACGGGAGAGACCACAACAGTGAGAGGCCCGCGTACCGCCAAAAAAAAAAAAAAAAAAAAAAAAAGATTAACAGGAGAAAAACAAATTTAATTTTGTACATATACATGAGTCCATAAAGAAATGAGACTCAAAGAAGTGACCAAAGCAGGCAGCTTTTATACCTTTTAGACAGGGAAACAATACGTTTGTGAAGAATCAACAAGATGAATGGACCTGGGCTTGGGATAGCAAATTACTGAAGAAGTAACAAGGTTTGTCGATACAGCCTTCTGGGCTCTGAATTTCCTGTCTCTGGCAATAAGGATGCCTTCTACCTTCCTGGTAGAGGGAGGGTGCCTTCACACAGGAGATTTATTTCCTGCTTTCAGGGGGACAAAGAGAGTGAGGGTATTCTTCTTGCACTGGCTATTTTCTCAACTAACGTCAATTCAAAATAACCAGTATGCCATAGTGACATATCTTGGAGTGGCATATTCTTTTCTCCTTCAAAATAATGGAGCATAACATTCACAACTTTAGTTTTGGCAGTGATTTCCCAGCTCTAACACCGAAGGCATAGGCAACCAAAGAAAAAAATAGAAAAATTTGACTTCCTGAAAATTAAAAACTTTTATGCATCAAAGTACACTATCAACAGAGTGACAAGGCAATCCATGGAATGGGAGAAAATATTTGCAAACCATATATCTGATTAGAGATTGGTATCCAGAATATATAGAAAATTCCTAAAACTCAACAACAACAATCCTGATTTTAAAAGGCTTGAATAGACATTTCTCCAAAAAAAGATATCCAAATGGCCAATGAACACATGAAAAGTCATATCACTACTCATTTGGGAAATGCAAATTGAACTATAATGAGGTACCACCTCACACCCATTAGGATGGCTACTATTTTAAAAAAAGAAAAAAAAAAGAACGTGTTCATGAGGATGAAGAGAAACTGGAACCCTTGTGCACTTTTAGTGATAATGTAAAATGGTACAGCTGCTACGGAAAACAGTATTGCTGTCCCTCAAAAAATTAAAAATAGACTTACCCTATATGATCCAACAACTCCATTTCTGGGTATATACTCAAAAGAACTGAAAGCAGAGTCTTGAAGAGATATGTGTACTCCCATATTCACAGCAACATTACTCACAGTAGCTAGAACGTGAAAGCATCCCAAGTGTCCCTCAGCAGATGAATTGATAAAATATGGTGTATACATAGAATGTAATATTATTCAGCCTTAAAAAGGAAGGAAATTCTGACACATGCTACAACATGAATGAACCTTGAGGACATTATGCTAAGTGAAACAGGACAGTCATGTAAAGACAAATACTGTATGATTCCACTTCTGTGAGGTACCTAGAGTAATCAAAATCATAGAGACGGAAAGTAGAATGGTGGTTTCCCAGGCTGTGGGAGAAAGGCATGGGTGTTACTGTTTAATGGGTACAGAGTTTCAGATTTGTAAGATGAAAAGAGGGGTGTGTGTGTGTGTGTGTGTGTGTGTGTGTGTGAGTGTGTGTGATGCATTGTCCAAATGCTTCAAGCTTAGAAGATAAGCTAACTTTTTCTTATTTACCATAGTCACTTTTTAGGAAAATACATACTTCAGTAGGGCTCCAGGACCCAATCCCAGTGTGTGGAGGAGGGCAGTTCCCTTCACACCAATAAACAATCCTCTGACACCAGTTGAGTGTCCTACAATTTAACTTAATTCTTTAATTCTGACACTGCCTACCCAGGGATAGCATCAGGTTCCACAGGTTAAGGGTTGATCTTACAAGACTGCCTTCTCCTCCCCCTACCCACCAACACAATTCAGGCCCCCCATTGCAAGCCCAGGTTGTTACCTGTACTTCTGACTGACTGGCTATAAATCAGAGATTCCCATGACCTCTTCCTTGGTTTTGATTAATTTACTATTACAGAACTCAGAGAAACATTTTACATACTAGGTTACCCGTTTATTATAAAGGAATGTAACTCAGGAACAACCCGATGGGAGAGATGCAAAGGGCAAGGTATGTAGAAAGGGTGCAGAGCTCCCATACCCTCTCTGGGTGGGCCACTCTTCCAGCATCTCCACGCATTCACCAACCTGGAAGCTCTCCAAACCCTGTCCTTTTGGGTTTTTATGGAGCCTTCTTTACATACTCATGATTAATTAAATCATTGGCCACTGGCAACTGATTCAACCTTCAGCCCTTTTTTCCTTTCAGGAGGTTGGGGTTGGGGGTGAGTTCTGAAAGTTTCAACCCTCTAATCACATGGTTGGTTCTCGTGGCAAACAGCTCCCCCATCCTCAGGTTGCCTAAGGGCTTTCCAAAAGTCACCTCATTAACATAACTAAAGACCTTTATTGGTCTTACCACAGGAGATTCCAAGGGTTTTAGGAGCTCTGTGCCAAGAATAGGTCAAAGACCAAATATATATTTCTTATAAATCTCAATATCACATACTTCTTTGGAACACTGGTCTAGGACTCTACAGTTCTTTCAGTTTTCAGGAGGGGGATTTCTTCATTGCTTTTACGGGAAAGCAGCCGGATGTGAAAAAGAGGAAAATGCACTAAGTGATTCTGAAAGTGGCCCTAGATTTTGTTGGGTCCTATGGTGAAAGAAAAACATACAGGATCTTCCTAAAGCTAGAAGCACAAACCAAAGTCTTTGTCTACTTTTTTTTCTTAAGTCCATTTAGGTTTTATTTATTCTTTCCCCAGCATTTCTAATCTTACGTCCTGCCCCATCCCTCTTCTTTCCCACCTCAACATCCCACCTTTCCACTTTCCTTCTCTACCTGCACAGAGGTCTCCTTCCACTGTAGGTAGAATAAAGGCCCCCAAAGATGTCCATGTCCCCAAACCTGGAACCTGCAGATTGTTATGTTACATGGCAAAGGGAATTAAGGTTGCAAATGGAATTAAGGTTGCTAATCAGCTGACCTAAAGATACAGAGATTAACCTGTATTATCAGAGTGGACCCAGTGTGGTTACAATGGTTCCTAAAAGTGGAAGAAGGAGGCAGAGGAGAGTCAGAGAGAGAGGTGACTACCAAAGAGGTTAGAGTGATGTAGAGTGAGAAGGAGTCAACTCACCTTTGTTGGTTTTGAAGATGAAGAAAAAAGCCAAGAGCCCAGGAATGCTGGCAACCTTTAGAAGCTGTGTGAGGAAAGGAGACATTTTCCTTTAGACCTCCAGAAGGAATGAAGCCCTGCCAATATCTTGACTTTAGCCCAGTGGGATCTCTTTCAGACTTCTAACCTCCAGAACTATTAAGATACATTTATATTCTTTAAGCTACTAAATTTGTAGTAAGGTGTTACAGCAGCAATAGAAAACGCATACACTTTCCATCTCAGCCTCCTCAGGACAGCTACAGCTTTTTCCAGGGAACATTAACAGGCATTAGGACATAGACTTTCCTGGATACTCAAATAAAAATAATGGGTTATTTAATCAGTTAATGGCAGACCTGTGAGCCAACAGTAGAGAAACCCTTAATAATAGTGGCGTAAACAAGATAGGTGCTTATTTCTCTTCACATAGATGGCAGCCAATTCACAGCTGGCATGATGTCTCTACAGTATCAGTAAGGACCCAGATCCTTCCTGCTCCTCCTGGAGTGTAGCCCAGATGTTCAAGATGGAGCTCTGTGGTCAATATGACTATCTTCTAGGCCCCTTCTAGGAAGAAGGGGAGGCAAAGGGCACATCCCTTCCCTTCATGACGCTTCTGCTTATGTCTCATTGGCCAAACTTAGTCATATCAGGACACCAAGCTGCAAAGGAACCTGAGAATGCATCTTTCAGCGAAATGTCCCCAACTAAAATTCAAGGTTCTTGTGGTCTCTGTTAAAAAGAAAAAAAAAATTGTTATCACTAATGAAGAAGAGGAAAAGGGGTATTGGGAGCAAGCAGTGGTCTCTGCCACAGGTTACTATGTTATCTGGTTTAGATTCAAGGGCAGAAGAATAGCTGACCAGACTCTCAGAGGTCCCTCAGGCCCAATGAGGATTTGGAAATTCTGTGATAGTCTGTATTCTAGTGTGATAAATTCTAGTTTGGAGGAAACATGAACTTTACAGAACAGTGTCCAGAGGCCTGTAGACCAGGACTCCTTCCACTTTGGATCACTGGAAGAGTTAGGCTACTCTACTGGATAAGTCAATACTCCATCTTGGCCCTGTGAAGTTTTGCAAGGCTGGTGGATGTCCATTTGATTTGGGGGCACATAATTTCCCTGTGGGGCTAAGATGATTAGGTCCCTAACCATGCTGATGAAATCGCAGTTGTTGTTAAAGCCTCCTTTTTTGTTTGTTTGTTTGTTTTTGCATGCAGGATCCCTCCCTTGATCTTCAAGTATCTGAAAGTAGAGTTCAGAGATCTTTGTGGCTTCAAAATTCTTTCAGTCTTCCTTCCCATTTTATTGTCTCCAAACCCTTTGAAAATAAATTGAGGGAACAGGTTACTATCCTCCAATTTATACTATAAATGTTGTTGGGCTGGCTTTTGCAGTATTCTTTATAAAATAACACTATCCATGAAGGGACCTCTTTGGTTACAGAGAGTTAAATGTCAAGAAATAAGAACCAAAGAAGATAATTCATAGACTTTTGCTTTTTTGGTAATTAAAATAAAAATTGTTTCTTGATTTTCATGGATATGTAAAAACCTATGTACTGAACTTGTTATGGGTTATTTTTCTTTCTGTAGGTTTTCTATGTGTCCTCTTTCCTTTTTGAGATAGTAGCCTGATCCTACTTTATCCCTAGATAAAAATATTCCCCAAAGCTAGTAGAAGTCATGGTTTTTAATATAATATCTTCAGAACAAGATATGACTGGTGGTGACTGAAGCAGTGTTTAATGTTTCTCATTTCTTGGGTCGTGCACTCTAGTTAAATTGCAGCTCTCAGACATTCCTTCACTATTGGGTGTCAGTGACCTCCAGGGGCAAATTTACATCGACGGCCCTGAAATAGTATATGGCACCTTGACATGGAGCAAGACCTGATGAGATGTGGGGGAAATGGGCACTGAAAATAAATAGGATACTTTCTGAGATGAACAACAAGAATAAAGTGAGATGGTGGGTCAAGAAATCATTAGAAGAGAAATGAAATTGGGATAGGACTTGAAGGGATTGGGGGACAAGGATGGGAGTGGGTCTGGTAGAGCCAGAGACAAAGAAACCATCTCACCATCTGCATAGGTACAGAACTCCACTCTCTAAACATTTAAGTTCCATTCCATATTCATAAAAGTATTAAGTCTGTTGTACTTAATTTAGAATACCACTGGTCTACTCATCGATGCAAGTAACAATTTAGACATAGCAACGCCTACCCCTTGACATTATAGTTTGTTCCTGAAGAATTATGAGTAAAGTAATTGGTTGTGAATCAAGCCATATTTCAAATAGACTGTGCTGGATAAATAACACAAAAAAGCCACAAGTCCTGTTGCAGTGTCTCTGCAGTATAAGAGACTGAGGTGCTTACAGTTAACCAGAGAGTCAGCATTTGAGCCCATCAAGAGAACATTGTAAACATAGTGTTTTTAGTCCCTAGGGATTATATAATTTACCATTCCTGCCTCTGCTCACCTTTCATTCCTCATCCTCTGAGGGCACTTAACACAGTATCTAACAATGGCAGTACCCAATAAATAACAACCGTAATTATGCATACTGTCACCCTTACCATTTTGAACTTATTTCATTAATTGATATAAATTTAATAACTTGCCTTCTTAATGTGGCAGCATATCTTATCTGATTTGATGAACTTTCTTCTTTTTTTTTTCCCCCAAAGAAGGATGGAAGGGCAGAGGTAGGGAGTTGGAAAAACAAACCTCATCTTCTGGCCTGCCTGCCACTCAGACTCAGTGCTGGATAGGGGATGTAGATGGCTGGAGGAGCTTGGCCTGACTATAGCCATTTTGAGGGGATCCCCCAGCTATGATGAATCTGCACATTTGGCAGCTGGAGAATTCTCTGATGCATTTTTCCTCCTTGTTTTCTTTCCCAGTGTGTCTGAAAAACCCACCCAGCATTCCAATGGCCAGCAACAACACCGCCAGCATAGCTCAAGCCAGGAAACTGGTAGAACAGCTGAAGATGGAAGCCAACATCGATAGGATAAAGGTAAGGATGGCGTAACCTACACAGCCCAGCGAGCCTTGATTGTCAGGAGCGTGACTTGCAGCCATGTGTCATTTGGCTACTTTTCTATAGAGAGTGATAAAACCAGTGATGGTGGAAGAGAAACTTAATGGTTAGGCAGAAGTTCATTTTTCTAATGTGTCTTTGCCTCTTCTGGATTTCTCAAGAATAAAATGGTAGTATAAATTAAAACTGGTTCTCTATGTGGACGTCAAAACGAAACTTAGGCTCATGGCTGAATTCTAGTCAAGGGATTTGGAAAACCCATAAAACATAGAAATCTACCAGTTCATTTCTCTGGCCTTGTACAAGACCCCCTTCTCACTTGGGTTTAATTTTTTCTGTCCTTATGTCAGTTCTAATTTTTAGTGTCTATCTTCATGTCTAATCCTTCTATCCACCACTGCCTGTTATTTTTTTTCTTCTTTATACCTTACTGGAGTTTTTTTCTTCAGAACGCAAAAACCACATGTGGTCTCCCTGAGAAGTCAAACAGCATAGAGGTTTCATGGAACTTAATACTCCACTTCTTTCTTTCTCTCACTCCCCAGATCTAACCTGACAGCTTTGCCTTAAGTTGGACCTAACATATTAAGCCAGGACTTTAAACCTTTTGTTGGCAGATTTTCAATGTAAATTAACCCACACAGATAGCTACTGTAGGGTAGTAAAGTAAATTTATGTCAACTATCAAAGCTTCACTTTCCAGAAGACCTGAGCATTTTATGAAATGGAACTCAGCAACATATCTCATTTTACTAAAATTAGAACATTCTTTCAGATGCCTTTTTTAAACTGGAAGATTCGTCCATACCTGACTTAGCAATCTGAACAATCCAGCCATCCTTTGGAATGTGATTCTAAAACAAGGGTCAATAAATTATGGCTCACGAGCCAAGTCCAGCCCAGTGACTGTTTTTCTCAATAAAGCTTTATTAGAACACAGCCCCACCCATTCGTTTACATACTGTCTGTGGCTACTTTCACACTACAGCAGGGTAGAGTAGTTGCAGCAGAGACCCTGTGGCCCACAAAGCCTAAAATTTTTACTCTCTGGCCTTTTAGAGAAAAACTTTGCTGACCACTGGTGTATAGCAGTGATTCTCAGCCCACCTGTATATTCATATCACCCAGGGAATTTCATAAAAGGACCAATTCTAAGACCACACCGTAGACCAATTAAATTAGAGTCTATTAGGGTATGATTCAGGTAGCAGTATTTCTTTTAATTATCAGTTAATTTCAATGTATAGTTAAGGTTGGGAACCATGGTCCTATAGGAAGGGGTTTACTCCTTACAGCTCCCATCAGGTCTGGGCTAGAGCATGAAGGGAGAGCTGGTCTTCCTCCATAAGTAAACTGAGCAAATTTCCATCTGTCCTGAATCTGCTTTGTAAAATTCAAGTCCTGGTAATGGACCACAAAATGTAAACAGCTTCTTTCTTGCAATAACTTTAATTCTTTATTTATGAATATGATAAAGGGTCTTCACTATCTGTCTTGTGCTTTTTTTACCTTCCTCTTCTCCTTTTTTGCCTCTTCTTTTTTTATTTCCTTTCTTAAAAAAAGTATAATATGGCAAGTGCGCACAGTACCTGCTGAGAGGAGTGAGGTGGCCCAAAGATTGTGGCACCAAAAAGAGTCATTCGGTTCTTTGTTTGTTTTTGGTTCTGCCCATGGACCTTCTGGAAAATGCCACCTTGCCTTTTGGCGTGGCCCAACAAAGAAAAAAGTGTTTGAAAAGCACTGCTGTGTTTGGCATTTTCTGTCACTACTCAGCATCCCCAGGCCCACATCCTGAAGGAGGGTGTGATGGTGTTGGTGGTGATGAAAAGCTGACAGTGGGAAGATCAGGAAAAAACCAAACCTTTTCAGCCATAGGTCAGACCTTCATCACCTCTCACCTGAATTACTGATTGAAAGGTGCTCTTAGCTGATCTTTGCAATCCCGTCTCAACCCCATCTCCATCCCTGCCGTCGCTTACTCTCCATGTGGCCACAGACAGCTTTCTACAAGAAAACCTCATTAGGTTCCTCTCTTACTGAAGATCTTTTCATGATTCCCATCACCTGGAAAATGAAATTCAAACTCGATAGCAAAGCCCCTGCCCCACTTTTCGGCTTCATCCCCTTCCTCTCACCCACATGCTATATTGAACCATTTTTAATTCCCTTGATGGCTATTTCAAATGCCTTTAACATTCACACTCCTCCTCTCTACGTTTCTGCTTTACCAACTCCAGTGACCCCTTGAAGACTCAGTCATTATATCCTTTAAGACACTTTCCCAAACCTTCATCATTAGGTTGGATTTTTGCTATTTTTCGGTTATTCATTTATTCCTTTAACCAATAAATATTTTATTGAGAGCTTTCTAAATTGCCAGACCTTGTCAGATCTCTATAGCTCTGTAGAGGTATAGAGCTAGATGAAAAAGAAGACACGATTCTTGCTCTCAAGGATCTCCTAGTCTGGTAAGAGGTTACCCAAAAAATGAACAGGACCTATCATTAACACAAATAAGATATCCAAAAAGCATAATCACCAAATACCATGAGAAAGAGGTCAACGCCACACCCTGATTCCCTTTGAATACTGCTTCTGAAGACACCAAATAAATCACTATCTGTTCTAGAGCGACAAAGCATTAGCCTGATGAGCTGAACAATGAGTGACTGCCTTCCTACATGATCGTCACTTTCATATCTCTGAATTCCTCTTGACGTCATTAGACCTGAAATTGTTGGAAATGCAGTGGCAGCCTGTATCTCAGCATTTGTTCTGCGCATCAGAGCCAGGCAGGCATGCTGTGGTGAAGTGTCAGATTATTTTTAGTTTAGCTCTTGGGTAAAACTGCGACTGTGTTGACACTGTTGACAGCTAGCTGGTTTAGGGCTTGCCTTTTGGAGTCCCTTCCAGGCTTCTGAGTGGTCAGGCTTCTCCACCTACTTTTGGTACATGATCCCGTCAGCAAGAAGGGGCTTCTCTCTGAAGATCTCAGGTTTCTGATTTTCCAATTAGAGTAGTGACCTCTTCAAGCTATAAAGGTGGCAGTGGCTTTATGTCCATCTGGCAGAGCCTAGTACAGCTGAGGCAACAAGGAACAAGGAAAAGGAGGGCCTTCCCTGGTAGTCCAGTGGGTAAGACTCTGTGCTCCCAATGCAGGGGGCCCAGGGTCTATCCCTGGTTGGGGAACTAGATCCTGCATGCATGCCGCAACTAAGAGTCCGCATGTCACAACTAAGAAGTCCGCAGCTAAAGATCCCATGTGCCACAAGTAAGACTCAGTGCAGCCAAAATAAATAAATAAATGATTTTTTTAAAAAAAGGAACAAGGAAAAGGGGACACAGCTGACACTGGAGCTGTCAAAGGTCCCTTAAGCAGGGGGTGGCCTTATCCCTCCTGTGGCCTCCAGAATAACCTGGAAAGGCCCTAACTTGAGAGGGTCTGAATAACATATTCATTTTTAAACCTTCTTGTTTCCTATCCCTTTGCATCACAGATCCTGAGAGATTTGGACTAATGAACCCATTATCTGTTCGTAAGCCTCAGGCATATATAAATGACACTCCCAGCCTCTCTGTGTTTCTTTGTTAGCATTTCATTCAAGGAGAGAAAGGAAAGAGAAACCAAAGAGAGCTGGGAAGGGCTCTGGGGAAAGGAGCAGAGAGAGATTGTGGAAACTGTGACACTCAGATGTACAAAACAACAAGATACACTGCTGTCGAGCAAAGGCCAGTGAAAGAAAGCTTGTCCTGAGAGCGCAAGTTGAGAGAGCATGTGTAAAAGCAAAGGACAGTAGGACTTCAGTTAAATCTATTTATTCATCATTATGTTAGGACTCTGGGTTTCTAATAAGAGAAACCTAACCCAAGCTGACTTAAGCAGAAAGAAGGGATCGATTATAAAAGATACAGGGCGTCTCAGAATCTAAGAGCAGAAATGTAGTTGATTAAGCAGGGGGAGTGAGAGCTGGAAGGCCAGCGGGAACTGCAAGTGCTCTGTGATATGCCTCTGTTTCTCCCTGTATAGCTGCCTCTTTCTTTTCCTGAGAGGAATAGATTTCTCAGCTGCCTGTTCCATATGGCAGACACAAGGTGGCTGCCCATGGCTCTGAGGATCACATGTCATACTTTCAGCTCCATGAAGAAAGAGATAGATTCATGTCAACCCTTTTAGTCTCACTCCCATATTCCTAGAGTGGTATATTTGTTCTACCAAGGATGAGCCATGCAGCCTCAATCAACTGATGCTAGAATTGAACCACGTTGCACAAACATGGCTCCTAGGAACTAACCCACCCATATGGTTGGGGAGGGGACAGACAGTTAAGGAGGAGTGAGAATCATTGTAAGCTAGAAGAATGCCCTTTAACAGAGGGTGTTGTTGACATCATGAATAATGTAGATGTAAGTGCAAAAAAGCCAAGGCCAGGAGCCTGGGTGAAATGATTGCTTCTTATCTAGTTGGATGCTCTTTAAATTGCACATAAAAATGTCAAATTTATTTCTCAGTTCTCCCAAATGGTTCCAATAGACCTTTCCAACTGGCTCTTTTCACTGTCTCAAGAATATGCTATGCAGATTCCCATCTCTCTGGTTATTCTGGATCCCTCACTGAGAACACCCTTCCTCTTATTCTTTTCCTATGTCCTATAGACCTAATGTTTGTGTCCCTCCCAAAATTCATATGTTAAAATCCTAACACCCAATGGAATAGTATTTGGAGGTGGGGCCTTTGGGAAGTGATTGGGTCATGAAGGCAGAGCCCTCCGGAATGGAATTAGTGCCCTTATAAAGACTCAGAGAACTCCCTTGCCCCGTCTACCATGTGAGGTTACAGCAAGAACACGGGCATCTATGAACCAGGAAGCAAGACCCTCAACAGACACTAAATCTGCTGGCACCTTGATCTTAGACGTTACGTCCTCCAGAGCTCTGAGAAATCAATTTCTGTTGTTTACAATCCACCCATTTTTGGTATTTTATTACGGCAGCCCAGCTAGACTAGGGCATTATCCAAATCTTACTCCTCTCTTACAGGTCAGCTTAAATCCCCACTTGTTCATGAACCTCCTTTTCCATTCTGATCCTACTTACTACTCAATTTACTAAATAATTTTACCTTCATCAGATAATTTTTCAAACTAGACTACACAGTCCTCAATGTCAAAGACATTGTTGTCTACTTCTTGGTGATGAGATATGCAGGCAGTCAGAAAACATTTTTGTTAGTGGATAGCTTTAAGTTCACAGACTAAGAGTGTCATATAACAAGACATTAGGAACTATATTTCGCATGACATTTCCAATTACATTTATAGTTTGGGAAATTCCAAGCATGATGTCACGGGCCAAATAAAACTCATTGTAACAGGATAAAATTCAGTGAAATACCAACAAGAAGGGCATAAATGATCATTTTAAGACAGGTAACTTGTTTCATGTCAAATGTATGATTATAAGTAGCCAGCATTTATAGTATACCTTCTTTCGAAAACAGTTCAACATAAAAAGAACAGATCGATTTTCATAACTGACAAATATGTGTAATTATGGAACCAAATATAAACGTTTCTAATAAGTAAATCATCTTTCTGACAATTGACTCATAATACATTGGAACTGAACTTCAGGGAAAGCTGTAGTGAGAAACGAGCCAGGTAGACATCATGCTTCATTCTAGAGAGTGGACAGACATCTTAGGTTTGGGACTTTTCAAATACTTTTCCAGCATTTGAATTGAAAGTTTTAACATCTCTTCCCTAAAATGCTTGCATTCAACTTATTAGAAACAGTAAGATTCAACCTTCCTTATAGGCCAATTGGGAGTATTTTCAGGGTTAATCAAATAGGTACAGTATGTCTAGGATTTATAGAGGAAAAGGCTGTGTTCAAAGATATCCAGTCCTAATTCATTTGATTTGCTGAAAGTGGAGCAAAAAATTTAATTTGAACCCAGGCATACATTAATAATTGAGCATAAAACTTCATTTTTATGAGGGTTGATATAATTTTTAAAATTCAGTAGATATTTGTTAAGCACCAAGTATATTCTTAGCCTTGTGCATTATACCTAGGAGCTAGAGAAGCAGTACTGTTAAAGCTTGAAAATTCAAAATCCCTAGGAAATGTAGTTTTCTGAATAGCCTAGTTTTCAGGCCAGATAAAGTTCTCCCTTCTTAAAAAACATAACTATTTTGGATGATAATTTTGAATGTCTTTTCTTTATTGAGATTTATCAATTAAATATCATGTACTTTTTTGTTGTTGTTGCGGTACGCGGGCCCCCCACCGCTGTGGCCTCTCCCGTTGCGGAGCACAGGCTCCGGACGTGCAGGCTCCGGACGCTCAAGCTCCGGACGCGCAGGCTCAGCAGCCATGGCCCACGGGCCCAGCTGCTCCGCGGCATGTGGGATCCTCCCGGACCGGGGCACGAACCCGTGTCCCCTGCATCGGCAGGCGGACTCCCAACCACTGCGCCACCAGGGAAGCCCATCATGTACTTTTCTTGATGCGTGTTTTGAAAATTAATTCTTCTATTTCCTTTTTTAAAAAAATCCTATTGATGTGTATCATCAGTTTAATATCTCCTTGGAGGAACAGGGAGGGCAAGATAATTTAGAATATTCACTTTATTTTATAAATTTAAAATAGTAGATATTTATCCATACAATTATACTTTCTCTATATCACAGTCAAAGTTTGATCCTGGGTGCTTTTCACAGTCATAGTGGAGAGATCCTTTAGGCTCACCTTTGGCCACCAGCAGTGATACGGGCACCTGGTGATGTAGGACATCATGGTGATATGGTGCTTTCCATTTCTGGCATGACTAATCTTGCTGACCATTCCACCTGTTGTATTTTCAGTATAATTCCAAGGCATAGCAAAGAATACGGATGTTTCTTCTTCATTTACTAAGGATCAAACTAGATGTTTTAATTTTCCCTTACTTGAATTACATATTAATGATTCAAAGAAAAATAAAGACTTTAAAGTAGCCAGCAGCTTTTGACCTGAGTAAAAAGATCTTTCTAGACAAATATCAGGTCAATCGCTCCTAGTGTGAAAATCTTATGATCTCTTCCCAGAAGTGTGGCAGTTTCTTTTGCCTTCAGCTATCTTGCCAGGCTTGTGGCAGGCAATGTTGGAAGTTCACAATAACTTCTCATTCTAAGCCTCTGTCCCAGCGTGATCTTTCAAGTCCTTTTAAGCATCAATTTAAAGTTGTCAACCCTTGATGGCTCCATTAGTGCAGGCAACTCAACTGAAGGAGTGATTGAATGACTGATACCCTTAACACACAGGCAACTTCCCACGTGCATAGGCAGTGACGACCTATCAGTGCTTGTTGGTCTGGTGGCTTGCAAGCATTTTGCAACATTAATTTTAAGATGTGTTTCAATTTCAGGGTGTAATGAAGACAGAGCTATAGACTTACTCACCAGTTAAATTCTTGGGTCTGGTTTTTATCCTTACTGGCAACTACTTCTTCTTAAAGCTGTCAGGGCATTTGCCTAGAATGGGTTCCTATTTTTTCAGAACCTAAAATCACAATCTGGTGGCTTTTATTGGGACTGTCTAGAGGCCCCCTCCCCTTACTCCCTGGTTCTCAGCCCCAGTCTAGTTTGGTGAGGTTGCTGGGTAGCTGGGTTTCAGCAGTTGTCAATCCAGGGAGATCCTTGCTCTTATCAAAAGTAAATTCCTTCACTGCACATCAGATCTCATCTCCCTCATCAGGAACGCGCTCCAGCAGTTCACTGCCCATTCTGAATCACCAGTTTGGGTTCTCTATTTCATCCTTTCCAACAACATTCAAACATAGTGTTATTTCTCCATCTTAAATAAAATTTAAATTTCTTCTCTTGAACCTCCCGTTTCCTTCTCCAGCAACTGCCTCATTTGTTTGCTCTGCTTTGCAACGTAACTTCTTGAGAAAGTTGTCCATATTCACTGTTTCTAATATCTCTTTTCCCTTTCTTTAGAAAAAATATTTTTACTCCAGAAATAACCTCAAAGGTACAGAAGAGTTTCAAATACAAGGCAAAGAATTTTGTTTTTCCCTGAACCATTTGAGAAAAGTTGTTAACAGGTGCCCTATCACCTCTGGATACTTTAATATTTCCTACAAGTAAAAACATTCTTCTACATAATCATAATATAGTCATCATGCATAATTAACATTGATACATCACTACCTTCTACTCCTCAGACCCCATTTAAGTATTGCAAATCATCCTAATAATGTCCCTTTGAGCAAAAGAACCCAGTTCAGAATCATGGGTTGCATTTAGTTGTCCTGTCAGGCACAGTTCCGTAGACTTCCTTGACTCTTATGACCTTGACAGTTTTTAAGATTATAGGCCATTATTTTATAGAATGTCACTCAATTTAGGTTTGTCTGCTGTTTCTTTATGATTTAATTAAAGTAACAAAACATAAATAGCAGAGAACTGATGGGGTGTCCATCTCACTGCATTCTATCAGTGGCACATGATTTCAAATTGTCACTGGTGATATTAACCTTAAGTACTTGATTAAGGTGGTGTCTTCCACGTTTCTCCATGTAAAGGTGTTCTTTTTTCCTTTGTAGTTAAGAACTATTTGGAATTTGAGGGAAGGATCTTGAGGCTATATAACTATCCCATTCCTCATCAAACATTCTATTTTTTTAAATTTATTATGCACTTGTGGTTTCCTCTTTTATTGAATGCTTTATAATCTGATACTGTCATCATTAATTTTTTTATGTTTAAATTGGCACAGGCTAAATCATTGGCTACTGTGTCCTTTGAAATGTCTCCCTCATTCTTTGAGTACTTCCTTAGTTTTCAACACAAAAAATTCTCTAGGGTCCTCTTGTTATTTCCCTGGCCCAGCCCTGGAATCATTCTTTTCTCCAAGAGCACTAGTTCCCTTGAGAATGGTATTTAGAAATCAAGATCTCAATGCTAAGTGTGCTCATTGCTGAAGAGTTGCTGCTCCTGGGTCCTCTCAGTGGACAGAGCTAGAGAATTCATACACACATGCACACAAGGACATGTGTGTGCACGCACACACACACACACTTTTACATCTATATTTCTTTATCTGTACATATGTGTATAGGTAACCATGAGTTCACATCGACACTACCGGGTCCTGTCCTACACCACAGGGTTCATTCCAGCTTTCTACTTTCCATATTTGTAACTCCCCTCACTGTTGGTGAGAAACTTGGCTCCCCTTATCCTTATTTGATCAACTCCCATGTATGGAACCAAGCTCCCACTCCATAACCTCTCTGCCTGATGCAGATACCTTCACATCCCACTTGGGCTCCCATACGCCTCACCAGGCTGCCCCCTGCACAGATGCTCTCCTCACATTGCTCCAGCTCTGACAACCCATCACGGGCCCCTGACCTAGTGTAGAAACTATAATACCTTGCTTGGTCCTACCCTAAGCCTTTAAGATTGAATTGTTCATAAAGAGGAGGGAGGAGGAGGCCCATTTGCTCTACACCCATTTCACTCCACCATTCCACTGAAACTTCTCTCATCAAGGTCACCAATGACTTCAAATTGCTAAATCTAGTAGTCAGTTCTCAGTTTTCATCTCACTTGACCTATTGACATGGTTGATGATTCCTTATGCCTTGAAGCACTTTCTTCATTTGGCTCTCAGTACTCCCCACTGTCACAAGCTACTCCTTTTAAATTTCCTTTGCTGTTCCTCTTAGGCTCCCCAACTTCTTACATTGAAGTTGTTCCAGGTTCAATCCTTGTTCCTCTTTTTTCTATCTAAATGTACTCCTTTGGTGATCTTGCTCATTCCCAAGGCTTTATGTACCATCTGTATGGCCTCAAGTCCCAAATTTATGTCTCTAGTCTAAATCTTGCTTCTAACTCCAGCATTGTATATCTCATTAACAAATGTTTCAATTTCAACCTTTCTAAAACTGAATTCCCAGTCTTCCTCCCCAAATCTTCTCTCCCTGCAGCTGAAATGATGGCAACTCCATCTTTCCATTAGATCAGTCCAAAAACTTAGAGTTATCCTTAGTTCTTATTTTTTATTCACACACTATCTCTAATCCATCATAAAATCCTGTGATTCTAGATTCAAGTGCTGTTTATCCAGAATTATACTTCTCATCACCACCTCTGCTGCTATTTCTCTGTTCTGAACCACTGTCACCTCTCACTTAGATTACAGCAATAGTCTCCAGGAATCTCCACTTCTACCCTTACTCCCATAGAGTCCTATTCTCAACACAGCATCCAGAATGCTTCTTTAAAATACGTCAATGGCTCCCCATTTCTCTTACCATAAGCTTTATTGTATAAGTTTTTACTCAAAGATTGATTACCTTCTCAATTAAGCCTAACTATTGCAACCTGTCTTCCATGACCCCCACCCGTATATACACTCTTAATCCCTTTTACCCTTCTCTACTTTTCATTTTCTTATAAAACTTACTACCATCTAACATTCTCTATAGCTATTTATTATGTTTCATTTTCTTCTCTCCATCCTCCTACTCAAATACTATGTAAGCAATTCGATTACGCTGTGCATTGGTGTAGTTTGATTCATATTTTTTCATTTGGATTTTGTTGAGTTACTTAAACCTGTGGGTTTGTAGTTTTTATCAAATTTGGAAATTTTCAGTTATTAAGTCTTCAAATATTTTTTCTTTCCTCTCATCCACATACCATCTTTCTCCTCTCCTCAGAGACTCCAATTATATATATATTAGGCCACTTGAAGTTGTCTCCTAGCTCAGTGTGTTCTGGGATTTTTTTGCAGGGGGTTGTTTTTTGTATTGGGGGGGGGTTGTTGTTGTTTTCAGTCTGTTTTCTCTCTGTGCTTCACTTTGGAGAGTTCCCATTATTGTCTTCAAGTTCACTAATCTTTTCTTCTGCAATGTCTAATCAGGTGCTAATTCCATTCAGTGTGTTTTTTATCTCTAGAAATTTGATTTGGGTCATTTTAATATCTTCCATGTCTCTTTTAATCCTATTTTGCTTTCCTCTATTTTCTTGATTATATAGAAAATATTTACAATAGCTGTTTTAACAGCATCCTTATCTAGTAATTTTATCATCTACGTCAGTTCTGGGTCTTTTCCTCCTCATTATGAGATTAATCAATTTGGATTAATTTTTCTCCTCATTATGGGATAGATTTATTCCCCCTACTTATTTGTATGTCTGGATTTTTTTTTTTTTTTTTTTTTTTGGATTCCAGACATTGTGAATTTTATTTTGTGGCAAACTGAAATTTCTTGTTTCTTTAAATATTTGGGGGTTTTGTTCTGTGGTCCAATTAAGTTATTTGGAAACATTTTGATCTATTCAAGGCTTACTTTTAAACTTTGATAGGTGGGTCCACAACAGCCTTTAACCAAGGCCTACTTGGCACCACTACTGAACACACCCTTTTTAAGACTCTACTTAATCCCCTATGTGTTATGTGATCTATGTATTCTAGCCAGTAGAAACACAAACTATTCCAGCCCTGTGTGATCACCAGGGATTATTTCACTTGATCCTTTCTGAAATTCTTTGCACAGCCTCAAGAAGTTTTCTCCCACATATGTGCTGATCAGTAATTAGCTAAAGACTCAAAAGGAATCCTCTGGAGGCCTCCAGATTGCTCTCTCACTCTCTCTCACTCTCTCTCTCTCTCTCTCTCTCTCTCTCTCTTTGTTTGTGTAAGCGTGTAGCTCTTTCTTCTCTGTCACTCTCTCCTCAACTCAAGGAGGTTCATGAAATCTGTTTGGGTAGCTCCTCCCTGTGCTGTGGCCTAGAAACCATTTTCAAGCAGTACTGCTGAAACATTCTTGGGGCTTTTCTTGCCTCCCTTCTCTCAGGGATCACTGTCCTCTGCTGCCTGTTCTCTACTATTTAAAAAACATTTGTCCACATATTTTTTTTTTCAGTTTTTAAGTTAAAGCAGGAGGGTTTAATTGGTTGCTGTTCCTCCATCATCATCAGAATTGGAAGTCTAGAATACTGCATAAGTTCCACAAGGACAGGAAGCTTTGTTTATTTTGTTCCCTGATTATGCCAATCCCCCAGAACTGTGACTGGCAATTAGGTACTCAGTAAATATTAGGTGAATGGAATATTTGTTGATTAAGCTTGTATTTGAGAACTTCTTCAGCAATTATTTGAGTGTTTCCTATGTGCTGGCACTGATGACACAGTCGTGAATAAAATAGATATGATTGTTGCCTTCATAGAGCAGAATGCCAAAAGGGAAACATCAAACATCAAATAAACAAACAATGGTTGTAATTATAAATTGTAATAAATGTTTTTCTGTGAAGGAAAAGAATGGTATGCTCTGAAAGAGACTAATGATGAAAGTCATTATTGGATGAGGTAGTCAGTAAAGACTCTGCAAAGAATGCTATTTCACCCCTGAAGGAAGAGAAGGAGCCAGCCTGGTGAGGAGATGGGGAGAAGACTGTTCCAGGGAATTGTATATGTGAAGCTCTGAGGCAGAAAAGAACTTGGAACTTTCACGAACTTAGAGAGAGGAGACCTGTGTGAGAGGAAAAAAATGCTACAACATGAAATTGGAGAGATGGCAGGCCCAAAGTAAGCAGGACCCACAGGCTGTTTTTATGATGTCTTGGCTTTCCACAAAGTACAATGGGAAGCTCTTGAAAGTTTTAAATAGGGGAGTGATATGAGCCAATTTATATTTTTAAAATATCTTTCTAGCTGTAGTACAGAGAGTACTACTCCTGGCACAATTGTAAAAGTAGAGAAGTTATTTACAACTGAGATTCTTAAAATCTTTTGTGCCCCAAACCTGTTTGGCTGTCTGCCGAAGCATATGGTCTCCTTCTCAGAATAATGCTTTTAAATTACAAAGGAAACGAATTATATTAAAATATAGTTTATCAGAAAACATTTGTGGTACAGCTAAATATATATACTTCTTTATTAACTGATTATATAGGATGTAATAGTGGGTCTATACTTATAAAGCAAAAGAACATAAATAAATGTTGAGATATCTGCAGTAACTGTAATGTGATGGAAAAGATCTGATTTTTATTGGTGACTAAGTCACAGAAACTGTTAATGCTAATTGTGTTGTCTACATCTATAATGGAAAGAAATGTTAGATTTCCATTTCAGGTTAGTGAAAATAAAGATGTAATTTTTTTTAAATCATTGAACTTAACAGACCACACCCTGCATTCTATTCATGGATCCTGTCTCAGTCCATTTGAGCTACTATAACAGAATGCCATACACTAGGTGGCTTATGAACAACAGATATTTATTTCTCACAGTTCTGAGACTAGAAGTCCAAGATCAAGGTGTCAGTATATGTGGTGTCTAGTAAGGGCCTGCTTCCTGATTTGTAGAAGGCTACCTTCTCTCTGTGACCTCACATGGTTAAAGGGGCAAGGGAGCTCTCCAGGGTCTCTTTCATAAGAGTACTAATTCCATTCATGAGGGCTCTACTCTCATGACCTAGTCACCCTACAAAGGTCCCAACTCCAAACACCATCACACTGGGGATTAGATTTCAACATATGAATTGGGGGTGGGGGGGAAATAAACATTCAGTCTATAAAATATCCCTTGGAATTTTTTATTTAAGAGGTTATTTCAGTAATTGTGGGAAAAGAAGATGGAGGCTTGGACCAGGGTAGTTGCAAGAGAGGTGACAATAAGGGGACAAATTTGAGATATTTTTCTGGGAGCATCCCTATACAGTCTGCATGTACTCAATGGCTTTGGTGGGAGAGCTGGATTTGACGTGAACACAAGTCATGTCTTTCCTCAGGGTGTGCTGGCAGCTATCACCTTGGTAGGAGGTGGGGCTGGAGGTGGAGAGGCTAGGGCCAGAGCCAGGTGCGAGCCAGGGCTTCCTGTCTGCTCAGTGGCTGTTACTGCCCTAATTGGGGTGCGGGCAGGTCCCAAGTTGCTGGAGCAGAAGCTCTGAGGGTCAGGTTTGAGCTGGCTCTGTTCCCTTTAAGTGTGAACTCTCCCCTCTCCCAGCACCAGCACCCTTGGGAGCAGTGCTGGAGCAAGAGGGGCCCACTTGATCTCTCAGCGTCTGACAGGGTACAAGCTGCAGTGGTCCAGCCACAGAGTCCCAGGCTGCTTCTGATGCATTGCCTGTGCGAGTGCCAGTAATGGCTGCCCCCACCCTGCTCACACAGTGCTTCAGGTCTGAGCCACCTCTGTGTCTCTTAGCTGAGTTCTTTCTGTCATGGCAGCGCTCACTCCAGTGTGGAGCTACGACATGAAGTAAACAGGGCTGGAGCATTCACTCCTCAAGCTGGAGAGCACCAGGCAGACATGGGAAACCAGCCAGCCACCCACGCAGTTTGTCAGCCCTCTCCGCTCTGCCTCAGGAGAAATCAAGCACGCATGTGCATTCCTCACAAGCAGACAGAGTCCAGGCTTCCCACAGCCCTTGTGTTAGTCCCCCCCAGCCCTCCAATCAGCCCTCCAATTGTCTTCTCTGTGCCAGACCCCAGGACTGGAGCCTACAATAGGTAGCTCGAACCATTCACTCCCCAGGGAGGATCTCTACCCCTATAATCTCCCTTTTCTTCTGAGTTCCCTCCCTGGGCCGCAGGTCCTGACCTGATTGCTTCTCTTCCCTTCCTACCCAATTCCGTGTACATCTTTCTTTCAGCCTTGGTCGTTCAGGAGTTTTCTGCCAGTTTCCAGTTCGGTTTCAGTGAGAATTGTTCCACATTTAGGTGTGTGTTTGTTGTATTTGTCGGGGGAGGTAAGTTCCAGGTCCTCCTACTCTGCCATCTTGATCACCTCCCAAATTTGAGATATTTTTGTAGGAAGAATCAACAGGATGGAAAAGGGAGAGATTACCTAAAGTTACTGGTGAAATCTTCATGGAAGAACTAGGCCTAGGAATGTGAAACGTAAAAGAATCTGTATGCACAATGTTAGCAAGGATAGTTAGAAAGCAAGAAGATTTGCCAGGCAGACTATTGCTGTGACTCACTGAAAAGTAAGGAACAAGGATGAAGCTATGGGTTCGAAAGAAAGAGCATTCATAAAGAATAAATCAAGAACACTGAGACTCATGACTCAGGTACTCACGAGCTGTGAGAACTAGGGCAAATGTTTACCTAATGAAGCCTCAGCTTCACATATTAAAAATGAGGATAATAATAATAGCTTGTGACCCATAATGTTGTAAGGATTAAATAAAATACTGTATGTAAAGTGGTTAGCACAGTTCTGACATGTAGCAAGGGCAGATAAATATTAGCAATTGTTCTAATTGCTGCTAGGATTCTGACATTGTATTGGACCATCACCCACAGGAGATTGCAATCTAGTTGAGGAAACATGATAAAACACATGATATATTTTTAGAAGGAAATTGTTCAGAGTCAAGTGTTCAAATACAAGATATGAGCAACTCTAAGCTATTAAATTTTGCCCAGTATAGTACTTCCTGTACCATAAAAAGATTTTGAGAGTTTCTGCCACATATTTGTATGTGAGCATTGCAGATGAGTAGGGATACTGTTGGATCTCTTGTTAACAAGTAAGTTTTACATATTACTATTGTCCAGTCTCTGCTGCTTGCAGCTAAGCTCCCATTTGGCATAATAATGATTACAGCTCGAACAATTAAAACAAAACAAAACAAAAAAGAGGTAATTGAGATTCTGAAAGTCTGTTCTTTGCTTTCATTTACAGGAGCTAAGACAAGAACAGGCTGTTTCCTTTTGTTCTGTCATAATACCATTTCATAAAGATGCACAAAAAATTTCAATCAACCTTTGGAACTACCCCTGCATTTGAGTAGTTTGTATGTAGATGGCTGTGGCTTAATGGCAAAACATTAACATTCAAGTTCTTCTTCTGCTGTGTACTTTGCTATATGACATTGAACCACTCATGCAATGTACTGAGCCTAAATTTTTCATCTATAAAAGGAGGATAGGGCTTCCCTGGTGGCGCAGTGGTTGAGAGTCCGCCTGCCAATGCAGGGGACACGGGTTCGTGCCCCAGTCTGGGAAGATCCCACATGCCGCGGAGCGGCTGGGCCCGTGAGCCATGGCTGCTGAGCCTGCGCGTCCGGAGCCTGTGCTCTGCGGCAGGAGAGGCCACAGCAGTGAGAGGCCCGCATACCGCAAAAAAAAAAAAAAAAAAAAAGGAGGATAATAGTTCCTACCTCAGGATTATTTTGTAGATCAATAAAGAAAACTTAATGTCTGGAACAAAATAGAAACACAATAAAAATATTTCTATAAGCAATGTAATACCTATTAAAGAGTGAGAATTTAAGTCAAAACTTGTAACAAGAGACAAAGAAAGTCATTATATAATAACTAGGTTAATTTATTAAAAGGTTACAATAATCATAAATATATACACACCCAAAATCAGAGTACCTATTTAGCAAATATTAACCATTAGTACCATTAAGCAAATATTAACAGACCTAAAGGGAGAAATAGACAATACAGTCATAGCTGGGAACTTTAATACCTCACTTTCAACAATGGATAGATCATCCAGACAGAAAATCAATATGGAAATGTTGAACTTGAACTATACTTTAGACCAAGTTAACCTAACAAACATATACAGAACATCGCATCCAACAGCCACAGAATATACATTCTTCTTAAGTGCACATGGAACATTCTCTAGGATAGGTCAAATGATAGGTCATAAAACAAGTCTTGGCAAATTTAAGAAGCTTGAAATCATACTAAAAATCTTTTCCAATCACAATTGTATGAAACTAGAAATCAATAACAGGAGTAAAACTGAGAAGTTCACCAATATGCAGAAATTAAACAACACACTTGTGAATAATCAGCAATGGATCAAAGAAGAAATACAAAAAATAATTTTTTTAAAATCTTGAAACGAACAAAAAGAGGAAACAAAACATACCAAAATGTATGGGATGCAGCAAAAGCAGTTCTAAGAGGGAAGTTTATAGTGATAAACACCTACATTAAGAAAAAACTAAAAATGATTTCAAATAAACAACCTAACTGTATACCTCAAGGAACTAGAAAAAAATAGCTTAAGCACAAAATTACCAGAAGGAAGCAAACACAAAGAGCAGAAATAAATGAAATAGAGACCAGAAAAACAACAGAAAAAATCAGCAAACTTAAGGGCTGTGTTTTTTGAAAAGATGGAACAAAATTGACAAACCTTTAGCTAGACTAAGAAAAAAAGACTCAAATAAGTAAAATTGGAAATGAAAGAAGAGACATTACAACTGATATCACAAAAATACAAAGGATCCTGACACTACTTATGAACAATCACATGAAACAAATTGGATAACCTAAAAGACATGGGTAAGTTTTTAGAAATACATAACATACCAAGACTGAATCATTAAGAAATAAGGAATCTGGGGACTTCCCTTGTGGTGCAGTGGTTAAGAATCCACCTGCTAATGCAGGAGACATGGGTTCAAGCCCTGATCTGGGAAGATCCCACATGCCGCAGAGCAACTAATCCCGTGCGCCACAACTGCTGAGCCTGTGCTCTAGAGCCCGTGAGCCACAACTATTGAAGCCCGTGTGCGTAGAGCCCATGCTCTGCAACAAAGAGAAGCCACCACAGTGAGAAGTCCGTGCACCACAATGAAGTGTAGCTCCCACTCTCCACAACTAGAGGAAGCCCACACACAGCAATGAAGACCCAATGCAGCCAAAAATAAAAAATAAATAACTAAAATTATTTTTAAAAAAGAAAGAAATAGAAAATCTGAACAGACAAATTACTAGTAAGGAATTGAATCAGTAATCAAAAATTTCCCAATAAAGAGAATCTCAGTACCAGATGGCTTTCCTGGTGAATTCTATCAAACATTTAAAAAATTAATGCCAGTTCTTCTCAAATTCTTCCAAAAAATTGAAGAGTAGGGAACACTTCCAAACTATTTTACAAGCCAGCATTACCCTGATACCAAAGCCAGATAAGGACATTACAAGAAAAGAAAACTGTAAACCAATATCCCTGATGAATATGAATGCTAAAATTCTCAACAAAATATTAGCAAACCGAATTCAACAGCACATTAAAAGGATCATATACCACAAACGAGTGGGATTTATTCCTGTGATACAAGGATAGTGCAATGTATGCATGTCAATAAATGTGATACATCACATTTATAGAATGAAAGATAAAAATCATATGATCATCTCATTTAGATGCAGAAAGAAAATTTAACAAAATACAACACCGTTTCATGATAAAAACTCTCAACAAATTGGGTATAGAAGGAATGTACTTCAACATAATAAGGTCCATATATATATCAAGCCCACAGCTGACATCATACTCAATGGTAAAAGATTAAAAGCTTTTCCTGTAAGATCAGAAATAGGACAAGGTTACCCACTCTCATGACTCTATTTAACATAGTACTGGAAGTCCTAGCCAGAACAATCAGGGAAAAAAAAATAAAAGATATTTAAATAGAAACAAAAAAAGTAAAATTGTCTCTGTTTGTAGATGATGATTTTATATAGAGAAAACCCTAAAAATTTCACCAAAACCCCCACAAAATCCTGTTAGAGCTAATCAATGAACTCAATAAAGTAGCTGGATAAAAAATCAACATACAAAAATCAATTGTGTTTCTGTACACTAACAATGAAATAACTGAAAAAGAAATAAAATCCCATTCACAATAGCTTCAAAAATAAAATACTTAGGAATAAATTTCCTCAAGGAGTTGAAAGATCTGTACACTAAAAATTATAAGACTCTGATGAAAGAGATTAAGACATAAATAAATGGAAAGATATCCTGTGTTCATGGGTCAGAAGAATTAATTTTTTTAATTTTTTAATTTAATTTTATTTATTTTTTATACAGCAGGTTCTTATTAGTCATCAATTTTATACACATCAGTGTATACATGTCAATCCCAATTGCCCATTTCATCACACCACCACCCCCCCATGGCTTTCCCCCCTTGGTGTCCATACGTTTCTTCTCTACATCTGTAAAATGTCCATATTACCCAAAGCCATCTATATATTCAATGCAATCTCAATCAAAATTCCAATGGAAGTTTTCACAGAAATAAAAAATTAAATCATAAAAATTCATATGGAACCACAAAAGACTCCACATAGCCAAAGCAATTCTGAGAAAGAGGAATAAAGCTGGAGGCATTACACTCCCTGTTTTCAAACTATATTACAAAGCTATAGTAATAAAATCAGTATGGCATAAAAAATAGACACATGAAACAATGAAACAGAATCAAGAACCCAGAAATAAACCCTAGCATGTACCATCAACTAATATTTGACAAAGGAACCAGAGTGCTTGATGGGAAAATGATAGTCTCTTCAATAGTGGTGTTGGGAAAAATGGATAATCACATGCAGCAAAGTGAAACTGGACCCCTGCCTTATCCTACTCACAAAAGTTAACTCAAAATGGATCAAAGACTTCAATATAAGATCTGAAACTGTTAAACTCCTAGAAGAAAACATAGAGAGGGTAAGCTCCTTGACATTGATCTTGGCAATGATTTCTTGGATATGACACCAAAAGTACATGCAAGAAAAGCAAAAATAAATAAGTGCAACTACATGAAACTAAAAAGCTTCCACACATTAAAAGAAAGAGTCAACAAAATGAAAAAGCAAACTATGGAATGGGAGAAAAATGTCAAACCTTGTATCTGATAAAGGGTTAATGTAAAGAATTCATACAACTTAATAGCAAACAAGCAATCTGATTTAAAAATGGACAGGGCTTCCCTGGTGGCACAGTGGTTGAGAGTCCACCTGCTGATGCAGGGGACATGAGTTCATGCCCCGGTCCGGGAAGATCCCACATGCCGCGGAGTGGCTGGGCCCATGAGCCATGGCTGATGAGCCTGTGCATCTGGAGCCTGTGCTCTGCAACGGGAGAGGCCACAACAGTGGGAGGCCTGTGTACCACCAAAAAAAAAAAAAAAATGGACAGAGGAACTGAATAGACATTATTCCAAAGAAGATATAAATGTCCAACGAATGTGTGAAGCAATGCTCAATATCACTAATCAGGGAAGCACAAATTAAAACCACAATGAGATATCACTTTACACTTGTTAGAATGGCTATTACCAAAAAAGACGAGCAATAACAAGTGTTGGCAAGGATGTAGAGAAAAGGGAACCCTTGTGTACTACTGATGGGAACATAAATTGGTACAGCCACTATGGAAAACAGTAGAGAGGTTCCTCAAAAAATTAAAAATAGAACTATCATAGGATCTAGCAATCCTACTTCTGATATATATATATATCCAATCAACATCTCAAAGAGGTATCTGCACTTGCATATTCATGGCAGCCCTATTCACAATAGCCAAGTCATGGAAACAGCCTAAGTCCATCTGCGGATGAATAAAGAAAGAAGATGTATCATGTATTATATATTTACAGTGGAGTATTATTCAGCCATGAGAAAGAAGGATATTCTGCCATTTGGGTGGACTCGGAGGGCATTATGTTAGTGAGACACGTCAGACAGAGAAAGATGAATATCGTCACTTATATGTGGAATCTAAAAAACCTGAACTCAGAGAAACAGAGTAGAATGGTGGTTGTCAGGGGCTGGGGGTGGTGAGGGATATGGGGAGATGTCAGTCAAAGGATACAAACTTCCAGTTATAAGAAGAATAAGTTCTGGGGAGCTAATGTACAATGTGGTGACTATAGTTAACAATACTGAATTACATACTTGAAGTTGCTAAGAAAGTAACTCTTAAATGTTCTCACCACAATTAAAGAAAAAGGCAAATATGTGATGTGTTAGGGGTGTTAACTAACCATACTGTGGTAATCATTTCACAATATAGAAGTGTATCAAATGATTACACTGTATACCTTAAACTCACACAACATTATATGTGAATTATATCTCAGTGGAGCTGGAATAAAGATAAAAAAAAATTATTTACAATTTAAAAATAGTGAGACTGACTTTTACACAAATATGCTATACTGGGTTGAAGAGCATCCCCTAAAATTGATGCCCACCTAGAACCTTAGAATATGATCTTATTTGGAAGTAGGGTGTTTGTAGGTGTAATCAAGTTAAGTGGAGGTCATACTGAATTAGGGTGGGCCTAATCTGATGACTGGTGGGTAGGATATTTGGACATAGGCAAAGAGAAGAATGCCATGCGAGGACAGAGACACACAGGAGAGAATACCATGTGAAGGTGGAGGCAGAAAGTGGAATGATGCATCTACAAGCCAGGGTACTCAAAGTGCCAGCGACCACCAGACACTGATTGAGAAGCATGGAACAGATGCTTCTCCATCAGAGCCTCCAGTAGGGACCAAGCCTGCGGACACTTTGATCTCAACCTTCTAGCCTCTAGCACTGACTGAGGGAGTAATTACTGTTATTTTAAGCCACCTAGATTGGGTTTTGTTTAGCCAGAAAGAGGAAACTAACACACATATCAGTACCTATACCTCTTTATATCAGTCAGCATAGACTCGGTTTTGTTGCAGTAAAAAAAGACTCTCTCCTCCGATTCTTAGAGGCTACAATAGCAAAGATATACTTTTCATTCTTCTTCTCACCCACATGTCATCACAGATAGCTGCCACTCCACACCATGTTACCTTCAAGCAACCTCTACTTGGAATATTGCCTCTATCTGGTATGAGAAACATGGAAGATAGAGTCCAAACATTCAGAGATTTATGGGATTAGAAGATGAAATTGATTCTCATTTCCAACCTGTAAACTATAATATTGAAAAGCCTTTAAGTGACAAAGTTCTAATCAACTCAATCCTGGGACAAGGAACAAATCAAGAGTATGGCCACCATGTTTTACTAAAACCTCTGAATCAATTCAGGTGGTTTACAGTAAATGATTTCAGTCAGACAAAATGGCAGAGGCGAACTATGCATTGGTTCTTGAAGCTTCTGCCCCAAAGTGACTCACATCACTTCTACTCGTGTCTCATTGGCCAGAGCAAGTCTGATGCCATTGTACGGGTATGTATAACCCACATATAGGAGGGGCAGTAAATCTTTTCAGAAATACTGCAATCTCCCCACTCTTACAGAGGATTATCCTTTCAGTAGTCACTTTGAGAGGCTATTTTAGTAGTACAGTGATGTGGAGAATGTTTGGAGTGATTTCCAGAGCAAACGTATGAGGTCACATAAGAAATTGACTCTTGACTTTATGATTTTTGACCCCCAGTGGCATTCTCCAGATAGATCATCATCCACCTAGTCTCCAGATGTGGTTACAAATAACTTCTAGTTTACTACCCCAAATTAAATCCCCTCTCAAGTAGTGAAAATTTGCCACTGTCAAAGCTGATCAAAGGAAGGTACTCCAGAAGACTACCAACAAGGAGCTACAGAAGTGTTGTGAGAAGTGTTATGAAACAACAGCATCACTGAGATGAGATCACTGACCAGCCTCCCAGTGGGACTCCCTAAAAGGTGCAATGCTTGATTGAAGGAATATATATAATGTGTAATAAATGATAACATATTAATATCTTATCGTACATAATATATATAAAATATAAAAATGCATAACGTATAAGGTTATGTGTGTATGTATAAGTATATAATACCTCTGATGTGTTTGTTAAAAAAGGAAATCAACATGGCTTTAGGCATCCCTAACACAATTTCTGAAGCAGAGAGACACAACTACAGAATGATAATGATGGCCAGCCTATGTGGAAATCTTCCTATGTTCCAGGCACTAAATGATTTATGTGAATTACCTCACTTAATCCTTGCAGCCAGGGCTGGGACTAGGACGAGGGAAGCAACCTACCTGGGGCACAGAATTTGAGGAGACACCCACTCTCAGGGCTGGACAAATACAAGGTTGATATTTGCATGACCCTGAACGCCTCCTTCAGTGTTGTACCCTCAGAGCCTCACCTCACCCTAATCCCGGACCTGCTTGTAACAGTCCTGTAAGGTCAAGATCATCAGCTCCTTTCTTCGCAGATGAGGAAACAGAGGCTTATGGGGCATGAGTATCTTGCTTCACTTGAACCCAGGCAGTTTGGACACCCAGGCCTTAGCCTTGACTCGTTGCGCCTGCATCAATGCCTTCGTCGACGCCCCATCTCAAGTTTTGGTTGTTTTTGTCGTCTTTTCCAGGTGTCCAAGGCAGCTGCAGACTTGATGGCCTACTGTGAAGCGCATGCCAAGGAAGATCCCCTCCTGACGCCTGTTCCGGCTTCAGAGAACCCATTTAGGGAGAAGAAGTTTTTCTGTGCTATCCTTTAAGTCTTCAAGAGGAACCTGAGGAGCCTCGGGGCTCCAGGGACACTGATGTAGAGTTTTTAGCAAAGTGGGCGCCTTTCTAGTCCACAGCATTTAAAGAGAGGGAGGAGAACCATCCTGGAGACTCCAGGCTATGCATGTTTAAAGAACTGGTCCCCTTTATGAGAATGAGAGCTGATCCACACCCCCGAGTTAAGAGATCTGATGTCTGCAGAATTGCCTGGAGGAGGGGAGTATGTAAAGATAAAATCGGTGTCATTTCTTTCCTGCTATCCCTCCCAAACCTTATGTTTCTGCTTCATATTTAAAAAATAAAACAGACAGCTGTACTGAGCTCAGATATGTATGACCTTCTTGGAATGAATATTGCCTTTAGAATACCCTTTGACGAGCTGAGTCGTCCAGTGTAGGTGCGGTTCGGTTTAATGGCGTTGATATTTCGTCTTTGTGCCTTTCTTTTTCTTTTTCCCTTCTCCCCTACCCCTCCTTCCACCCCTCCCCATTAGAGTAGTAAAGAGATAAGGCTGGATTTGTCTGTAAGATTGAACTCAAAGGATGAGCGCCCAAAGGGTTTAAGGAGATGTTCCCCGTGGTTTATCCTCATGGTAATAACAACAACAACAACAAATGCCGGTTGTCTGTATTCTTTTATCACTGTTCCTAACATTTGTACATGGTAGCTTTGATTCTGCAAGTAAAAGTAGATCATGTGTTGTGACTGGTGCTTTCATATATTTGTGACAATTTTTGAGTAATACTGCATGAAAATGTCCCCATGTTACATCCATTCAGTTTTACTATAAAGTAAAGAAAAAGTTTTACTATAAACTTTAGAAAAAGAATGAAAGAGAAAGGAAGCTGGGGAGGAAAAAACTCAGTATCTTGAAAATTGAGATGACTTCAGAGCCTTAGCCATGCCTAAAATACCTCCTAGTTAACAGTGGCATCCACACCTCTTCCACATATTTTCCAGAATCCAAAGCATTTTGGTTTGATCCAGGACCCAGGACAGCACAGGGAGGGCCAAGTGACAGAGGCAAGGATTCACCCTGAGTTGGGAAGTGCTTTAATCGAAGAGTCAGAGCAAATTCCCTTTTTCCCTGAATCACAGAAACTCTAGATTGAAAGAAGCCTTTCTGTGCTGTTCTTAACGAGAAAAAACGTGGCCCTTGTTTGTTTAAGTATCAGGAGAAATAAACCCACAACTCCAGACCAGACCCACTCTCAGAACCTGGCTGCTCACGGGCTAGGGAGAAGGGGGCAGCTGCTGCCCCCAGCAGCTCCACCAGAAAGGGTTCTGGCTCTTTTTGCCCCTGAAATGACCTTTGTTTTTTACCCACCAAAATTTTCAATAGAATCTTTTCTTTGTTTTTGTTCTCTGCTTTGTTTGTTAGAGTCTTATTTACAAACTTCCTTGCAGCTCGGGCTCTCTCTTCCCAAGAAATGATGTTGAAAGTGATTTTTCTTTGTGGCTCCACCAGTAACGGGAGGTCTGGAAGTCTGTCTCATTTCTTTCTGTGTCATTCCCAGGCAGGTGTGGGCTCTCTTACAATTCCTTAGTTGCTTTGAAATCCCGAAAGACCATTTCTGGATTAATTTTATTCTCTTTCCATTCTCTTCCTCCCATTAAAAAAAAAAAAGATGGAAAGGAAGGGAAAAAAGAAGATAAAAAGATGTAATATGCCAAGGACAGATCTTGAAACAGACTTGATAAACATTCTCCTTAGCTCCTTGTATGGGCATGACGGTAAAAGAATAAATACATCCAGTTAAAACTCATGCCTGGGGAAGGGGAGGAGAATATTAAGACATTGTGAAGTGTATGAATGCACTCCTATAACCAGATACTTCTGTTCAAACCTTGGGATTTTGCTACAGTCAGTGGGACACTGAAGAAGATTTAGAGGGGAAAAACCCTGGCAGAGTATGTATTAAACTACAGTATTGTACCATTGGCTTAGTAATACTGTGGAATCAGCTAAAACCCAACCACATTTTTAAAATGAGCAGAAATATGAATTGAATATGTGGTCACATAAAAACAACTGTGAATAAAACACTCTGGTGGTGATTAAGGCGTCATTATAAGACCCTGATGCTTTTCATAATCCACGCCATTTACTTTTCTCAGAAGGACTCTATATTTTCATGTAAAGCTAGGTCTTTGGAGCAATTAAAATGTAATTAAAACTTTTAGGAATACAGCTCTGGTAATTAAAAGTTAAGGAAGTTCCAAACTTCATGTGACCTTGTTTGTCAAAGGAGAAAGAAGGCAGAAAATACACAGCCCATCTGAAATTAAATTTAAGAAAAATGTTTGACTTTTTCATAATTTCATGTGCTACAGAAGGGAATTATAATCCCAGAGTTTTTCTATGAGTTTTGACTTATTGGTATTTTTACTTGTTAAGGGGGAACTAATCTTTTGATTACTTATGCCTCTAAAGAGTTTTAATTCTTTTAGAAATTTAACAATCATTTTCACCAGCATAATTTTATCTTAAGGGGTATACTAATAGGAAAACTTAGCTTAATTATTCAAGGCCCTAATTTACATATATAATATATTGGGTAGTAATGAAAATCTGCCATGGAATTCTTTAAACAGTAATAATAAAGCTCATATTTAGAATGCAAACTCTATTAAGAAAAAAACCAATCTTGCCTCATCCTCAATATTAAATCTGTTTTCTTTTTTTTTTCTTTCCATTTTAAACCAAGTGCTATTTAAGTCAGAGTGTGTGAATAAGTACTTTGAACTGAGGCTAATTTTGCTAATAATATTTGAAAGAGACTGCTCACCAAGGAAAAGTTTTAAACCATTTCTCCATATACTCATATTTACAAAAGACATTTTGAGAAGCATGCTGTCTTAAGGGATTTTTGTACTTTTTTTTTTTAATATTTGCTTCTAGCTGCTCCTGGCAATGGTGAATTGTTACGTATACATTAATGTTTTCCCAGCCCTAGAACTGTTCACATTTTTCCTATATAAGATCTATGGAGTGTATCTTTCAAAGAGAGGGAAATACAGAAATGTTAAAGCAGAAAAACCTGAATGTGATGTGTACATTTTCATCCCCCCATGGACAATGTATTTGTTTTAATAAATGGAATTTTCAGATTCATTTCATATGCAATCGATTTTATTGTGAAAGCCCGTGGACCACCTCGCCCATCGATTCTATGGTTATTTTGAGAAGGATGATGACACGTAACAAGATAGATGAGGAAACAGGAATTCGTGACTTTTCTTTAGGGGTTTGTTAATAGAGGCACCTAAGGAGGGAACATCTCACATGAGGCTCTTTAAAAGCCTTTCTCCCTGGGGACAGTGCCTGGGGACAGAGAAAGGTGATGGGGAAGAGTCCAGGCTCTGGCAGGCTGGACTGTGAAGATACCTGAGGTGCATTCACACTTGAATATGTTATGGGTATGCCACACGGGGATTCCTCCTCTACAAAAAGAAAACATTGAACAGAAAACATGCTGTTCTCCATAAGCTGCTCATGATTTAAAAGGAGGACTAGAGAAGATAAAGGCTTAGAACTCTAGATTCACAGCTTCTTGGAGATTTCTCAGTCAAGATACCCTTCTGTATGTCCTTCAAATTATGCCAGTGAGTAACAGAGCCTGTTAGTAAGGAGATGCTGGATCTCCCAGGATTCGTGCCTGCGACAAAAGCATCTTTAAACTTCCAGGGAAGGGGCCACTTGGAGTTTGTGCATTTGTCCACTTACATCATTGTTTCTCAGACTGTGATCCCTGGATCACCTGTTTCAGAATCACCTGGAATGCCGAAGAAAAAGGCAGACATTGGGCCCCCCACTAACTCAGAATTGCTAGCAATGGTGCTTAAGACCGTGCACTCCATTGCTGGCTTTTCATCACGCCTCACGAAAGGCACAAACTAATTGACAACACGCTGGCTCTTATTCCCACAGCTGCAGGAAGTAGCTGCCCTGGAGTGAACACGTGACCCGCGACTGAGAATCTCGGCAGCTCCCAGACGTGCTACGCAGAGAGGAGGAAGCTGGTGGGTTTTAACTCTGCTCCTGTTCTGTTGAGCCCCCAGGGGAGGATTGCCTCCAGCTCTGGTTCTTTAATAAGCTGCTAACATTTTACACAGCACAATGACGTGGGAATTGGAGCTGGGTCAGCTCCAATCCACAAATTGCAAATAATTTGCCAAGGGAAATCCCTTTCCCTTCGGTTCTGCCCCAAATCTACATTCTCTTCTATTTAGAACCAGGAGACTCAGGCAGAATTTATTTTTAATGAAGGGGGTCACGGGCTCCCGGGCCTTCCTCAGTAAGAACTCCTACTGCTTCTCCATGTCCATAATAAAAGAAGCCCAGAGGCAGGGTGTACCTCCACACCAAGGTGACAGACAGATGGTGCCTGGTGACCTCAGTTCATACTGTAGGCAAGCCAGAGCCCAGCAAGCATGAGCTGGAGAACAGGAACAAGGCCCCAGAGTTCCATGTGACCTTGGCCAAGTCCTTTAACCTCTCCATGCTATAAAATGGGGACAGTGTACCTGATTCACTTGCCTCACACAGTTGTCTAAGCCAAATGAAAGAGAGTAGGTAAAGTGCATCGTGAAGAAAGAGGTGATAAAGAATCACTAGACCCTGCTTGCACAACTTTCGAAGAGAGGAAAAATCTAGATCATTCCTTCTTGCCTTTTTGACTCACTGCCTTTTCTCTCTACCCCAGGGCTCTGTGGTTCAGACCCTCAATGCCTCATGTCCACCCACTGGTGTAGCCACTCTCTCATCTCCTCCCACTCTAAGTCATGCCACTTACCCCCGAGCATTCATTAATCAGGAGTCCTCTGGAGGCAAGTGGCAGAAATCTAGCTGAAACTGGCTAATAACCGAAGAGCTCAGAAACAGATCCCCATTCAGCCTCAGCTGGATCCAGGTGCTCAGATGATGTCATCAGATGTCTCTCTCATTTCCTCGGCTCTGCTTTCTTTTGTGCTGGTTTAATTCTCAGACAGACTCTTCCCCTGCAGCAGCAGGATGGTATCTGCAGCTCCAGGCTTACATCCCACCAGTTTAGCCATCACAGAAGAAAGATAATGGCAGCTCCAGCAAAAGTCCCTGGCTGTATCCCCGAAACACTTCCTAAGACTCTTATTGGCTGGATCTGGTTCATGTGCCCACCCATCCCTGAACCTGGGCATAGAGATCACTCTGCCACACAGGCAGGACAGTGGTTCCAAGGAAATTGAAGTACTTGTACTAGAGGATCAGGGATTGAAGGTTAAAGGCAAAAATAACTGGTGCCAACCACATCCTGCCTGACGTATTGATGTAACCCAGACCTCCCCACATGCAGCCACCCAGGGTAATCTGGCTCACGGAGCTCTTATCAACCCATCAGGTCCACACGCAGCTGCCTGGCTGGCAAGGCCCTGGAGAGGCAAACCCACCTGACTATTCCTACTTTGTTTTCTAAACTCTCCTCTGATTCATCCTGTCTCCTGTAAATGTAAGATCTTCAACCCTACCTCTATGCCTTTGCCTATGATGTTACCCCCTCGGGAATGCCATTACTCAGCTCCTCAAGTAAGCAAATCTCGCTAGGTTTCAAGCCCAGTCTGAATTCCACGCTGTCTGTGAATGACTTCAGGGAATACTCATCTCTTTCCTCGCTCAGCTGCTGTTGCCCTTGTCATCGGCACCAAAAAATCTAGTATCTGACTGAGTCTGAGGCATTGTGCTAAGGTGGACACCATGGGCCCTGCCTTTGTGGAGCTCCTGGTTTAGTAGAGGAAGTATGCAAGTAGACAGTAATTATCAGTCACGGTGAGAAGTTCTAGGACACAGGAAGCCGAGGGGCAGAGGAGGGCAGAGGTGGATCGTCAGCCAGAGGAGGTGACGTTGGAGTTAATGACTTCTTTTATGAGAATCTTGTCTCCCAGGGTAAACTGTCATTTTCTAGGGAGCAGAGAACACCAGCTGAGCAGGCCTCTCTTTAATCCTCCTCGGTGTGTAGCACAGCACTTGAGGACACAGGAGGTACTCAGCAATGATCATTGATGCATTGAGCACAGGGCAAATGCCTGCAGAGAAATGGGACAAGGAAGAGGCATAACTATAAAAGCTGTCTTGTGAGCCTGAGAATGAAGCCCCGCCCCCAGCTGCCCCACCCCCCCGATGGTCAGCAGCGGGCTCTGTGCACAGAGTGATGGACCAAGTCTCAGGGTGCCTGTGGCCTCTCCTCTCTAGCTGGTGCCAGCTCCATGTCCCCACGACTTCATTCTCTTCAGCTAGCAGCCCCTTGGTCTAGAAGATACCGCCACTTCCCAACCTGGAAGTGAGATTTGGGGGCCCCTGTGGGCCCAGGGGCCAGAGGAAACACTGCTAACTGCATCGCCTTAATTTTAGCCCCAGGGAGGGGGTCCATTCCACTCTCCACTGAGAACACTTTCTCTAATTGCCCTCCACTGTGTCTACATGTGGCTTTTGAAAAAATTGAAGTATAGTTGATTTACAATGTTGTGTTGGTTTCAAGTGTAGAGCAAAGTGATTTGGTTATACATACCACACTAACCATAGTTTAAGTGTCCAGTAGCCACGTGCAGCTAGTGACCAGTGTATTGGACGGCAGAGACATAGGACATTCCCATCATTCAGGAAGTTCTATTGGCAAGTGCTACTGCAGAGCAATGGTTAGCAACTTTTTTCCACCCCACACAACTGACAGAATATGCCTTTTCCTTGTACCCAAATTTTGACAATACACACACACACATACACACACAAAGGGGAGAAAGTAAAAATACTGTAATAATCCACGATAACCATAACAACTGGCCATAGGTCATGGTAAATGATGGTATGAAAGAGACATGCTGTAGAGTATGTTCATTCCTAGAGTCCTCTAAACCGTAAACTTACCCCTGTCTCTCTCATTCAAGAAAGTGCAGTGATAATAATCGTGATGATGATGATAATAATAACAGCAGCAGCAACAGTAAAGTGAACACTTATTAAGCACTTAACTATGTGTCAAGCCTGATGCTAAACATTGCATAGACGTCATTGCATTTAATTCTCACAGTAACTCTATGACATGGATGTTACTGCTCTCGCGTAGCAAACATCTTTGTTGCCTCATGTCACATCTGGTGACCCACTTCTGATTTCAGCCATAGTGGCAGCAGAGACTCATTCTTGTCCAGAGGGGGGAGGGGGGGAGGGGAGAATGAATACCCTCAGGGACAATCCCCAACCAATGAGGGATGAGGCACCCGCCTTGCAGAGTCTGATTTAGGGGTGCGTTTTGTAGGGTTTCTCGGATAGTCTCTGGCAGGCCTGAGTCTTAATCGACCAGAATAAAAACCAGGCCAATAACACATGACCTTGGTTTTTTCCTCCGGATCTGTTTCATTTTCTTTACTCCTACATTTCTGCTTTCTGAGATCACCAGCCCCAATGAATTACCTGCATCCAAGTCCTTGATACAGGCTCTGCATTAGGGGACTCAAACGAATTCACCCCCATTTTATAGATGAGGAATTTGAAACTTAGAACGTCTGACATTTCCCCCAAGTTCCCACTGCTATTAAGTGGGAAATCGAGGACATGAACCTAAATCTGCCTTGATTCTAAAAACTTAACTCCCAATTACTAGCTTATAAATTAGAATGCAAGTGCATCAGAGGGAGGTGATTAAAAAAATTCTGAATCTGCTCTTATCTATAGAATAAGCAGAGTGTGTGTAAACTTCAAGCCTCCGAATCACTTCTCTGGAATGAAGAAATCAGTGAATTCTTTCTTGTCAATACTTAGCTTTTCTTCACTGTAGTCATTTGGTACCTAGAAAGTATTCACCTGGCACAGAAAACATATCCTGGTATCAAGAAGCCTGAGCAAGGAAAACCAAGAAGGGTGATTTTAACAGGGAAGGTCGGAGTGTTTCTTTTCCTTCAGGACTTTCGGGAGGGGAAAATCCCTTCCCTTTCTAGCAACTGCTCCCCTGCCATCTCAGAGCCCAGTAACCCTCCAAGGGTCAGAAGCAGAGTCTGAGTGGCAGTGGAGGCTTCCAGGGGTTTCACTGGAGAAAAGGGTCAGGGAAGAAGCCCAGGAAAAAGGCTCTTGCAAATGTAGCTTCAAGGTCTCACCCAGTCCATCTTTGGGAAAGGATGAGAATGGTGCTCATTTCCTTCCCCCACCCCCAACCCATTTCCTGTCCCTACTCCAAGAATACGCAGTATCCCACTCAAGCTCGGAATGCAGAATCCCAGCACAGATCAACAGGTGTTGCTGCACTGCACTGGCATCTGATGCACGCACACGGGAGGAAAAGCTTACTGCTCCAGAGCGCCTGCAAAAGCAAACTGGCACCCTAAGAAAGGGGTCAGCATGAGGTACTGGTACATCCCATCACTACTCCCACCTGCAGGTTATCTCCATTTACTTTACAACAGCAGGTCTCCAAGAGTGTTCCGGGAATTCCTAAGGGTCCCTGAGATCCTTTCAGGGGGTCTGCTAGGTCAAAATTATTTTTATAATAATACTAGGTTGTTAGTTGCCTCTTCTGCTTTCATTCATGAGTGTGTAGAGAGGAGACTTGAGAGGCTACAATGATATCGATGTCGCAACAGATCGAATGCAAACACACATGAGAATTCAGCAGCCTTCTATTAAGCTGATCACTAAAAAGATTTGCAAAATTGTAAAACAAAGCCACTCTTCTCATTATATACATTTTTCGTTTTGGACAACATAGTTATGTATGTTAACGTGTAATGGGTTTGTTATTGTTATTTTCAATGAATTAATAGATGCGTATGTTAAGAAAAATTTTCAGTTTTAATTCCTAATATGGTAAATAGAATAGATACAATCCACCTAAACCAGTCTTCATAATTCAAAGAGGTTATCAATAATTTTTAAAAGTGAAAAGGAGTCCTTAGACCATAAAGTTTGAGAAATACTGCTTTATCAATAGTTTTCTAGTCCAACCCCTTCTTTGGCAGGTGGGAAAATTTAAGCGGCATTTAAAATCATGCAGCTATTTTGTGGCAGAGTCGAGAGTAGAATTTGAGGAGAGAAGATGATTTGATTAGAAAGGGGAAGATGGAAGTGTTTTAGGTTGTTGCCTTGGATGCTGCTCAAATGTCTTCTAGGAAAACATTCCTGAATTCAATTTCACAATTAAACAGCGTGTTAGGAGATAATTTTCCATCAAAAAAAAAAAAAACGGTAGAATCATGATTCTCACACAGGTGTAAAATAAACACATATCAAAGATTTGATTTAACTCATTGTTGATAAGGAAACCAGGCAAGTGTTACAATAGGTACAAAGAAAAAGTCAAACAGCAGAGACATTTACAGATCAGGAATACTGAAATGGATTTGCAAATGGATGTAAAACTAGCCTCTTTCACAAAGAGGGAGAGAAGCGAATTGAACCTTCACTAGACAGAACATAGTTGCTTGTCTAACCAAGAGCTATTTCACAGTGCTATCAGTTATCTACAACTCACAGAGTCATACAGTAGCTCAAAGGCAAGGAAAGGGACAGAGCCCCCAGGAACTAGAACTGAATAACTCAGAGGAGTGTACTTTCCCCTGAAGCACAGGTTTTTCCTTACAACTGAGATCCCCTTGGATGCCTAGCACTGAGCTAAACTGAGTAAGAAAAAGATGAACTTGGTGTGTACCCTGCTCTCAAAAGGCTCTTACAATCCATTTCACACCAGAAAAAGTAGTTGTGGTGACCCTTGAGAATCATGTGTTTTTAATAACTTCTGAATTTTCAACAGCTCTTTGCTCAGTAATAGACATAGCAGGACCTCAAAGAGATGTTTGTTTCCTTCATCTTTCTTGGAGGCTGAATATTTCTAGATGGTCCCAGAGAGAAAAATTTACAAGGATATTCTCTCAAAGAGATATAGAAATTACAGATGGAGTTAAAAGTTTGTGTCAAGAGAGAGCTTAGAGTGGGAGTTGGCAAACTGCAGTCCATGGGATAAACCCGGCTGGGTTTTTATGGCCTATAAGCTAAAAATAATTTTTGCATTTTTAAATGGTTGAAAAAAACAAAAGAAAAATTGTGACCTGTGAAAATTATATAAAATCCAAATTTCAGGGTCCCTAAATGAGGTTTCATTAGAATACAGCCACGCCGACTCACTTTGTATTTTCTGTACCGGCTTTTGAGCTACAATAGCAGATTTGAGAAGTTGTGACAGAAACTATATGGCCTGCAAAAGTGAAAACGCGTATTAGTACCAGAAAAAGTTTGCCAGCTCTCGGTTCAGAGTGACTTTCTGCTTGAATGTTGAGAATAATTTCTCAGGAACCCAGAGTAAGTAGTTCCGAAGGACTTCAGCGTGGCATGACCTAAATGTGGCAGGTTTCAGAATTACTTGGGAGGAAATCCTGTTATTGCAGGAATCTTTAAGGAGGCAAAACCCTACTGGAGGCTTCAAATTCTCATCTGAGTACCACTTTGGGTAGGTTCTTCTGCTGGGTTTCGCGCCTTTGGCACCTCTATCACTCCGTGGCTCTTCTGGTTTATGTCCTGAGGAAGCTCTGCTTGCATTCACCGTGAATTACAATAATTAAAATTAAGTGGTGCCTCCTGTGTGGGAATTTTCCAGTCCCTGACAGGAAGACGCTTCCAAAGGATTCTTCTTTCTCAAGAGCACCCTCTGCTGGTCAGTTCTCAGAAGGCACCTTATCATCACGTTTACAGCTGCAGGTGGGTTTTGATGCCAGGAAGAAGCCAGAGGCGGGTTTTGATCTAGAGACAAAAGCATTTTGGTTACTGTCTCCATGCCTGGGCAAGTTTTTCACAGTACGTGGGCATTAGCATCTGAAGATATAGAACTTATTCATCGTTGAACTTGGTGAGGGAACAAAACTCTCGTTGAATGCAAACGAACAATCCCTAGTTAGGCAGGAGAGTACACACAGCCTTGTTGAATGAATGCCGGCTTTCAAACCACCCGTTACTATGGCAAAGCTGTGTTCATTGTTTGCCACCCTAAGGAAGGCTGATAGTGTCTTGATAAGGGAAGGGCAAGGTCTGATTTATTAAGACTTTGAGGTCTAGTTTAAGGCAGATCAGAGAGGCCTAATTAGGACGGGGAGAGGATTGTGGTATAACAGATTATTGGCGGATACAACAGGGTAAGGTGAGTCGAGGAATGCAAACTGTCTACTGATGACTTGAGACCTGCCAGAAATTTCTACAATGAAACAAAGATTTGCAACCTGCTTTTCCAAGGTAAGGGTCTCTGGACTAGTAAAGTTATGCTAATTAAAGTGATATAACGTAGACAGGAAGCTGTGGAGGTTAGGAGGGACGCTAGTTTGGGTTCTAGGTTCTGTCGACTGAACCTAAAAGTTCAGTGAATAACCTAAAAGTTAAGAATTATGTTTTACTTGGCTGACAAAACTGAGGACTTAAGCCCAGGACGCAGCCTCTCAGATAGCTCTAAGGGACTGCTCCAAAGAGGTAAGGGAGAAGCCAGGATAATTTTTTGCAACAAAGACCAGGCAGTTGGAACTTCAAAAGATTATTGTTAATATAAAAACAACCAGGGGCTTCCCTGGTGGCGCAGTGGTTGAGCGTCCACCTGCCGATGCAGGAGACACGGGTTCGTGCCCTGGTCCGGGAAGATCCCACATGCCGCGGAGTGGCTGGGCCCGTGAGCCATGGCCGCTGGGCCTGCGTGTCCGGAGCCTGTGCTCCGCAACGGGAGAGGCCACAACAGTGAGAGGCCCGTGTACCGCAAAAAAAAAAACCCAAAAAACAAAAAAACCCCAGATACCTCAAGTTAATGAATTTAGCAATTTTCTATGTATGGGAACATGTGAGAGTCTGGGCTCATTGAAATCATTCCTTTGATGTGCACCTTAGCTATGTAGGGCCACTAACCTATTCTTTCCCATCCTGAGTCCCCTCAGGGATCACTTTTGGGGGGGCTATATTGGCTTGATGACTGCCACATTCTTCATTTACTGATATGCGGGTGGCATTTTTCATTCACACTTCTTAAGATGGTCAGTGTTGTCTAAGAGGTCTAGTGTGGATGGGAGGTGGGCTTAGTGCCCTGGTGACTTCAGACAAAATGTTGGGCCCGCTCTGGACTTCCAGTTTTGTTTGGGGTGAATGGAACTGTGTTAATAACTCTTCGTGTTTGGATGTGGGCACTCTGCAGCTATAGGGGAGCTGGTGAGAGAAACCAGACTATGTCACCCCAAACTATGCCTCTCTGACATAAAAATTATTTTGAGCTGAAGGCAATTAAGAAGCAGCAAACCCAGGAAAAGCTCTCCCTTTTTTTGCCTAAAGGCAGGAAATAAATTCTCCTTTTACTGGAGATAGACTCTTATCAGCCCAGAGGTGGCACTGGAGGAATCTGCAAACAAACCTAGTTAAACTAACACTTATCCTTATTAAGGAAGATAAGGGTTGAGGGAGATAAGGACTACCTTGGCCTAGTTGAACCATCCCTAGCCCAAACTCCTTTGTCTTGTCAATTCTTCACAAATGTATTGTTTCTTTGTCTAAGAAATATAAAATCTTCCTGCTCTGGTCACTTCTTTGAGTCTTCATCCTCTTGTGAGGAATCTTACATACATGTAAAAAAATTTTTTTAATTCATATGCTTTTCTCCTGTTAATCTGCCTTTGTCAGTTTAATTTTTAGACCCATTCAGGGACCCTAAGAGGCTGAAGGAACGCTTTCTCCTTCCCAGCACCTGTCAGGAAGAGGGTTGATCTCTGTAGGCTGCTGAGTGCTGGTTTCACAGGAGTATATGCATTGGGCCCTGCGGGGGCCAGGGTGAATGAGAGACCACCCCTCTGCAGAAGGCCTGCCCTCACTGAAGAGATCCTGATGGTGCTGAGGACAGGGCCCAGGCTTGGCTGGATGCAGGGAAAAGTCAAGGAACCTGCACAGGGTTGACATGAGAGCTGGGATTCCAGGGATGGTGGGAAAGGAGAGGCTTCGGGAAGGTCTCCCAGACCAGGAGGCCAGAAAGTTCCCAGCATGTCCAGTGTGCTTGGGGATCAAGGTAGGAAAAGAAGTCTGGGGCCGGGTGCTTGAGGGCCTTATTTGCAAAGGTGTTGAAATTGACCCTGGAGGTGGTATGGAGCCCCTGAAAAAGTTTTAGCAGCGAAGTGCTAAATATGCTAGTGATTTTCCTTGTTATTTAGAATTCCACTCCAGCCTGGAAAATAGCAATAACATATTGAGGGCCTTCACTAAGAAAGTGGCTTCAGGATGGAGAGGAGGAAAGATTCAGGATGAAGAGGTAGAATCACCATGCCTTGAAGACCCCTTAAATGTGGGAGTGAGGAAGAGAGAAGGTTTTCTAGCTTGGATGATACAGTAGACTTTGGTTCCGTAAGCTGAGACGGGAAATGCAAGAGAAGAGGTGGATTCATCGCAGACAGTGCCCCTTTGGTATATGGATTATTTTGAGCTGATTGTTTTTTAAAACAGCAGACAGCAGATAAGCTCTGAAAGTAGAGTACAAGTTACCCTTTCGTATGGGAAGTTTATATTTATAAAGGAACTCTCCATTTGTTAAGGGTGTCTCCCTCTCTGTACCGGGAAGAGAAGGGTGACCCGAAATCACAAGACGCTCTTATCCATAGAGAAGGCAGGGACTTAAATCTGCGTAACAAACCACCGTGCTTTTCCTGGTCATTGCCCCCATGACTGGCCTTCCCCACACCGGTTTTTTGTTTTTAGCAAAGATGGTATTTCAGCCTGAATTCTAAGCCACCTCTTGGAGAGTTACTCAGTTTTTCCTGGGTGTCTCCCATATACGTATACACGAGGTATACCTGTGAATAAACTTGTTTGTGTTTCTCTCATTAATCAATCTCTTTCATAACGGGGCCCCAGCTGAGAATTTAGAAGGCTAGAGGGAAGAGGTTTTCTCTTTCCCCACAAAGGTGAAACGTTCAGCTTTGCAGTTGCTGGCTATGAGGTACAGAGGATAGGGCTAGCCTGGGAAATGCAGAATTAGAGCTTATCTGAGAGGTGGAGATTGGACAGACAGGTTTAGGCTTCACAGCTGAAGCTACAAAATAGCTGAAGTCAGCAAAGAAGAGAGTGCAAGTAGAGAACAGAAGTGAAAACACCCTGAAGGAAACAGTGGTACCTCTGCTGTAGTGTCAGGAGCTGAGCAAAGCCAGATCCTTACAAGGTCCTATGCTTCTCCCTCCAGGGACGGAGGCTCTTGTCAAAGGACAAGAAAGTGTCTTAGAGCATCTGTGGACATCTGGGGGCCTCCTACCACCTGCCCAGTGGTGAGAAGGCCATCAACCACATGGAGGACCAAGCTGGGTCAAAGAGGAACAAGGACTCCCACATCTCACAGGACAGAACGAGGAGGACAGAGAAGGTAATTAGTTTTTATGGAACAGAGGATGTGACCTATTTCTTCCCCTGAAGTTGATCAACTCAGTGCTTGAAAGGTTGGGAAACAATAGAAGTGGGAAGGAAATTGTACCAAAAGAAGGCGCCTCTGTGGGGATCCAGCTGTGTGAGCTGCAGGAAAAGCAGGTGTGTGCTCTCATGGTTGTTCCAGTCTCAGTTGTTGAACGGGGACAGATGAATAGCCCTGAAGGAGGCAGGGCTGAGCCAAGGCTTAGGAAAGGGTCTGAGTGAGGGACTCCCGTGTAGAAGCGGTCAGCTCATGACGGCCCAGAAATGTCTCCAACAGCTGTTCTCAATCTTGAACACATCACCTGGAGGGCTTGTCAATACACAGATTGCTAGCCTCACCCTCCGAGCTCGGATTCAGTATGTCTGGGGTGGGGCTGGAGAACGTGCATTTCTACCGAGTTCCCAGGGGATGCTGATGTTACTGGTCCAGGGATCACTCTTTGAGAACCACTGGTCTATGAGATCCCCAAAGGGTAGTGTGCATACCTTTACCCAAGATGATGGTAGACAGTATATAGAGGAATGTGACACACTGAAACAGTTGTGTATATGTTTTCGTGTGTATTTAAAAAGTACTACGTGCCTATAAAATTCATGATTTTAAGAATATTCTGGTTTAGAACAAGGCTAAAGTGGGTATAAGCAAAAAGTGAGTCAAATTTAAATAAAAATACTTAGCCAAAAAAGTAGTGTAGGTAAAGTGAGAATACAGGGTAAATCAGAAAGTGGTATGCAGATGACTAATATTTAGTAAACGTGAACATCCAAAGGAAGTGACCATACATTTATACTTACTATGTAGTTAGGGGTCAGGGTGGATATTCAAAAATTAACAAATAGAAAGGCATGGACGCTGCACAGTCAGAACAGACATGGTCCAAAGCAGTCAGTTCTGCCGTAGAAGGGACTGCAGATAAATATCAACCCGGTCAGGGCAGTTGATTGGGTCTCTGTTTTATAGATGAGAGAACTGAAGTTTCAAGAATTTGTTTCCCAAGATCACAGTCAAATTAGGAGCAAAGCTACAACCAGAGCATATAGAGCATTGCAGAGGTAAGAACAGCAGAATGTGCCCAGGATATTCACATGCAAAGCTGGACATACTCCTCTGTTAATGCTGTTCCTTCCACACAACCTCCACCCCCAGAAACAGAGGGGCTTCTTCCTTCGTGCCATGGCCCTACACTGGGCCCTCCTTCCTCTCCTATGGATGACCCAGGCCCTCCACAGGGGTCACTGGCCCATGTGTACATATGTATATACAAGTCCTGCCTATAAGTCATTTTAATTGTTTACACTTTTCAACAAATATTTCTAGAGCATTGCTGGAGCCAGGACACTGTGCTAGATGCGGATAGAAAACAATGAAACACAAACCCTACCCTCAAGGAGCTCACAGTCACTGATGGCAGCAGACTAGAAATGATTACACGGAGTCACGATGCACTGAGGGAAGTTGCACACCACCAGGTGGAAAGAGGGTGGTCCAAGGCACCCCAAAGGTGGTGACCTGACCTGGGTCGTGAAGGCCAGGAGGACTTCCCCAAGTAGAGGAAGGATACTAGGCTATTCCATGCTGAGAGGGGAGCAAGTGCAAAGGGGCAGAGAAGAGAGGTCATGGTGCACTGCGGAACCAACATTGGTTCAGTGTGGTTCAAGCACTGAGTGTGGGAGGACGTGATAGGAAATTAGCACAGCGTGTGCTTCGTGCCAGGCACTGCTGCAAGCACTGTGTACACACACGCACACACACACACACACACTCTTTGCATATCAATTCATATATACACATACATGCACAAATGAATCAATATACATGTATACATATTATTAACATATGCACATATCATACACATATATGCGACGTGTGCATTATATGTTGATACATATAAATTCATATACACATGTGTATATGTGTATCATATATGTAATATGTTGATGAATAAAGATAATTTTAATCTTCACAGCCTACCAGGTAAGTACTATTACTAATCTCATTTAAAGGACGGGAAACTGGGACTTCCCTAGTGGCGCAGTGGTTAAGAACCTGCCTGCCAATGCAGGGGGCACGGGTTCGAGCTCTGGTCCGGGAAGATCCCACATGCCTCAGAGCAACTCAGCCCGTGTGCCACAACTAGTGAGCATGCACTCTAGAGCCTGTGAGCTACAGCTACTGAGCCCTTGTGCCACAACTACTGAAGCCCGTGTGCCTAGAGACTGTGCTCTGCAACAAGAGAAGCCACTGCAATGAGAAGCCCACGCACCACAACAAAGAGTAGACCTTGCTCACTGCAATTAGAGAAAACCCGCACACAGCAACAAAGACCCAACACAGCCAAAAATAAATAAATTAATTAAAATTAATTAATTAATAATTTTAAAAAGACAGGAGACTGAGGCACAGAAAGCTTTAATAATTTTCCCAGGGAAGATAATTAGTAAGTAGAAAAAATATTAGTAGTAAAATTATTAGTAATATTCCAAAGAAAATTATTAGTAAGTGGCACAGCTGGGATCCCTGAACCCAGGCCATCAGATTATAAAACTTGAACTCTTACCCACTAGACTATACAGGACCCAGGACCAACAGAATGAGGGTGGGAAGGAGTGTAGCAGGCTTCAGACATATAGGGCCTCAGACCCCATGCTGAACGGATGGGACTTTAAGACTGCCAGCTTGAAGTGTTTTAAGCAGAGGAGAGACAGGATTCATTTATTCAGTCAGTCGGTCAATACATAATTATTAAGTGCCTACAGCATTCTGGGTACCATATACCAGACCCTGGCAATAGAGCAGCAAACAAGGTAGAAACGATCCATACAGTCAAGGGGCTTATCTGCTATCAGTGGGAACAGTCATAAAAGAAAAAGTCCACAATTAATTAACTTCTCACCATGGTGGTAAGTAAACAGAATAGCAAGTCAGTTGGATGAAAGCGTGTGGCCAGGGGCCCAGCCTGTTCCAAGGAGTTAGTGGCAGCTTTCCGGAGTAAGGGAAATGCCATCTTAGGGCTGCGTAGGCAGGAACTGGGCAAAGGGGAATGGCGGGGAAAGGTGAGAGGGAGTTCCAGGCTGGGTCAACTGGATCTGGAGCACAGAATCAGAGATTGGGGAATACGAAAGGAAAAGGAAGAGAGAGTGGGCTTTATTTTTGGAAACACTGAGTTTGAGGTGTCAAGAGGGATGGAAATGTCCAGTGGACATTGGGTACAAAGACTGTATACAAGGATCTGGGCTTCCGGAGAGAGGCCAGACCTGAGGGTATAGATCTGACAGTCGGCAAACATGGCAGTTCGAACCCTAAGAATGAATGAGATTGTCAGGGAATGTTTGAATAGAGAGAGAAAATGGCTGCAAATGGTTCCCAAGGTAGAATAGGAGGCAAATATCTGAACTCTTTGGGGCAGAAAGGAGGGGAAATCAGCCATAAACCATCAGAAGTGGGTCTTCCTACCACCAACCTCAACCCCCATCCCAGGCCTCATACTCACAAACAGCCTTACATACAGACATTGAGCTAAATTTCCACATGAGGCTACATATGCAGTCTTCTTATCTGAGAGAAAGAGAGAGAGAGAGAGAGAGTGTGTGTGTGTGTGTGTGTGTGCAAAAAGTGTTAATTTGCTGTACATTAAACATTTAATGTATACCACAATTTTTACAAGGTTTGGTGGTCCTTGATTTTAAAAACATACCTAAAACCTCAAAAACTAGAAATAGTCTGACCTCCCTCAACTTCAAAGAGGCCCTGAAAGGGTAGGCAGGGTTTTCCACATCTTTGCTATCGCTCCCAAGCTGCCTGGTTCCTTCATTGTTCCAGCTCTCCAGGGTGTTCTTTTCCAAGAACAGTCTCTCTGAGGCTGGATGAACTCCTGCCAGCAGCCCCCTTAGTAATATCCCTTTTGGATTTCTCAGTCCTCTGGAGTCCCTCCCCCGCCCCTTTTTTTAAGCTGGAAAGAGAATCAGGAATGACCAAATCTTGGGTGAACGTGAACCAAGGTGGATTCTTGAACACCAAATCTTGGGTGAACGTGAACATGTGGATTCTAATTCCAGGGCCTTTTCATGTGCTTCCTCAAGGTGACTGAGCCTTCATTCAAATTCAGTAAGACATTCAGATTGTCAAATTTCATTTGGCAATAATAAATAGACTTATGGTTTTCTTCTGTTCATCAGATTTTTCTGTGATCCTCTATAATAGAGATCTCAAGTTTTAAGGCTATATTTTTGAGAATTCTTGAGAATGAAACTAAGAGCCTGAGTTTTGTTCCCACCTCTGCCACTAATGCTATGTGAGCAACCCAGTGGATCTTTGTTTTTTGTTGTCGTCTTTTGTTTTTTAATTAATTAATTTAATTTTATTTATTTTTGGCTGCATTGGGTCTTCGTTGCTGCGCGCAGGCTTTCTCTAGTTGCGGCGAGCGGGGGCTACTCTTCGTTGCGGTGCGCGGGCTTCTCATTGCGGTGGCTTCTCTTGTTGCGGAGCACGGGCTCTAGGTGCGTGGGCTCAGTAGTTGTGGCTCACAGGCTCTAGAGCACAGGCTCAGTAGTTGTGGCACATGGGCTTAGTTGCACCACGGCATGTGGGATCTTCCCGGACCAGGGATCGAACCCATGTCCCCTGCTTTGGCAGGCAGATCTTTAACCACTGAGCCACCAGGGAAGTCCTGGTATCTTTATTTTTTTTAACTGAAGTATCAAATCAGCAAGCATGTGTTGACAGCTTACTAGATGCAAGGCTCTGTGTTAGTACCATGGGAAAGAAAGTCCTCAAGCTCAGGAAGTGGAATATCAGGCCAGGGTATAATGACACCAGTACACCATGATCATAATACAATGCCCAAAGGATGACAGTCAATCTGTGTTCCATGGGGGCTCAAAGAGCAGGAAAGATGCCTCCTAGCAGAGATGGCATTTGAAAGGACCTTGGAAGATCAGGAGGTCTTGAGAAGAAGAGCATGGTACTGAAGGCCAGGGAAGGCAGGGAGGGTGGACAGCAATGGGCACAGCATTCAAGGTGGAGGAACAGCATAAGAAAAGGCACAGAAGCAGAGAAATCTGGGAGTTGTTCAGGGCCGTGCTTACAACTGCTACTGATCTACGATGAGTTAAGTAGAGAAACTGCGAGTAAGCATTTTAAAAATTTATATAGTAATTTGAAGGAGTAATTTTCTGTTCAAACTAATACTTTTTTAAAAATTGAGCTTGTGTTTATGTCCTTTTATTTCATTTTTCATTTACTGTTAAACTCTTTTGTCTTTTACTATTGCAATCAATTGGAAATTTTAAAATTGGTCCTTTGCCACAAATAGTTTAAGAAGCACTGGGGTTCAGGGAATGTCAAGTCCCTAGCTCCATACAGTGTCGAATGTGAAGCAGAACTGGAAAAAGTAAGCTTGAAGTGGTATTTTGAGGCATATTGCAGGGGGTGGCTTTTTAAAGGTGATATAAGTCTATTGGTGGGCTCAGAGAAGGCAAGGAGACAGGAAAGGATGGGAGGAGGATCTGAAATATGTGAAATCTTCTGACTTCTAAGTGTTGGATCTAATTGTAATTTTGTAGTAGTTCAGATGAAACAAAACATATCTGAGGACCACGTGTGGGCCACTGGTTTGCAGTATGACATAGGCAGATGGGGCTGAGTTACTCAGTTAAACAGGCAGCAGCAGAGGATCAGCGCTGCAGTCCCCTGGGTCCCAGAGGCGATGGAAGTGGAGTTCTGTCACTTAGATGGTGCAAGAGCAGTGAGATGTTCCAGAACAACTGAGGGCAGTACAGCACAGAGAACCTAGAGACTTGGCTGTGGGCATAAAGGGGGCCAGCAGTGACTTGTGCACCAACAACCAAAGACTGGGCAGAAATGAGAACATCCTGGGGTACTGGGGGTGGTCTGTGAGGGCACTGATCCACCACCCACTCCTTGGCATTTCTGAATGTCCCCCAAATTTAGGCATAACCCTTGGAAACGGGATCATAATGGACTCATCATATCATAAGTTGACTGTGATTGAGCTTCTACCACAAGTGGAAAGGAGGTTCAAGCAGAAATTCGGTTCACATTTGTGAACTGTTTTATTTCACTTTCTCCAGCAATGCTTGGATTGGACAGGCTGGAACCTACTTTATTTCCCATGAGCGCTATCAAAGAGGCCCATGGTCAGAAGCAGATCTGTACTTTAAAAAAAAAAAAAAAAATCCCAGGGCTTCTCTGGTGGTGCAGTTGTTAAGAGTCCGCCTGCCAATGCAGGGGACACAGGCTCGGGCCCTGGTCCAGGAAGATCCCACATGCCGTGGAGCAACTAAGCCCATGCACCACAACTACTGAGCCTGCACTCTAGAGCCCGTGCTCCACAACAAGAGAAGCCACCGCAATGAGAAGCCCACCCACTGCAACGAAGAGTGGCCCCCGCTCGCTGCCAACTAGAGAAAGCCTGCGCACAGCAACGAAGACCCAACGGAGCCAAAAATAAATAAATAAAATTTATAAAAACAAACAAAAATCCCAAATACTTCCTGCCTGTGAGGAAAGAGTGTGAAAAAGGCAGCACTTTTAAAGACACACACTCTGCTGAACTCTGAAGACTAGGGCTGCCAGAAAGTTGGGTTCATTGGGGAAATGAGCTCAAACCCTCATTAACAATCTAAATTATTTATTCCTGCATAGTCATTAGTGGGACCAGTGAGGTCAGGTCTCAGGTTCCAACACCACCATTGGGGAGATTTCGTGATGACAGCTGGAGAGGAAAGGATGAGAGAGAATGCCGGTCCCGGAGGCTAACACCCGTGCCCAGCATGGGATGTTAGGCACTGAACATGGAATTCCCAGGAGGCTGCTGCCGCTGCTCTCATTGGCCAAAGCTAAGTAAGAATGATGCAGCAAACATGAAAAATAAAGAGAAACAGTGTTCAAGTGGGGATGAGAGTGAAGAGCAAAACTTTTCCTCTATTATTAAGCCTCAATGTAGTAGCACATTTACCATATTTTCCAGGGAGCTTTTCAAAAGAAAAAGCTTTTCCTGAGCCGAGGAGAGGAATTGGGGCCTGCATCTCACTGGAAAATAGGAAAATCTGTTTGAATTAAGAGTCAAAATGGGAGAGCTGAGAAATATGTCTTGACTGACAGGGGCTGTATTTCTCCTTTTCTATCTAATGTGCTCTTGCTGTTTAGAATGTATTTTACTATAAAGGAAAAATTATCCAAATGTCTCTCCAGCTCTTCCAGCAATGCTGAGTAATAAACAGGAGTTATGAGGGTGAATAGTTTATAGGGATGACACTCCATCATCCATAAACATGGCTGAAAAGAGGGGAAAGGGTAATTTGCAATAGCTAATCCCCTCTCATATACATGAAAATATACCAGACAGCCTGCCCTGAAATTCGCCCCTGTTCCCTAATCATTGCAGCAGCCTCCTAACAGGCCTCCCAGTTTCTTATGCGTTACCAGCTACTTTCTGTTCTCCACCCACCCGGCAGCCAGGAGGATCATAAAGCCCAAGTCGCAGCTTGTCACCCTCTGTTTAATACCATCAATGGCTTTCTTTTGCACTTAGAAGAAAATCCAGATTTCTTGTCCTCCAAGGCCCTGCTGACCTGTGTCAAAGATAAACAAAGCCAGACGCTAGTTAAAGTGGTAAGGACAGTTTTTAATCAGCAATACAGTTTGCAACAAGAAAGAGTCCACCATGAACGGAACTCAACCTGGATTTGCCAAGGAAGTGCAAGATTACAAAGCGCTAGTCAGTATAAGTGCAATTAGACTAGCTGTGTCTGTTGGCTGGCCACTATGGAAGTTAGGATACTATCTTCCAATAGAGACTGAGAGACAGAGGCCTTATCCTCAGGTCATGGCCAGAACAGACAGCAAATTTTTTGACAGCCTTGAGTTTTCTTAGGTAGGTACTTTAAGCAGGGGGGCGGGGGGCTAGGGTTATCTTAGGGATGTGGCCTTGAGCTGTTAGAAAATATGTTAGTGTTTGTTCAAGTCTTTATAGATCAAGCTTGAGACCTAGTCGAGGAGAGGGCTCCGAGGAGCCTGGCTCAAGGTAGGCTGAGAAGAGAATCTTTATCACCTGCCCTTTCCCTACCATCACTCCCTCCCCACTTAACACAAACATACCCACCACCCACCTTGCTCATGCCCTCCTCCACCCTGCTCTGTCTTCGGTTCCACAGTATCATGTCCTTCCTGCCAAAGAGATTTTTGGCTCATACTATTTTCTCTGCCTCTTTTCTCATTTGGACATCCAGTAATAGCTCATACTTTATGACTCAGCCCAAAGGTCACCACCTTCAAGAGACCTCTTCTGACTACCCTGTCTAAATCAGAGACCTTTCTGTTTGTCTCTATCTCCTTTGCCTTGTTGCTGTTTTCTGTCTCCCTGTTGGACTATAAGTTCCATGATGATAAAGATCAGATCTGTCTTTATCATCAGTATATCTCAAGTATCTAGCATGGTACAGAACAGATGCTCAATAAATATCTGGTGAATGAATGAATGAATGAATGCTCTCCACCCTCACCCAGGTCTGACTTCCTCCTAGATTGACCCACTGTGAGTTACTTGGGGTTTACCTGTCATTTGAGCACAGAATAGTTCTGCGAGACTTTGAAGTACAAGGTAGAGAATCTTGTGTTCCTGCACCAAAATAAAATTTTACATAAAATGTCCTCGTATCTGAGAGCCAGTGTAGGATTAGGGCAAGTCTGGAGGAGTTCCCCATCTCCTCCCTTCTTTGCAGCCTGCAGGCTGAGCTCCAGTGCTGTGGTTTGCAGAGAGGAATCCTGGGAAGTCTGGCTCCAACGTGAAGCCTGCATTTGGAGCCCACTTGTCAGGACAATGCCCTTTACAAGATGATCAAAGGGCCTTTGAGAAACCTGACTTCCCAACACCATAGGGAGCCCTGTAGTGGCAGCCCCTGCCCGACTCCTAGTATCCTGGAGAAAGACCAGTTCTCAGAAATTTGAAAAAAGGACGATTTAGCCCGTACTATGCTTAGTGAAATAAGTCAGACAGAGACAGACAAATATTGTATGATATCACTTAGATGTGGAATCTAAAAAAATAAACTAGTGAATATAACAAAACAGAAACAGACTCATAGAGAACAAACCAGTGGTTACCAGTGCGGAGAGGGAAGAAGGGAAAGGCAAGATAGGGGTAGGGGATTAAAAGGTACAAACTACTGTGTATAAAATAAATAAGCCACAAGGATATAGTGTACATCACAGAGAATACAGCCTATATTAAATAATAGCTATAAATGTAGTATAATCTTTAAAAAATGTGAATCACTATGTTGTACATCTGAAACATATAATATTGTAGTTCAACTATACCTCAATAAAATAATAATAATTTAAAAATATTAAAGGGGGCTTCCCTGGTGGCGCAGTGGTTGAGAGTCCACCTGCCGATGCAGGGGACACGGGTTCGTGCCCCGGTCCGGGAAGATCCCACATGCCGCGGAGCGGCTGGGCCCGTGAGCCATGGCCGCTGAGCCTGCGCGTCCGGAGCCTGTGCTCCGCAACGGGAGAGGCCACAGCAGTGAGAGGCCCGTGTACCGCAAAAAAAAAAAATTAGAAAAAAGGGAAATGACTAAGCCTTTGTGGGTGATTCAGAGTTAGCAAATCTACCTGAGGGTTCACTGGGGTGCCGAGGAGAGGAAAGAGGGAATAACAGTGTCCACAGGAGATCTGGAAAGCAGATTATTTAAATTTATATGTTAATCTATGAGATCATAAGCTCTACCTTATTCATTACCTGCTTTCAAGCATTCAGAATTGGCTCTTCTATAATGTTTAGGGGAAGCTTTGTCAAAATTCTGTCAACGCAAATGTTGATCTCCATTGCCCTGCTCCCAACGCTTCCTCTCCAAACCCTGCCTCTCCAAACCCTTTCCTCGCTGCCTTTTGGGACGTGACATATTCCCGGTTTTCTTTCTCCTTCCAACCATTTTTCTCATGAAAGTCACTTTTCTGTGACTTTCCGTCTTACTCCCACTTAACTAGGAATACCGGGTTTTCCTCGGATGCAGTCACCAGCACCCTCTATTCTTTCCGTGGTTTCTCAGGGAGCCCATCCTCACGGTTCAACTACAGCTTTACACCGACAGCTCCTCACCTGACATCTCTCGCCTGGACCACTCACTCAAGCTCACTCCTGAATCTCAGGAGTGTTCACGGGTGTAAACGAAGAAACATCATAATTCTCCCTCTGTCCTCTGAGTTCTTGGCTGAAACCCCTGTAACAACAACAACAACAAAAACAGGTTAACCAGAGAAAAGCAATCCAGTTATTAACACGCGCAGCACGCATCATGCAGGAGAACCTAAACCAAAAGTAACTCAAAATGGCAGCTTAGAATTCCAGCTTACAGAGCATTTTCGACAGAGAACAGTACATTTGTAGAGAAATAACAGGACAGAGCAGTTTTAGTCTTCCAAGGGTAGCCAACTAAGGAGGGAAGATAAATACATGGGAGGAAACTAATGGAGGAAGGTTTGTTTGCAGATTTCTCTGTTGCATCTCTGGGCTGATGAGAATCTACCTCTAGTAAAAGGAGAATTTATAACCTGCCTTTAGGCAAAAAAAGGGGAGCTTTTTCTGGGTTTGTTGCTTCTCAATTGCCTTCAGCTCAAAATAATTTTTATGTCACAGAGGTACACCTATTTGGCGGTGACATATTCTGGTTTCCTTCACATTTACATCAACCATCACCTCAAACTCAGTAGGTCCTGAACGTGATTCCTCATGTTCCCCAGCTGGGTCATTTGTACCGATGCTCCTGCTTCTATGCCTGCATCTACCATTCTTCAATTCTCTGATGTGTGACATTCCCGAGGTCACCTTTAAGCCATCCCCGGCTTATCCCATGCTGAGTCCCACCGGCTCTGGATTGTTTCTTTTGACTCTCTCTGGCCTCTGTCTTCATGTTAAGACTATTTCAATCATAAGTGACAAAACCCTAACCCAACCTGGATCAAGCACCCAAAGGAATTTATGGGCTCACATATCTGAAAAGCAAGACATTTTCAGGAATTGTCTTTTTCTACCTCTTGGCTCTGTTTTCTTTGTGTTGCTTTCATTGTCAGGCAAGCTTTTCTCCTGAGTATCAAGTATGGAAGGTGAATCCTTCATGCTCCCTGTATAGGACTAAGGAAATTCCTATTCATTCCTATTCCATTTCTACCATTAAAATTGAGATTCACTGGCCTGCTTTTTGCTTTTAATGTTAAATCATGAAATTCCAGAGCCTGACCTAAAAAAAAAAAAAAAAGGTGCAAGTCTTCATAATTAACAGAAGAGTCTCAGAAAGAGACGAAGGAGATGTTCTCTCCCAAGGAAGAATAAAGACCTCTCTGCATTTACATCTTGTTAAAAAAGATCTGATTTAATGGGGCATTAAATTGACAGCATTCATTAGAATATCAAACTTGTCTTTCTGTGTGATAGAGACTTGTTACCAACTTATTCTGTTGTCTTCGGAAGAATAATTTGAACAAAGGGGACTAGTAAAAACTGCTAAGACTTTAAAAAAATGTTGCAAGTTGTGAAAATAACCTCAAAGAGCAACCTGTATCTCTGATTTGTTGTCTGACTTGATAATGCGTTGGCCTGGTAATAATGTTGACATTGCCTCCTCTGCATTTCTGAAACCAATATGAACTCTTGCAAATATTCTAGGCTCTGTGAGCCATGTGTCTCTGTCATAGCCATTCAGCTCTACGCTTATAGCACCAGAGCAGTCAGTAAGCAAATGGGTGTGGCTGTGTTCCAATACCACTTTATTTAGGGACACAAAATTTGAATTTCATATAATTGTCATGTGTCCTGAAATATTCTTTTGATTTTTCAATTATTTAAAAATATATAAACCTTCCCCATCTCTCGTTTACACTGAGTACTCTACTAGAACTGTCTTCCCCCATTTATTCATGTGGCTAACTCCCTTACCTCCTTACATCTCTACATTTACCTTTTCAATGAGGCCTAACCTGACCATCCTGTTGAAAACTGCAAGCTGCATCGTTTCCCACTGCCTCCACTGTCCCCACCTCCCCTCCTATTCCTCTTATCTTATGACTTTCCCATAGGACTTACTGCCTTCTAAAATATGAAATAATTTACTTATTTATAATTATATTGCTCATCTTCCCTTGCCAGATGGCAAGCTCTCCGAGGGCAGAGGTTTCTGTGTAAAAGTTCACAGGTGCATCCAAAATGCCTAGAAGACTGCCTGGCACACAGACAATATTGAACAACTTTGTTGAATAATTAAACAGATGGATTAATGACCTATCAACCCCCCTGCTCAGCTATTAGATTGGAGTTCAGGTCATCCGATAATAAAAGTCGACTTCCCCTTCTTTTTTTTTTTTTTTTTTTTTTTGCGGTACGCAGGCCTCTCACTGTTGTGGCCTCTCCCGTTGCAGAGCATAGGCTCCAGATGCACAGGCTCAGCGGCCATGGCTCACGGGCCAGCCACTCTGCAGCATGTGGGATCCTCCCAGACCGGGGCACGAACCCGTGTCCCCTGCATCGGCAGGCGGACTCTCAACCACTGCGCCACCAGGGAAGCCCCTACTTCCCCTTCTTGACGTAAATACATAGAGGGCTCGGTCTTCAGAAATGGAATTGTCTAAGATTCACTTCTTGTTGGACACTTCATTCAAGGTAGGCCAAATGCAGGAAAAAAAGACAAAATGGTTTGTAAATAAAAAAGAAGTTGAATGCTTATAATCTGCTATACGTCTTTTCCAAAATTAGCTTTAACCCCTGCTCGAGTCTGGGGGTCCCTGCAGCCTTCTCTGTGTCTGAATCCTCTTCCAATCTTCTCACACCTGGTGGTGATGACCAGAGTTTCAAGTGGCTCATAACTTTGGGCCTGAAATAGACATGGTTAGGAGCAAACAACTTAGTTTTTTGCACTAAAGAGTCAATTCCAGAAAATAAAATTGAAAAGCTGCTTTCCCCCACTTTTTACCTTAGTGTGGCATGAAAGGTCTTTCTTGATCGGGTCCTTGCCTCTGTCCAAGTCTCATCAGCTGTCATTCTCTCCTACCCTCCAGCTCCCATAAGCTCTAGCCCCTCTGGGCCATGCTGCTGCTCACTCCTTCCCTTTGTACATCCTCTTCCCTCAAACAAGTTACCCTTTTGACTGCAAAAGAGTGTGTCTGTGTGTCTGTTTATTGCTTGTTTTCCCTCAAGGGCCTTTTAAACTTCATGAAAGTAGAAGCTTGGTCTGTCTTGCTCACTGTTGTCTCTCCAGTGTCTGAAAGCAGATGGGACTGGATCCGAAAGGGTGTTAAATAAAAGTTTTGATTATTACTAGAAGGCAACGAGGACCCACTAAAAGATTCTAAGCATTCAACTGTTATGGACAGGTTTTTGTTTTAGAAAATCAGTATCATTGCTGTGTGGGGGAATGGATTGGAGAAGGCAAGACTGGACCTAAGAAATCAGACAATTAGAGTAAGCAAAAATGATGAGGGCCTGATTTGAGGCAGCATCAGTGGGGTTGGGAGAAGATGAGGGATTTGAGAGAGACATGAGAGAGAACAGCAGAAATCAATGAACTAGTGGATGTTGTAACTTCAGTAAGAGGGAGTAAAGAATAAGTCCAGGTTTCTGGCTTCAAGATTCTGGCTGCTGGTGATGTCTGGAACTCTCACACAGTATTACAGTTGTATGTTTACCTGTGGGTCACTCCCAACGAGTCGTAAAGGGACCTTGCTAAAAGTCTTTGCATTAGCAGTGTTAGAAGAGCATCTATTATGTAGGAGGCATATAATAATTAAATGAATGAATGAATACACTGAAAATAGTAAACAGTTTGCATGATCAAGACGCCGAGGAAAGCAAGAGGTAACTGGCTTCTCAGTTGCTTTCTGCCTATTGTACAACTAGGAGGCTGACAATAAAGTTTATTTGAGCGTCGACGTGCCCCGACGTGGCCCCGCCTTCGCAGCCGGAGCCGCGATTGGTGGGCATTGGCCGGCGGCGGCCGTCCCTAAGCTACGATTGGCTAAGGCCGCCGTCATTTCGGAGCGCCCGGCGCCCGCCCGCCCTCTCGCCGCGTCGCCGGTGTCTGTGCCGCCCGCTCCTCCTCGCCTCTCCTCTCCCGGCCGCAGCCTGGGGGACCGGAGCGAGCAGCGGGCACCATGTTCCGACGCAAGCTGACGGCCCTCGACTACCACAACCCTGCCGGCTTCAACTGCAAAGGTGAGGAGGCGGTCCCGGGCCCGCCGCGCGTCAGTGATTCCCCCCCCCCCCGCTTCCCCGCCGCCGGGCCGCCGTTCTCTCAGCGCCGGCACCTGGGCTCCCCACCCGGACCGTCCGCGGCCTTGTCTCCCCTGGACTCCTCTCCTCCCGGCCGCTAAACACCTCTGCTTTCCGCCTTCCTTCCCCGGCTTCAGAGCCCCGCCACCCGCTCTTGCCTCGGCATCAGCACTTTCTGCACTTGCTGAACTCCAGACCCCACGCCCACCCCCCCTCGCCCGCACCCTCAGCGCTCTACAGGGAAAGTCTTCGCTTTTTGACGTAGCCCTTCAGCCCCGTGGCTTCCGGGTGATTGGGCGATACCTTGAGCACCTGTTGGGGGCCAGCACAGTGGTGGAATCCGAGGAAGATGCTGAGTAACTTGAAGACTCGTTCATTGCCCCTTGGGAACTAAGGGGTGGGGTGGGGGCAGTGGGAGCCCATCCGGCAGTTTGAGCTCAAGATAGAACGAAGTCCAGGACTGACAGTGTCGGGGCAAGCGCGTATAGGAACGAGCTAATGACAGTGTGCGAGTCGTGCAAAAAAAGTTAATAGCAGACGAGCGGGGCGGTTGAATTGTAAATACAAAGGTATTTGGTAATTCACAGCATTAAAATTGTAAGAAGTATTAACATTGCTCCCCACTACTACTCACCTACTACCCACTATTCATTTTCTTCCAGAGTTCTTGGCCTGTGGTAGACTAATAAGTTTGAAAGTGATCAAGCACACCCTGGGATGTTCAGACCATTGTATAAGTCTCAAGACTTCATAAGGGAGGCCTGAATTTGAATTCAAGCTTGAATTTTGTAATTGAAAATAATTTCCAAGCAGGATAGCAGAGTTTTGTTGATCTGTATGTAGAAGCATGTCAATTTATAGAAACTTGTTTTTCTGCTTTGCCTTTTATGTAAGAAAAAAGGTTCAGGGGTAGTAGAGCTTAGATCTGAATTTGAATCTTTGAGCCTCAGGTTTTTTCACTGGTAAAATCGGGATATTACCTACCTCGAAATGGTGTGGGAGGATTAAATGAAACAACATCTGTACTTTTTCATGAATGCGTTTAATGTGCCATAACAGTAAAAGACAATGGGAGTCAGTATCTTCTTTCTGTTTGCCATTTAATTTCTTGTACGTTATGATTGCTGTAAATTTAACCGGGCCCAGTCCTTCCTCCGCTTCCCCATAGGAACTGGAATAATAACTGACACTTAAATAGCAAAACTGTGTGCTAGACACTGTTTTGATCCTTAAATATTTTATTTAATCTTCATAACAACCCTATGAGGTAAGTCTTACTATTACTCCCCATTTTGTAACTCAAGAATCTGAGGCCTGGAAAATTTAGGTAATTAGCCCAATTTCACACAACCACTAAATGTCTGGAGTCAATTTGAATTCAGGCCAGGATATGAACATAAGTCAATCCAAAGTCTGCACTTTCAACTCCTACTTCAAGCAGCTCAAGTAACTTATAATTTTGGAGTTAAAAAAAAAAAATTCCACAAGACTGTGAAGGAAGTGTTTTACCTGTTACCTAGTGCTTCTCGTGATTTATATGGTGTTTTTATTGCAGATGAAACAGAATTTAGAAACTTTATTGTTTGGCTCGAAGACCAGAAAATCAGACACTACAAGATTGAAGACAGAGGTAATTTAAGAAACATCCACAGCAGTGACTGGCCCAAGTTCTTTGAAAAGGTAATGAATTAGAAAGTAAAATAAAACGTACAGAGAGCTTGTCTAAAAATTATATGAAGACAGGCAAGCTTAAAATTACTGTGTTCTTTTAAAATAAATAACACTAATAATGATCAGTGTTAGAAAAGCTAGACTTCAGGGATTTTACTTTTTTCTTACCATGTTTTTTTGTTTTTAAAGCAGATTATATTATCTCTTCCTACCAAACATTCAGTATTAGATAGAAATAGTATGGTGAATCATTAGGCATGAGGGTGGAGGGGAGTATAGAGTAGGCTGAGGAGAGAGGAAAGCTCATGTGCCATCAAGAGTTTGAACTTGACCCAACTGGGCAGCTACCACAGTTTTAGGTGATATGACTGGACTAGTCTTCCCACTCCTCACCTTTCCCAACCAATCCCTGGTTACTCGAAACTGTCAGCTTTAAGCTTATGTAGCTGGAGAGGAGGCGCTTATCCCCAGTACTTAGATGTGTGCCTGACATACAGTAGAGAGACCTGTTTGTTTCATGAATTTATATATTTGTGTGTGTTTATTTGTATACATATATGTGTATGTATGTAAATGAATGATATATGAATATTCATTTCTGCATTTTCTCTATAGCAAAACTTACTCTGTATTCACATCTTTTAGGGTCCTATACCTGACTAGCCCTCTGCCCATTGAAAACTAACTTTATAGACTGTTAACTAATAAAGGTAATGGAACAAGTAGACACTCAAAAAAAAGGGAAGAAATAGTTTTGTCCAGAAACACTGAGACTTCTTAAATAAACAGTGACACATATTCTCTAAATAGTAAAAATGGCAAAAATCAGAATTTTTACATTACATTAAAAATATAGCAGAGATACAGTTAGAGTATTATATTAAAATAAGACGTTATTGACACGCTTGAAAACTAAGATTATGTCTTGTTTTTGCTTATTTTTAACATACACAGTTGTCCCTTGTTACGTACAATAGAAATAATCCTGAAAAGATCTACGTGTGTTATCTTATTTTTGTGGCTGGAATAACTTTCCTGTTGACCTAGTTTAATTTTAGTAATGTTTTTGCAGAAAACAGAGTTGTTTTCAAATTAGAATAAAAATTACATTTTACAGTATCATTTACATTAAACATTTTTATTAGCTCTATTACTTTGACGAGCTCTCTTCCTTTAAGAATATGAAAAGTAATGGTCACTTCGGCAGCACATATACTAAAATTGGAGCAACAATATAGAGAGGATTAGCATGGCCACTGCACAAGGATGACACGCAAATTCGTGAAGTGTTCCATATTTTTAATTGAGTTATTTGTAGTGAGGTGGATGGACCTAGAGGCTATCATACAGAGTGAAGTAGGTCAGAAAGGGAAAAACAAATACCATATGCTAACACATATATATGGAATCTAAAAAAAAAAAAAAAAAACAGGTTCTGATGAACCTAGGGGCAGGACAGGAATAAAGACACAGATATAGAGAATGGACTTGAGGACCCGAGGAGGGGGAAGGGGAAGCTGGGACGAAGTGGGAGAGTAGCATTGACATATATACACTACCAGATGTAAAACAGATAGCTAGTGGGAAGCAGCTGCATAGCACAGGGAGATCAGCTCAGTGCTTTGTGACCACATAGAGGGGTGGGATAGGGAGGGTGGGAGGGAGATGCAAGAGGGAGGGGATATGGGGATATATGTATACGTATAGCTGATTCACTTTGTTGTACAGCAGAAACTAACACAACATTGTAAAGCAGTTATACTCCAATAAAAATGTTAAATAAAAGAATATGAAAAGTGACTAAATTTTCATTTACTGGTGTTTAGGTACCTAAGTTTCTAGTTTTATGAATTAGAGGATTGTGTAAGTTACATACTGCCTCTGACAATGGGCAAGTTTATTAACCATTCTGTGGCTCAGTATTGTTATCAATAAATGGGGATAACAGTGGTATCTATCTCATAGGAGTGGTATGTATTGTTATTGAAATATACCTATGTACCTTTTCACAGAGGTGCCTGGACCATAGCAAGTGCTATATGTTTATTAATTTCCCTGCCTCTACTACTATTATTGCTACTACTGGATTATTTTCCTTTGCCCTTCAAGAGTATTTTTGAAATTTTTGATAGGCTTCTTAAGACTTTGAAATATATTGTTAGGATTTTATATTTCTCCTATTACATCTACGATGGCCCGCTCACGTGTACAAGACAATACAGAGTTCCACATGTGGAAGGGTATTGAAGAATATGAAAAACTTTCTGATGAAAAACACCCAGAAATGACAGTAAAGTAGTATAACCTAAAGATAAATATATTGGAACTTACACAGATATTATCTTTCAAGGTGGTTTCTTTGGAATGATGATGTCATTGCCTAAAGTATATTTGGAACTTCTTTTGGAAATACTTTTAGATCAGGAGACATCTTTTGAATATCCTTAATATTGACAGTTTTTTAATACTTTGAACATGGATTTGCTTTTTGCATCATGACTAAATCTTGTGAATGAGGTGCTTTTTTTTTAAAGCAGGGGAATAAAATTTTTGATTAGAAAATAAGTGACGGCTAAAAAGTGCTGATTCATTAATTATCCCCCAAAGAATTTCCAAAAAGGAGTTCCAGAAGTTTTGAGTAATGTCATTGTTGGTGGAATTAGATTTTAAGTTCCTAAGAGACTTAGTTTAAGGACATACTCATTTGAATATGCAGCTTCTGACATTTATTCAAAACGCTTGTATGTCACATGGCTTACTCTATTCAGAAGCATTTCCACGATATGAAACCTAAGGTTTAGATAATAATTGGTTTTGTTTTGTTTGGGGTTTTTGGTATATCCTCCTTTTTAATTAAAGTCCTTTTTATTTACCTGCTCTATGTGTATTGAGACCTGGAATCAGAAAGTTTAGATTCAGCTCCCCGATTTAAGTCGTATAATTGTCAGCAAGTGTTGACCTCTAGGCTTCAGTTTTCTCATCTACAAAATGAAGTTATTCTACATCTAGGCAGTGGTGCCCTATCTGGAATCTGCAAAAGTAAAAATTTCAAAAAGCATGATGGGCCTACTTCATTTTTTTTCCCTGAGTGGTACACTTGAGTGTTTCCTTCCTTTGGGTTATATAATTGCATCAAAGATTTAGTAATGTAAATGTTATAAGAAATTCTTAGAGATCCAAACCAAGGTCTCTTTCAACTCTACCATTTTTTTATTTTGTGACTTTATAGTAATAATGAAACCAGACTTTTTATTCCCCTTACAGTATCTCAGAGATGTTAACTGTCCTTTCAAGATTCAAGATCGACCAGAAGCAATCGACTGGCTTCTTGGTTTAGCTGTTAGACTTGAATATGGAGATAATGGTATGTTTTGTGGGGAATGTCTGTTTTAAAGAGAGAGAGAGGAAAGGTGGGAAAGGAGTGTAAAAATGTAGGGAACTTGCCAGTTTGTCTTACATTGTTTTACCTTTGGTTCATTTTAAGTTTTGTACATCCTCATCTCACTTTACAGCATCTGTTTAAAAATTTACTTTTTGTAATTATTCTTCTGTATCCAGCTCCCAAATTGTCTAGGAAAGAATTTTCTTTTCTAAAATTAGAGAGTCTCCTTACTCTCATAAGATATTAAAAGCACTGGTTTCCATTGGTATTTAGATTTTTCTTTTAGAATTTGAAGGCGATGTCTTCTGAAGAAGAAGGCTAATTGAATGTCTTCTCACAATGTCACATTACTTTGGTGAATTTGCCATCTTTCAGTCTGTACCTTAGCCTTTCAAGTTCACTTGTTGCTGCTGTCCCAGAATTGATAGGATTTCAAGTGTTGGTTGCAGCAGGTAATTTCACAAGAGACTGAAATATACATCTAATGCAAATTTGCACTATAGGCCAAAATATATTTATTATTATTGTTTAATGTTATTTTATTACAGATACTTGTATCATTGGAAGGTTTTGAATGTTAGTACCTGTAGTAAAAATAGTTTTCCAATAAACTGTTTTCTCTCAGGCCATTTCAGTTTGAAAGGCCTGCTAACATCTGAATGTAAGATCTGATTATCTTACTTTACCTCCATCCCCTGCATTTATGTTGTTCTCTTTCATGGGACTGTCAGTTCCAGTCCTCTTAATGATTTACGTTTGAAGCCTTTTTAATGTCTTTGGCCTCTCCCTTTTCCTCTCATTCTGTTTCATCCTTTTTTCCCTTGTCATATCTTTCCTTCTCCATCCTCACTGCTGTCGCCCTAATTCAAGCTCTTGCCACTTTTTCCTGAGATTATTGGAATGTCTTTCATACTAATCTCCCATCTATGTCACCCTCTAGTCTCATCCACATGGCCCACCAAGCTAAGTTTTTGAAACATAAATGTTTTAGAATGCTACACTTTGTTTCCAAACGATAGTTCCTTTTACGTATTCAGAAACCATTGCTTTCCCATTTAACCCTATAGCTTTTTAAGTCATTCGCCACTTTCCATTTTGCTTATGTCTTACTTGCGCCACTAAATTGTAAGCTGATACTCAGCTTTGTTTCCTACATGGTACCTCTATTAGTTTCCTGTTGCCGCTGTAACAAATTACCACAAACTCAGTGACTTAAAAGACTGTTTATTATCTTACAGTTTTGGAGGTCAGAAGTCCAACATCTGTATTAGGACTGAAGTCAATTTGTCGACTGGGTTGGTTCCTTTTGGAGGCTCTAGGGGAAGATCCGTTTCTTTGTCTTTTCCATCTTCTAGAGGCTGCCTGCATTCTGTGACTCTGGCCCCTTTATCTTCAAATCTAGCAGAATATCATCTTCTAAACTCTGTGATTCTGCTCTCATTGTCACATCTTCTCTGACTGACCTTCCTGCCTCCCTCTTATAAGGATGCTTTGGTTACATTGGGCCCACCTAGGTAATCCAGGATAACCCCTATACCCCCAATTTCAAGGTCCTTAATTTAATCACATCCACAAAGTCCCTTTTGCCGTGTAAGATACCATATTCATAAGTTCCAGGGATTGGAATATGGACATTTTTTTGCGAGGGAGGGAGCAGTCATGATTCTCTCTGCCACGGTACCTGACATAGTTTCTTGTGTACAGTAGATGTGCTTATCAACCATAAATGCTTGGTAAATTCAATATATGAATGTTTATACATACTGGTGTGGAGCATCAACCAGGTGTTTTTTTTGCTGGTTCTTCAAACTTAAGTTTCAGATGCCTTATGGCAGAAATCTTAAGGAAAACTCAAAGACTTTTTCTTTACTATGGAACCTTTAGCAAAATATGCCTGTTCTGGTCTGAGTTGGTAGGAACTCTGTTAGTTAATTTGCAACAAAGTATTCTCCAGCTTTTCAAGTGTTTTTCAGCTATTCCCACATAAAGTTATAGTCACATCTCAGTTTATTTCTATTTTACCCTTATTTAGTCCATTTGTCCCATTTTTATAATACTTCAACTTAGGTTACCTAGGTTGTACCAAGAACAGTAGATGCCATATGATTGTGTATCCTTGTAGTTGACTGTATTACTGTTAAGTACAGTTACTTCTCAGTGATAGCATGGTCTTCTTTAATGTATTAAAAAAAACTGAGTTTGCATGAGAAACACTGCCCCTTATCGGTAGGAGGCACTGCTGTGCTTTTATGGTTTTACATTAATAAGTTGCATTCTTCTTGACTTTTAAGTTATTTAAAATTTTTATTCTTATTTGATAAAACCATTGTGAATTTTTATTGTTTGTGCCTTAACGTTTTTTAAAGCTTTTTGCTAGCTTGTCAATTAAGGTGATTAAAATCTGACTTAAATTCTTTTAAGTCTTTTGACATAATTTTAGATTTACAGAAAGATTGCAAGAATAGTAAAAAGAATTTTTCCATACTCAGATTTTGCAGATATTAACAGTTTACTTCATTTGCCTTATCCTTCTCTCTCTATATATACATACTCCTAATTTTTTCTAAACCATTTGACACTAAGTTGTAAATGATTTCTCTTTTACCCTTATGTGCATTTCCTAAAAAAAGTCATTGTCTTACATAGCTACAGTACATTTATCAAAATCAGGAAATTAACTTTAATTCTTTACTGTTATCTGTACATGAGATTCACATTTCATCATTTGTCTCAATGTTCCTTATGGCAAAAACAAGCAAACAAAAACCTCCAAAGCAGTCCTGGATCATGTGTTACATTCATTCTCCTTAGTCTCCTACAGTCTGGAATAGTTACTCAGTCGTCATGCTTCAGGACACTGACATTTATTTTGTAGAATGTCCTTCAGTTTGAGTGAGTCTGATGTTTCCTCATGATTAGATTCAGGGTTTGTAGTTTTGTTAAGAGTAACACAGAAGTGATGTTGTGTTCTTTTAAGTGCATCATATCAGGAGGCATGTGTTGGTGATATGCCTGAATACTGGTCATGTTATTCTGATCACTTGGTTAAGCTTTCTTCAGTGTAAAAATTACACATCTTGTGGAGAGATATTAGATGATTTCTGTATGCTTCTCCTCTTCAAACCTTAGCTTTAGTATACATTTGATGATTTTTGCCTGAGTCAATTATTATGTTGATTATGATGACTAGAAGGTGTTTTTCTAATTCCATCATTCCTCTGCATTTATTTTTTGCCTTTCCACTATAAGGAAGAGCTTTCCCTTCTCACCAGTTTATGTTTGTTTGTTTATTCAGATCAGTGTAGATATGTGGATTCTTATTTTACTCAGTGGGTCTTAATCCTTTTTTGTCATCGTGTATTTTGATGTTTACATTGTTCCAGGTTTGGCCAGTAGCTCCTTTAAGCTAACTCCTGTCTGATTTAAATTTTAATCCTTTTATTTTCCCTTTATTTATCCATTAGCAAATCATATAAGCACTATAGCCAAAGATGGCATTTTGGGCCTTAAGTTTGGTGAATTACTATAAATTTTTTTATTTGTAAAGTCTTTTAAAATATTATTTAGTATTTTTCAGGTAAGAGTAATAAAATCTCCTTTTGGAATTCTGCATTTTAAGTCTCCATAAAATAAGTTTAGGTTTGTATATGATGGTGTATTTGAAGTGATTTTTTTTTTTTTTTCTTTTTGCGGTATGCGGGCCTCTCACTGCTGTGGCCTCTCCCGTTGCGGAGCACAGGCTCCGGATGCGCAGGCCCAGCGGCCATGGCTCACGGGCCCAGCCACTCCACGACATGTGGGATCCTCCCGGACCAGGGCACGAACCTGTGTCCCCTGCATCGGCAGGTGGACTCTCAACCACTGTGCCACCAGGGAAGCCCTGAAGTGATTTTTTTTAGAAAGCAAGGTTTTTGGTTTTGTATACAGCATTCACAGGATTTGCGAAGAAACTTCTTAGTGTGTTTGTATTTAACCTCATGTGACCTATACTTACCCTTCTCCCATTCTTCTACCCTTACCAAGTTTGACAGGAAGCTGAAAAGCAGACTTTCTCTTCTAAAATTTAGATAGTTTTTGAAATGTTTTACTTTAAGAAATTGAAAAGATATTTGTGTCTGATAATCATTTCAGCTTAATTAAAAAGCTAGTCACATTGTCTTCTAGTAGATTTATTATAGCATTTTTTTTTTGAATGCTTGGGTTGTCTTATGCTTATAACCAGTTTGGCTCAGTTAAATTCAGTAAATAAGTAATGTTTGTTTTACCTTAAGTTGAAGCTCTGCAAATTGTATTTTTGCCTATTTTTACAGCTGAAAAATACAAGGACTTGGTACCTGATAATACAAAAAACGCTGACAATGCAGCTAAAAATGCAGAGCCATTGATCAATTTGGATGGTAAGTTTATAAATGCATAAAAATGATCATCAACATTTTTGGTTTCTTAAATGTTTTTTACTTCCTAGAATGAAGTCTGGGTTTATTTGGTTGTAGTAGATTAAGAGTGTTTCATGCAGACAACATTTGTGTTGATATTTTATTCTCTGTGCTGTTTTTTCCTGTCAGTTATAGTGTGCTTTCTCCCTCCTCTTGTAGCTGAATATCTGAAACTGAAAATGCTCTTCTTTCATCTGCTCATAGTAACTTGGGGGTTTTGATTTTATTTAATCATGGTGGTGATTGTTTGCCTTCCTGGGTGCAGAAAATATTTTTTCTAATCTAATGACAGTATGAGACAAGTGTTAAAATTTTTCATTGTTTTAAGTCCCAGATGTCTTTAAGTAATTCTTTCTCCTTTTAAAAGTATTAAGATTCTAATTACTTAGATTATAATATGTTAAATATTCTTTCACTGACTGACTGTGACCTGTAATTTATGAGTTACCCTTAATGAATTAATAAGCTGCTTGGATGCTCTAGAGCTGCTGCTTGGAGAAAAGGTTTTGGGAAAACTGTCCATTGAAGGGAATCTGTGTATTAAAATTAATAGCTTTGGGAAGAAAGGTTAATTAATAGTGTTACATAAATGGGCCTTGCAGAGAAAGTTACAGAACAAACCTCATGTGAGTTAATTTAGTCATTTATTGGATTGTTCACTTTGGTTGATTAGTAGGAAAACCATTGATCTCATCAGTTTACCTGATTTACCCCATACTGCTTTTGTCAGCAGCAATTTTAGAAATTAAAGAGATTTGTTGTTACTAGAAAATAAATTTTTTTTTAAGTTTATATGTTTACATATACGTTTGTAACTACATGCTTGCAGAGCTGTAAGTTTCCATTTTTAATCTTTTATAGTAAATAATCCTGATTTTAAGGCTGGTGTAATGGCTTTGGCTAACCTTCTTCAGATTCAGCGTCATGACGATTACCTGGTAATGCTTAAGGTCAGCTTCATTTCTTGATTCTTGACAAAAACTCTGGAAAACCTCATTTTCTAAAAATAACTGTGTTTGATATTTAAATCTACGGTAGAATGAGGAAAATGTTGGAGGAATGTGGGACATAAAGCAGATTTCTTGAATTCATTGGTTTTAGCTTACCTAACAACTAATATCAAAGAGTGTTTACTGTGTGCCTGCCACTGTGCACAGATGACTCATTCAATCCTCCCAACATTCCTAGAGGTGGATGCTAGTGTCTTTTTAAAATATGTATATGAAGAAACTGAGACTTAAAGATAATAGATAATGTTCAAGCTGACATAGAAAATGATAGTCAGGATTTTAATCTAGGCACTGGACCTTATGCTCCATTCTTTTCTTTTTTGGCCACATGGCATTTGGGATCTTAGTTCCCTGACCAGGGATCGAACCCACGCCCCCTGCATTGGAAGCAGAGTCCTAACCACTGGACCGCCAAGGACGTCCTGGTCCATTTTTTTTCCTATATCACCCCACTTCTGTTTAATCAGTCCTTTTAAATATTCATGGTCTGTATTCATTAAGATTGTGGAAAATGCCAAATTTGGTCAAAAACATACCCCCAAATCTCTTTGAGGAATGAATGTTTCTGTCCTCCAAGCCCCCCATCCTAGATAGGCCACTCAGTTCATACCTTACAGCAGGGAACCTGATGGCCTAAAAGAGGCCTCTTATTTCTCGGTGGAAAAATATACTCATGCTTCAGAAGATTTATGTTGAGTAATTTTGATAGTCTAGTGGGGGGAAGGGGAGGGGCAGGGGAGTGGTACTACCAGACTTGGAAGTTATTTTAAAAATTATTATTGATTTTATGAGAAATTAAAGAGCTTTAAATTACTTTAAACTGCTTTGCAGGAAATTGAATAATTTCACTCTACCCACAGGAGATCATAATTTATTCTCCTTTTTAGAATTGTATTTATTAAATGACAGTTGTAATATGGGAATACTGTTCTATTCCTAGATTATTACAATTCTCTTTACTGAATCTGAGTGTTAACTCAGATTTTCTCAACTCAGATTGGATGCCAAGAGACAAAAGTTGTTTTTAGTGAAATTTAGCTCTTTCAAAGGCTTGTTCCTTACTCAGGCAATTATAGAAATTGCTTTGGAACAGTTCTACGGTGGTTATGTCAGCTTTAATCATAAACTGAGTGAGAGGAGAACAGACAATGCTAGCATATTTGGGGTGCCAAAGTACAATATAAGTCAGTTATAATCAAAAGCTTTATAAAACTCTAATCCTAGCATGTTTGCCCTTTTGAGTTATTTTAAGAAGCATTCAAACAATACATGACAATATGGAAAACATCCATATTGCAGCTGTGAGAATCAATACATTAACTGGCAACTGGACTGTGTAAAATACATTTGCAGTTACTGTTAGATTGGTTTAATTCTTTTTCAAATGTAGCATTTGGTTTGTTTTTATTAAAAATAATTTTCACACTTATCTTGGGGTTGCAACTGTCATCCACTAATTAAAATTCCATTAAAAAATCTTACTTTTTATGTGTGAGCAGGTGCGTGTATGCATTTGTGTCTGCAGTGGTAAAATGCCTTGCTAATGAAAAAAATGTGTCCTTTGAAAGATCTGAAAACATTTTACTGTAATAAAGTGAAGAAAGTAGGGACAGTGTGTATGATATGCTACCCTTTGTATCAAAGGTGCATATGTGTGTGTGTGTGTGTGTGCGTGCGCGTGCACGCGCGCACACGTGCACTTGCATATATCCCTGAGTGTGCTTGTAATTTGATAGAGGCCTTGTGAGTATACACAAGGATCTGGTAGCAATAATTGTTTTCTGAAAGTATGGCTGAAGCTTGGGTAGAAAGGAGACATACTTTTTCGCCATGTGTCCTTCTTTATTTAAAAAAAAATTTTAGCACACACAAATTACCTATTCAAAAAACGTACTTGTTATGAACATCATTCCACATTATTAAATACTAGAAGTGAAAACTTTCATTACAGTAGCTATTTTTTTAATTTTTAATTTGCTGGGGAGTTTGTTAATGAATTAGGTATTTCTAATTTCATCAAATTGGGCATCCTTATTCTGTAGTCTCAGAGAAGAAAAGATAACAGACAGCCTTTAAAAAGTAAAAATACTATTTTGGGATTTCTTAGGCAATTCGCATTTTGGTCCAGGAGCGCCTGACACAGGATGCAGTTGCTAAAGCAAATCAAACGAAAGAGGTATGCTGTTTTTTTAATTTAAATAAATTTTAAATTAATTATTACTGAAAGTTTCTTTTGGTTGTCATAAGTTTGAACTTTACCTGAGAATGCTTAAGATATCAATTCTGTGTTAGAACTGCCCAGAGAAAGAATAGCTTACTTCAGTGGGATTGAATTTGATTCTGAAGCAAACTGTATCCAGTATTTTTTTTTTTTTTTTTGTGGTACGTGGGCCTCTCACTGTTGTGGCCTCTCCTGTTGCGGAGCACAGGCTCCGGATGCGCAGGCTCAGCGGCCATGGCTCACGGGCTCAGCCGCTCCACAGCATGTGGGATCTTCCTGAACTGGAGCACAAACCCATGTCCCCTGCATCGGCAGGCGGGCTCTCAACCACTGCGCCACCCGGGAAGCCCTATCCAGTCATCTTTGAGTGAAAAGTGAACTTCATGTTTATCTCACTTCATTACTTTTAAGAAGCCTCCAATAGCATATCCACAGTCTACCAGTTCAAAACCACCGCATGTGCCCAGTTAAAGTTTATTTCAAAGAACTTAACACTTGTGAAATTTACTGGGTTATTTTGACTAACTGCTAGAAAACAGGACACACCTTCTCTTTTTTAGTAATTCATTTTCTTTTCTATTTAAGTCTTTATCTTCACATTTTTGTTTCTTCAGAGAAATCTCAGTTTATTCTATTTCCTAGCATAAATCATAAAAATGTAGCTTGTTAATAAATCTAGGATATTTTTAGATGAACTGTCCTAGAAACCCAAATGCCCCTGAAGTCCTCTTGACTATGGGTCAGTACAGAGAATGTCCTCAGGGGTTAGCAGCTGCAGGTGTCTGATAATGCCCCTTCCTGCTACACAGATGAAGGTCTTGGGTACAGTCCACATTCTGGACCCTGGTCCTTCTATTGTGTCTATGTCACCCTCCAATTCCCCAATTGTCCTCTGATCCCATCTTTATCGAAGCCCAACAGTATTAAGGTTATTAATGCCGGGGCAGTGTAGTCTCCTCTGAAAGACAGTTTCTTTTAAAGTTTCTTATTGGCTTATTAATTATGTATGAATCAGGCCACTGGAAATTGGATTAAAGATCAGCTTATTTCACCCACACTATAGAACAGACAGTAAATTGTTATGGCATAAGAAAATCATTCATCATTCAGCAAAATTATGCCTTTGGTTTGGAAGGCAGTGCAAATAAGGCCATAGCCAAATCTCTTTGCTCTTGTTTGCAAAGTAAAATTCAGCTTATTTTCAATGCTCCAAATAAATCTGAACTTTAATGTCATCTCAAAAGATACTATGCTGGGCTTCCATCGTGGCGCAGTGGTTGAGAGTCCGGCTGCCAATGCTAGGGGACACGGGTTCTTGCCCCGGTCCGGGAAGATCCCACATGCCACAGAGCGGCTGGGCCCGTGAGCCATGGCCGCTGAGCCTGCGCGTCCAGAGCCTGTGCTCTGCAACGGGAGAGGCCACAACAGTGAGAGGCCCGCGTTCCGCAAAAAAAATAAAAAAGATACTATGCTATAATAATACAGTGGAAGAGTTCTATAGTTGAGTGTTCTTGTTTGCAGTCGTTCATAACTAGCATTTGGGGCATGTGGTCATCTTCAGGGGTGCCTGTTCCTAGGTGGTCTGTTGGCAGATGAAAGGAGAACAGAAACTCTGGTACCAGACTGACACAGAAAGCTACTCAAGTACAATTCTACTCTAGTTTTTTGCTAACAGAATTTTCATACCCATTTGTTTCTTCATGTGTATAATGTATTACTAGTGATTTTAAAGCATTTTGAGTCTGGGTAGATTTGCATTAATAATTAGGCAAGAAGTGAGTAGTGACAGCTTAGCATTTGTACTGTTGAAAGTATAGTGACTTTTTTTTAAAACTGGTGATGATTTTATACAGTATAATCAGCAGAAAGTCTAGACTGCCTGTCCTCGTTTTTATTTGATAGTTATTGTGAACTTTATACAGGTTGGCGCCACCATAGTCACCATCTCTGGTATATCTATGCAGGTGCTGACTGGTTAGCTAAATGGTTTAGATTCTGTTCATTTTCCTAGATGACTTCAAAGTAACTTTTAAATGAACTGTTGAAAGTTAATATAATCTGGTAAACATCATGCTTGCAGAAAAAAGCTATGTATATTTTAGATTTGGTCAATTCATAAAGGCAAATTAATGTGCTCCGAAGTAAACTTGCTTGAGGAAATTCATCTTAAAAGTAGTCCTGGGCTTCCCTGGTGGCACAGTGGTTGAGAGTCCGCCTGCCGATGCAGGGGACACAGGTTCATGCCCTGGTCTGGGAAGATCCCACATGCCGCAGAGCGGCTGGGCCCATGAGCCATGGCCGCTGAGCCTGTGCTCCGCAACGGGAAAGGCCACAACAGTGAGAGGCCCGCGTACCACACACACACACAAAAATAGTCCTATTTGCCTGGTACACTGCTGCTTACTATAACTGAAACGGTGACAGTGGCAGCCCTGCTCAACCTTCCTTCCATAGCAGTAGTGACAGCACTTCTGCAAAAAAGAGCTATTCTTTCATATGTCTGGTCTTAAAGGATTGGATGTGTTATGGGACTAGCTGCCCACTACATGTAAAGGCCATTCTTTCCTAACTAGTTGTAGTAGGAAAAAACTAACTCATAAAAAGGCAAATTTAAAGAGAAAATTCTCAGGCACCTTGCCACTGCAGCTAAAAGGGTTAAAATAATAGCTAGCTGCTTTTCAATTTGAGGTGAGAAAAATTTGAGGTGAGGTGAATAACTATACAGTCTGATTTTTGTCCTTTTTTTTCTAAAGGGCTTGCCTGTTGCTTTAGACAAGCATATTCTTGGTTTTGACACAGGAGGTAAGTAAGTGATTTTGTTTTAATTCAAACTGTTTTTAGAGACTTACTGAATATTTGGGGGAAATGAGTGAATATATGCAAACGTTATTGATTAATGCAGTGTTTCTTATGAAACAGATGCAGTTCTTAATGAAGCTGCTCAAATTCTGCGACTGCTGCATATAGAAGAGCTCAGAGAGCTACAGACAAAGATTAATGAAGCCATAGTAGCCGTTCAGGCGATTATTGCCGATCCAAAGACAGACCACAGACTGGGGAAAGTTGGAAGATGAACATTTTAGGATTTCAGCTTCTCACCTACTTAGTACAGTTGGGAACCATGTACGCTTTGGCATGTGTTTGGAAATGTCATGTCTTCAAGGGAAGAATTCCAGAAAATTGACTATGTTCTACAGGTATTTACCATCACTGCATTTTCTTTAATAAATTTGGGAAGGTGATTTTTTTGTTTTTTGACCATGTGTTACGTTTATGTATTTGTATAATTAATTAATCTGCTTCCTCCCTTGTGGTTTAGGTACATGCCACCCCCTGACTTCATTATACATATAGACAATACAGATCGTTAAGTCATAGGAAAACTTAAAATATTTTATTGGAGTAATCTAGAAAATTTGAGAACTGTTACATCTTTAATATTTATATATAAATGTAATTTCTGTGGGTAATTCTATAGAGGGACTTACAGGATCAGAAAATACAAACTGAAACATTGTAGCACCTTTTAATATAAATAGAAATGCACTTATGCAGAGGTAAAAAAAAAAAAATCTTAGAATAAGTTGGCTCTTTCCCATCAGTTCTGCATAGCCTTCTCTACGTCAAGGTTTATGATCTTTAGGATCATATTTTTATACTAATCACATGTACTTTAATTTCTTGGCCAGGAAGAATCTGTATCGATAGTCAGATTTAGGGTCTTAACGTGCTCTAATTGGTTCTTAGTTCAATTAATTTGGCCTTTTAAATATGACATAAATGTTTATTAAAAGTTGCTTTAATAAGCAACAATTAAAATTGTTACCTTTTTAATCTTGAAATAACTTTTGTTTTTAAAAATACAGTAGTAAAGATTGAGGTATAAACTTTTCACAAAATATACTTTTAGTCTTTTTGCACTGAAAATGTTCATATGTCCAGAACTTCTAATGGCCAATTGCTTTTTCACTTTCTTCACCTTTGTCCGCAGTAAATGTCCTTTAGGGTCCTGATTCCGATTGTAAACTCCCAAGTCCTTTATAATACCATATTTACTTTCTTCCTGTGGAGGGAGGGGACAGCATGTAAGTATTTTATATCCAGTTTGCCACAGCAAGTCTTTTAAAGAGGAAATATCCTAATAGACCTTTTTTTGTGTGTATAGTTTAGCTAGGTAGACTTAAGGTAGTAGAATGGTCACCCCTATGTGTTGGCCATTAGCTTTTCTAGGTCAGAGTGGCTCTCACCAGTGGCAGCAGCAGGCCAAGTGTGGTCAGTTACCAGACCTCTCTTTCTCTACCTGGCTGATCCAAAGGAGCCACCTGAGCATGTCCGTTTACCTGTTGGGCAGTAGGGGTAGACTGCAGTTATCCCGTAGAGATGAGATCGCTGCTCTGGGAGATACTCATCAGTAAACTGGCCACTGTCTCTATTTACTGATATAACACCATCCCTGGTAACAGAAAGGAAGAGTGAATTCATAGGATTTAAGGTTGGATAGAAAAAGCCAGTTTATCAGGAAGCGAAATCTCTGCCAGACTTCTAGAATACATTTTTAAAAGTCAATTTAAATCCCATAACTAAGTAAGATACCTCATGGTACCATTTAAAGGTAGTCTTCTAGTCTCTGAAGATCAGATTCAGAGTAATGTGCTTCCTTTTTGGATAGTTTATTACCAAATAGCTCTGCCCTTTTTAAGCTGCATGTGAGCAATACCATTAAATTTCTGGGTGACGTAAAAGTATGCTTTTAAAAGCAGTAACGCTTGAATGATGTTAATCTCTCTGCTAATGAAGAGAGAATAACTAAAGTTGCTTACTAACATTTGGTACAAGCGGTGTGTCCTCCAAAACTGGACAAGCCTGAAAAGGCAAACTGAGTGTGTCAGGCTCACCTTCTCCAGTCGGTGTGGTAGAAGTGATCTGCATAGCTTACAATGCTGAACGGGTAGTTGAGGTTGTTTTGAATAACACGCCGTCCAGTTCCATCAGGTAGTGTACACTCTAGTTTTTTAGTTCCTTTTAAAACATCAAAGAGGGAAAAGAGATCCTTTCATGCGATGGGAAAAAAAAGAAATCCTTTACCAAAAATAGTGGCAGGTAAATTCATTCTCAAAGGAAACAAAGGTAGAACTAGAATATTCTATCCCCATTGCAATAATACAAATTAAAAACTGTAAAATTTTCCTATTCTATTACCAGTCTTCAGTTTGTTTAAGAGCGTTATAGTTTTTAGTGGAATTTAAACTCTTAATCCTTTTTTGGAAGAAAGGATTGCATTTACAGAAATCTGGCTAAGTTTCTCCCAAAGTAGGACATTAGAGATGAAATTATATCAGTGTTAAAAAAAGTTTGTATTAGCTCTTAAATTGTTACAAACATAACATTTGGACAAATATTAATACTTGCCCTTTGTAAGCAATGTATAATAATAGCCAAGGCTGCCTTTTAACTAAAATTCTTAATATTTTTTTTAAAGACTGTATTATTTTCTAGTTAGGAATTAAAAGTTCCATTTTTCAATGTAAATTTTTTAATAGCTAAACGAGGCAAGAATCTCCAAGTTTCACATTTCTCATGGAACCCTGAGTTAAATTTCAAATACTTATTAAAAATATAAATGCAGTATAATGAAACAGCATCTTTTCAGTTGTGCTAATAATGAAATCACACAACAGAAAGAGAGAACCTTGGGAATAGGCAACCCAGATTTATTACTGAAGGAAGCCATCCTGCCACATCGCTTTGTCCTCAGCACAATAGCATACTGACTGTTAAAGTAACAGATATTTATAAATGTTATAATACTGGCAAAAAAGGAAAATAACTCCTGTTCATTTAAGCCTGTCGATTCCAACAATGGCTAATATTTATTTTTAACCTAAAAAGTGTGCCAAGTGCTCACGTGGAGGAAGGGCAAGCAGTACAAAAGTAGGTTGGACACAGTACTAGCCCTCAAGCTTACCACCTGATTCAAACATACATCCAGGACCTCAGGAAGTTCATCACAGGAGTCATTACAAAGTGCCCTCTAAAAGGAGTCGATCATTTGCTGTACTCTTATAAATGTAAGCCAGAAGTCCTAAATGGTGGGATTTGGTTTTACTGTAAAATCTGTTCGAGTGCTCACGCTTGCTGAACATGGTAGTGTTCTGTATTTGCATTCCATGAGTAGTAGTACCTGCATCTGCCCAGCAGAGCAATTTGGAGAAGGGGTCAAAGGTTAAACCATTGGGTAGTCCAATGTCTTTATTCACTAGAATTCTTCTATTTTCTCCATCTAAAGACGACGATTCAATTTTAGGAGCTTCTCGATTCCAATCTGTCCAGTACAGGTTGCTGTGGATAAATTAAATGGAGAAAGATAAACCTTCCCCAATGTATAGAACCCAAATTTCAGAACCATCTTTGAGGCTTTTCACTAAGCATTTCTGAGTCAAAAACACTTCGCTGAAAATGAAAGCTGAAGGTTATCTTTACTGATTTGAAGGTTTCTCTGGAATTTCATTTGGTAGAAGCCCCATTAAATATGACAAGAGCTTCTCAAGGTATAAAATCCTCCCTGATTCTAACAAGTCCTACTGAAACACGGACCAAGTTATATGTCCCAGTTGATGACCTTAGCAATTATCATAGACAGGAAACATTGTTCTTTTGACTGTTGCCACTGTGAAAATGAGGCCAGAGAAATAACATGCCTGGTGTCTGAGTTTTGCTTACTCACCAGCTAATGCAGTAATCTCACTGCAGGTTTAACGCTGGGATTTCCTAATGTGTTGCTGGAGGAGACCGACTTCATTCCGGTTGAAGTGCTGTCTCAGGCTTGGCCCGATTTTCTGATCCAAAGTGCCCCCCAGTCTCACTCACATACTCTGAATTCTCTGTGTATCACATCACAGGCTTAATAATTTCCTATTATCCATTAGTTTACTGTCTTATTTCCTCCTAGTAGAACATAAACTCCATGAAAGAACAGACCTTGTCTTTGCCTAAACAGTACCTGACACCTAGTAGATCCTCAGTGAATACTATTAACTTAATATATTTTGAACTTTTATGCCCATGTTCTGACCCTCGCCTACAACTGTACTTAGAGCCCAAGGGCTTCAAATGAGGATCTACAGGTAACAGAGGAGAATTAGGGAAGCCCGGCTGACCCTCGGATTGGATCCACAGCGATGGCGCGGGGGTTCACCAGGTCCGTGTGGAAGAGGGCCCTGCGCTCAGAGCCGTCCAGCCTGGCCCTCTCTATCTTATCCAGGCCGCTGTCTGTCCAGTACATCGTTCTATGAAAGTGGTCGATGGCAAGTCCTTCGGGGCTTATCAGACCTGGAATAAAACAAAGGCAGGGCTGGAGCAACTGCAGCTGTGAAAGGTGAACCTGAAGCAGAGAGCTCTGCTTATTACTATGTTTGAATAGTTGGGGGAAAAAAGTCTTGAGAGTTTCTAAGTCAAAACACACAGAGTCAATAGAGGAACAGATCCCGCGTTAGTTCTTCTGCCACCTCTAGTACCCTCTAGCCTAACAAGACCCCTCCCAGCCTGATGGCAGCAGGCATCCCCAGGGCTGGGGCCAGGCAGCATCAACTGTAGCCGCACCTTGAATTCTTACTGCAAGCCCTTTCTATTCAGAGTCCTAGCAAGAAGGTAGAGGGGAGACTTTGGCATAAAAGAGGCAAACAACTTGGACTTGGTAGAATGAAATGGAATGGGAATTGTCTTCTGTGTGAAGCTGCTGACCTGAGTTAATGATGGTCTCGGGCTCTGCTCCCGATTCCAGACGGGCGCGGCTAATTGTCCGTCCAGCAACGTCTGTCCAGTACACCATCCTCTCCCGGCAGTCGTAATCAATTCCCACGACTATGGAGCCCTTTGTGACCAAGACACCGAATTGGAAGAATTAGGATTCCTTGCATTTCCCCCGACTTCATGCTCGGCTGCCTCACTCATGCATGGCTGCAGCGAACAACCCTGCATCACATGGTTTTATGGCAGCCAAGCACAGTGGTTAGATGTGTTGGTGATGGAGGCCAACTTCCCAGGGCAGAGCCGGGCTTGGCCACTTGCTAGCTGTGTGACTTTGGTACTGAACTTCTATATGCCTTTGTCTCCTCATTTGCCACATGAAGATAACAATACCTACTTCACGTGGCTGCTATAAACAGTAATACCATAAGTGCTTATAAGATATCTTAATCAGTAATTAATATACTGTAAGCTCTCAACAAGCACTATTACTATTGGTGGTAAAAACAGAAGTGATTTCATGAAAAGATTAGCCCCTTCAGTGATTAGAGGACAAATGCTAGTCTCAGCAAAGTAAGTCTTTTAATATTTCACTGGACAAAAACTGACTCTTTCAGACGTTATCAGCACTTTTTCAAAAAGCCTTTCTAAAATTTGCCAATATATAACAAAATCTACCCTCCCCTCCCCTGTGAGATCTTTCTGCTATCTGAGGTGCAGTCACCCTTACCCCCATCTCTTCCTCTTACTCCAAGGCAATCATTTAGTTGTACTCTTGTATAAAAGAAAGTATACAACTTGATGGGTTAAGGAACTGGGGAATGGTGGTCACCTGACCTCTGGCTAGGGAGCTCTCCCCTCCTTCCTTATTACTAAATAAATGATGCAGTCTTTTTTTAAATGCCGAGTCTGTGATATTCCTTTCCAAAACTCTGCACAGAAGTTGCTTCATTCAATTTCCAATCCAGAGTCCTGCTCTGAGAAGCCTGGCAGACGTGCAGAGCCAACATGCAAGGGCCACCCAGCTATCCCTGAGGTCATGCAAGCTCCCTGCTTGCCTAACAGCCTCCTGGGGCTGTCCTGAACTTATGCCTCTGGAAGAGGAGTCAGTACAAGAAACTACAAGGCAGGATTAGTCTCCTGTGGAAGAGTGGGCAGTTTATATGGGAGGATCTGAAGGTCAAGTACAATTTTAAAATTTAAAGTCATCTGTCGTGGGCACGGGTGCATGGGCCTCCATTAACCCAGGGAATCATGGGATCCATTAACTCATGTAAATGATTTCAAGGTTTCTTGGAGGAGAAAGTCCCAGTTTAAGTAAGTTTCCACAAGATGTGCTTAGAACCCATATTCCATTTCTCTTTCAATTCCACCACCATTACCATCAACAACCCTGCCCTCATCAGAGGCAAGTTCAGACATGCAGTGAAGCCGCCTGACTTGGCTAGAATAAATAGACAGTTAGCTTGAGGTGATGACAATTTTCTCTTTTAGAGAAACTTTACAAAACAGCAGCGAGTATTTGGAAACTCATACACAACTCACATCTTGAAAACAAAAAACCCCACATTGTTTTCTGAACACCGGCTACTTCTAAACTTTTTTGGACCAGATAAGAGGTTATTCATTAACAGAAGTAAATGTAAACATGGACGCTGTATTATTCTTTCTCATAGATGAGCAAATACCTGGAGCGTGAAGTTTAGAAACAGAATTAGGCGATTTTCCATTGTAAGTGTCAGTGCCCTTCTGGTGAACTCCCTTCTCTTTGCAACATTTTAGAGAAGAAATCCCTTCTCCAAAATGGAGTGCCTTGACCATAGGGAGGCTGCTGGCTCAGGAAGCAGCCAGCATCCCCTGGGGAAAGCCCTGTCCGTTCCTTTCCACGATCACCCACGCTCCCCAAAGTTTCATCTGTGACGGAGTCAGAGAAGATAAGAGGCTGGTCGACAGAACCAAATGGGAGGGCAGAGGGCTGCAACGATGAGGCCGTCATTAGTTGGCTTCCAGGATCTCTGCAGAGATGTCTATGGCTTAAAGAGAATGCTGGGGACCTGCGTTTACCTTCTGTCACTTTCCCTTGGATCCCCACATGCCGCCTCAACACGCTGACAACTCTGAAATTCCCTTACCACACATCCGAAACCCCATGAGCCAACTGGAGAAAGCGGCCTTGGTCAGTCAGACGTGACTCCCAGCCACAGAGAGCCCCCTCCTCTTCTGTGTGTCAGGCTCCCGAAGACCGCAGCCCAGAAACCCTCCAGGATCCCCCTCCACCTCAGGCCTTGCCCAGATCTGGAAACCTGATGCAGACCCGCCCCCCGGGGGAGAAATCCACTTTACATGCAGCGACAGCAGAGTCTTGGCTGTGTCCTTCTGAAGCCTGGTACCATTGAGGGGCAAGTGGCCGATCTGCTGGCCCTGGGCATAGAGCAGGAAGGTGCCAACAGGTGGAGGGGTCACGTCGGGCCGGGGCGTGGGCCGGGCTGTGGGCGGAGCAAGTGTGGGTATACCTGCCGTGGGGAAGAGGAGGGTATGGGTAGCAGAGAGGGAAGGAAACGGGGTGGGTGGGGGGAGGGGAAGAAAAGTTACTTTCCCACATACCAGAGCCTCCAGAAACATCAAAAGTTTTCACCCTGGACAGATGTGCTCCAGATGTTCCTTAAAAGAAATTCTAATTTCTAGGGGTTTTCCCCAAAGATCAATTATGTAAATCACTGCCAATTACTGGGGAGGAAGACAACAAAACATTCCCCTCAGAACAAAGGAGAAAGTTTTCTTTTTCTTTTCTTTTCTTTCTTTTTTTTTTAAGGGAAAAACTCCAGAGCCAGTGTTGTGTCAGCTTCTCTCTGGGGCCCCAGGGTGACACGTGTCCCCTTTCACCCTGGGCTCAGAGTAGGGGAAGGGAGGAGGAACTGCATATCGAATTTAGTTCCAGATGCTCTAATTACAGAAACTGTTAATGACAAAACCAAATGTTAAATCTGAATCGGGATCTGGGGCAGACCAGGTTATAAATCAACACGGCTTATCAGCGACTTCTTCTGTTGGACCTGTTCACCCCTCATTCCCCCACCTTCACCCGCAGCTGACAGCTTTCCTTCAGGGACACCTCAGATGCTGCCCCTGGGTGCTTACATGCAGGGGTGATGCCTGGCTGGGAGCGGGTGCCTGGCACCTCTCTGCCGTCCTGGTCCACACACCAGCAGAAGTCACTCTTCCCGTGGCACTGCAGGGGCATGAAGTAGCCCAGGTCATCGCACTGGGGCACGTACTGGTCGTCCCTTGGTGTGCCACCATAGTGCTCCAGCAGGCTTTCCCTCCAGCGCTCACAGACGGTCCGGGGCCTCTGGGTGGGCTCTGAGCAGGTGGGGACAGAAAGCCTTTGATTGTGAACCAAGGACAGAATGTAGCACATGGCTTAAGATCCCCACTCCTGGCCTCCTGGCCGCCTTCCTCCTCGTGTCTGTTAACGACACCTCAGCCAAGCCCCTGGATGCTGGCCCCGAGTGCTCTAAGAAGTTCTCCACAGGAATCAGGAAAAAGGGTCGTTCTGATGCTCCTGTCTCCCTAGGCCAGAAGGATTGTCATCAAGGCCCAGCCACGTCAGGAAAGAACAAGAGGAGGTAACATCTGGGGTGCAAGGCTCGCTCAGCCTGGGAAGGGGCGTCTAACAGTCCTTGGGGACTCAGGGCCTACATGATGCTTAAAGCCAATATTTATTCTTTCTCGTTTCAAACTCCAGGACCTGCATCTGAGAGGGCTGTCTTGACATTGGCCAGCGTGTCTTAGAAAGTATTACTGAATGTCCTACTTACATGGCCTTGAGTATCTGTCCATTGGAAAACTATACTGAGTAAAAATAAAACCTACTGTAATTAGTATGTGTGAGCATAGGAGAGTTGGTGGCAAACAACTTGATACTGACTGTGAGACACTGCAGCTCTGTGAAGTCCTTTGGCCGCCCTGCTCTGGGCTTATCTCAAAGCTGAACCTTCTTCTGGAGACTCCAGCTTCCCACCATGTTGCTCTGTCCCCTCCTTTCTCCAGCTTCCTTCCCCATCCTTCCCCCTGCCCCCCATGCCCGTGCCCCCCTTCCTCACCACCATGCCTAAACTCCTGTTAGCTGCCCTTGCAGAGCAGTTTCTCTGCCTGCAGTTTTTTCCCAGACTGCTTCCACAGGGCTGCCAAGGCTCTGTCCCAAACACGGCGGTTCTCTGAGAGGACTGCTTCAGGCAGTTTAACTTGTACAGCCTCCTAAGATAGGATTACCTAAAGGAACTTAAGTAGAAGGTACTTCTTCATTAATTCCTGCAATTCATGCCTATGGTCTGTAGAATCATACAGCCAAGTACCTACTTATACCACCATGTGGATGTGTAACAGAGATCTCGGAGGAGAACAAAAACTGGGCTTTCCGCCATCAAAGCTGCTCTCCCCTAGACTTTTCCATGTCACTAGACAGCACCTCCATTCTTTCCATTGCTCAGGCCCAGTCATCCCCGACTCCCTTCTCTCACTCTCCACGTCCGATATGTCAAAAAACGTCAGCTGTATATCTTCACATCTCACCACACCCACTCCTGTCATCTTATGCCAGGATTACTACGACAGCCTTCTTACTGGTTTCCCTGCTTCCATCATCTTTCCTGCCCACCCTTCTCCACCACCCCACAGTAAACTCAACTGGCAGCCAGAAAGAGTCCCTTTAAAAAAACTCATTGCATGTCACTTCTTTGGTCAAAACCTCCAATGGCTTCAAAGAACAGTTGGAAACATTACATTTGGGCTCCAGCACCTACACTTCCCCTAGGAAAGGATGGTGAATAAAATCTTCAGAGCTCAAACCCAATGAGCACAACTCCAGGACTCACGACGTTTGTGGGAAACGGACGCCCTTCAGGCTGTCTCTATAGCTTATGACCCACAAGAAGCAACCCTCTTTTTAAAACATCTTGGAGAAGGAGAGACTGACTTCCTCACCCAGATGTGTCTCAAAGGAACCAGAGAAGGAAATGCCACTTCCTCAGACACTCATCATCCCTCACAAGGTGGGATTCCCTGGAGAAGTTCCCAACACTGCCCCAGATCCACCTAACAAACTCAGAGGATCGCTTCTCAGGGGACCACCCAACGAGGGCCATCTCTTTGTTTGGAATGCGACACACAGCACAGTCAGCTTCTGGGAAAGGGGCACCTCACGTCACCTACACGTGGGCATCCCAATCATTCCTTATTATTTCAAGCTACTTCTTGATCCAACCATGGATTTATTTCTATTTCTGGTTGGCAGGGTTTTACATATTTTTAAATTTTGGGCACAGAATGTTCTCTCTCCCTTCAAAGCTGACCCCATTATGCAGATGAGACTGGTCAGAAATGGCAGCCGAAGACAAACCAGCACCGGGAGAGAAGCTTGGCTGTGGGAAAGAGTCTGTACAAAGGAACATGTTCTTCTTTTAGTAATTAACTTTTCATTCTCTTGGCTCCCTTCTGGATCACTGTTCTTAACACATGCCTGTCTTAATAAATGTCATAGAATTCTGAACCATTCCCTTAAGGTGCCTCCCAACCATCTGATTTCTTCAAACCCCAGCTGGAGTTAGAACCAAGACTTTTTAAAGACTAGGCATGAGTGAAACAGAATTTCTCTGTATTCCTTTTCTTTTTTTTTGGACCTGCAAAATATTTTCCTGAAAACAGGGACAGAGAGGAACTAGGAGTGTCACTGTGGAAGCAAGGGTATATATACATCTAGATCAAGCATTAACACTTTCTACTTATATGAATCTTAGAACCACTAATGTCCTGGCCATCACAATTCATATTATTGAAAGGATCAAAACTGGTAGTAATTCTCCAGTTCTTACTCTCATACGTTAAAAGCCAAGACTAGTACTTATGGAACCCTTTTCAATAGTAAAAATGGATCTTTGGGGGCTTTCCTGGTTGCGCAGTGGTTGAGAGTCCGCCTGCCGATGCAGGGGACGCGGGTTCGTGCCCCAATCCGGGAAGATCCCACATGCCACGGAGCGGCTGGGCCCGTGAACCATGGCCGCTGAGCCTGCGCGTCTGGAGCCTGTGCTCCGCAACGGGAGAGGCCGCAATGGTGAGAGGCCCGCGTACCGCAAAAAAAAAAAAAAAAAAAAAAAAAGGGATCTTTGAATAGCAAGCTCATGGATATGTACAGGAATTATTTTGGCTAAAATGATATCAAACCAATTCTATGTTTTCATAATAAAGTTCTTCTGTATTAAAAGAAAAAGTTCTTCCCGTCTTTGAACAACTCAGCGAGGCGTAGAAACCTGCCTTGGCAACCTGCAGTTGGCATGAACTGTGAGCGCTTGGGAACCACACCTCACACAGGTGGGGGGTGCTCAGACGGTAACAGACAGGCTCATGCGCTGCATCTCAGATCACGCAGGCTAACAAAACGGGTTCCTGTATCTCTTCTAAAGGTGACAGGAGCAAGAGTGATTCCCCATCAACATGTGAGCCTGGCTAGAGAGGGCTGGGCTTACTTGCTTAGAGCACACTAGCTGCATCCCCCTACATGTGTCATACTTATTTTTCCCACTGATACTAAAACAGCCTTTGGACTGTTTCCTGCACTCCAGAAGTCAGAGTTAAGTGATACAAAGTTACTTGGGAAGGCAGTTTCCCTTTTGGACAAGAGGCTGGTCTGGCGAGGTCATCAAGCTCTAAGATCTCCCTAAGCTGCAGTAACAGATTTGGGCAGTGGCCTCAGCCTGACCTCCACACTCAGTTTCAACTTCTAGTCTTGTACTTGTCTAAGAGGCTGGAGTCCAACATGCATGTCACGCCTGGGTCTGTGTGTCTCTGTAAGATGAACGTGCACATAGGTGTGTGCCCACCATTCAAGTGTTCCTAGGAGGAAGGAGGCTGTGCAAGGATGATGATCAGCCCTGAGTCTGCGTGGTCTGGGCAGGGGTTATAATCTATCCCACAGTAAGCAGCGTTCTGCTGCTCTGCCCCAGGCCTGTGCTGGGACCAGGTGTCTTTCCGGACTGGCTTACCTCGTGGTCCGCAGCGAGGCGGGACGGAGCCGGGTGGGGTCCGGGTGCCAGGGACTTCTTGGCCATCGGGGTCCACGCACCAGCAGAAGCCAGTGCTGCCGTGACACTGCAGCGGCAGGAAGTGGCCCTGCTCATCGCACTGCGGGATGTGGAGCTGGGCAACAGGATGAGTGCGCTGGGCCTGGGCATCGTGCTGCTGGCGCTCACAGGGTCTCAGTCCAGAGGTGGGGTCTTCCGGGACCAGAGCAGAAGAGATACAAAGGAGGAGTAAAAGGCATTGCAACCCATCCACTTTTACCAGCCAGCCTCAAAGTCTCCTGAGGGTTTCTTTTTTTCTATAACTGGAAGACAGGATAACATGGGAAAAATAGCAAGGCGCTGGAATTTTGGAGTCCTGGGTTCTTAGTTTAGCTCTGCCACTATCTACCTAATTTCTCCCTAATTCCCGCAGTTTGCCCTGTAAGTCCTGGCTGATGATACAGTGAAACAGGCCTCTCCCCTCAGCCCTCAGGGTCCTATTGCTATTTGGGTAAAATGAAGAGCAACCCATGACTTCTGTCCAAACATCCCAAGAGACTCCAGAGAAAACAATTAAAACTGCGTTCATCCCCTGAGGTCCAGAGCTGAAGTCTGAGAAACTCCAGGTCAAGGGCAGTTGCTAGACTGCACCGTGTTGGCCAAGTTCTACTAGAACAGTCACCATGGGGGCTCACTCCCTGCTCACTACTGCATGTGCCTCCTGGTCGGTCAGCTCGATCTCAAGGCTTCATCTAAATTGTGCACTTATCAAAGCAAAGCAGATCACCAGGAGAGTTAACCAGAACTGCTACTAGGTAGGACCGTGGATGGGTCATACGTCGGGCCTCCCAGAATGCTAATAACCAGTGAACTATCAGTAAACTAGGCAGCCAGAAATAATGCAGGAAAAAATCCAGAGCCTGGAAAATCCACCAACTCAGGCCTCAGACCCGGGTAAGTCAAGAGTGGGCTGAGGTGCTGTAGAAAAACAGCATTGAAGGATCTGGGAGTTTTCTGTGCCTGATCTGGCCCCCCAGACCTTACCAGGTGTGCACTGAAATCCATCCCCATGATATCCGGGTCGGCAACGGCAGGAGAAGGAGCCAGGAGTGTTGGAGCAGGTGGCCGAGGGGTGACATCTGTTTTCTGAGCATTCGTCAACATCTGCAGTGGTCAGGGAGGGAGAGAGAGGGAGGGAAGGAAGGAAGGGCACAACTTCACTGCACACAATCTATGCCACCACATGGCTTTAGTGCGCGCGCATCAACCACGAGGGCTCCACTTCAGAAGACCTTGGGCGTGAGCAGAAACACGTCGGCACCTTAAAGACAAGCTTAACAGTCCAAAGTCGAGGGACACGTTCAGTGTAGAAATCAAACGTATACTTCACAGAGAAATATATCCTGGCACCTTTCATCTACAGTGAATTCCAGGAAGTTTTTACCTTTGAACTAGGTCCATAAACCATTCATTCCCTTCCATTGTATTCCATATAATAAATATACGTAACAATAGGTTTTTGTTTTTCCTTTCCTTATTGGCACCATCTCCCTTTAGCACTGATTTACAGACGCAAAGAACCCATTGAGGCTCCAAATCCTTCTTCAACTAAGTAAGAAGCCCATTCAGTCTTACATAGTCAGAGAGTCCTACTACCTAGAATGCCCAATTAATCAGAAATTTTCTTTACTTTCCACCTTTAGAAGAAATAGAAAAGTATCAGAAAAATATTATCAGAGATTTTGAAACAACACACAGAAAAGAAAATCTAAATTTGTCTGGCTTATCAGTACAAACAATTCAGGTCCCAACATTCTCCATATGGTACCGTGAGGATTAATTCTCCCATTTCTCAAAACTGCAACATCCTGAAACTTCAAACAAAGGCTGACTTACATTCCTTTTATTTACTGAAATCAGCACAGGCTGACAATAGCAAGACACCACCCCCGCTCCACCCTGCTGCCAAAAAATAAAGAAAGAAAAGTCTGAAAATATAACTGTGGAAACCAATGGCCAGTGGTAGAGATAAGCCATCTTCAGAGACAGGAAGTCTTCCTGAGTAAAAGAAGGATAAAGGGTGTAGATCTGATCAACACTCAACTGAAAATAAAACAGAGTAGTCGCATCTACGTTTTTAAAACGTGTGAACAGGGAAAAATGCGGGACGGGGTGATCGGTGTAAAACCTAGAGAAGAGGAGTCCCAGAAGGAGAGAACTGCATCAATTCTGTACAGCTCGTGCACAGACACACTGCACCCTGGAAGCCAGAGACTTCCAGCCCTGAATGTGACGTCAGTCAGACGTGGCTCCTCGCCCAGCCTCCGGGACCCAGGTGAAATCTCTTCTAGGGCGATCAGTGCCACCCTTGCTGTGACCATGCTTTCACTGAGCCACCTTCCCATGACTAAGGGCCTTTCCCAGGTACCAGTAAGTGGATGTGCTGGATACACAACACAGGCGTTCTGTTCAGGGGAGAGGAATCTCTGACATCGTAATTAGCAATGTAATCACTTATACTGCTTATCCTCAGGCTCAGGGAGTTTACTGCACGTAAATTAGTTTACTCTGAAGTCCAAAACCGCTGAATGCCCGACACAACCAAGTTCAATGCCACCCAGAGAGGCTCTGCCTAGATGAGCAGTGGGCCTGTCTAGTCACCTTCCTTTCACTGACAAAGGCTGGAAAGTGGTTATAAATTCATTTGCAAGGTTAGAATCAAACAAGGTTTGCTGGTTAGCTCCTCAGTTAACTGAAAATAAACCAAATAAAAATAATTACAACAACAAAAAGCTTATCTCCAATCCAATCATCATGGATTCTATAGTGTCCTATTTAATTATCGTTGAGGTTGGCCCTCTGTCTCTTCAGTAGGACAACTCAAATGCCCAGTTGGATGAAGCTGGTGCCCATCCAGATCCTTGGGACTGGAAGATGCTATAAAACCAAAGCTGTAAAAATTAACGTCGAGCCAAATGCAGGAATTTAAAGCTATTCATAATGCATATGCTAGAAGTACTTCTCATGGTAACAGGAACCCCAGGCAATGGCAGGAAGCAGGAATTCCTGAGATACAGGGCCTATTTCTAGAAACCACGGATCAGTTGCTTGTGATTATTTTTGAACTAAGAGAAAGAGGACTCCCCCAGAGGTACCGAGTTATGTTCTTAAAGACTATGGCCTAGGGATTCTGACCAGACCGGAAAGAGCAGCCATCCTCCCACAGATACCAAAGTCAAGGGGAGACAATAACTGATGAACGACCAACAGGGAGAAGGTCTCTGAAGAGACTGAAAGCATCACAAGTGAACAACAGCTGTCCCCCAAAGCTGGAGAAGTTGAAGACTCCCTGAAGCACAGTGCCCAACACCCTCTTTGGAGAACCTTGCACCGTGACAGGAAACTGGAGCCTCGCCAGCTACTCTGGGGCCTGGGTACGGAGCAGGTTACACCCCTCCTTAGGAGCGCCAATCCTGAGGAGTGTGGGGGGGAAACCCGAGCTTTCGTGTAAAGGAGAAGTCTTCCCAATTTCACAGGCGGTCAGGTGTCGAGAGAAAGCGCAGAGAGACTTTCGACCCCTTGGCAAGGGAGGAGCTTCCTGTTACACCACTGGGGACGGGGGGCTACTTAACCATCACTGTTGGGGTCTTCAAGGACTGGTAGAACACTGAGGTCAATGCAGCGAGGTTCAGGCAGAGTAGAGCCCCTTACCAGTCAGATAACGCAAGATGGCTTGTTCTCAGTGTAATTCTCCATTCTGTCCTCTACCAAGCTGCTAAGAAAACCTGTTTGGAAACTGTATTAAAAATTCTCTATTTTGAGTTCATGCTTTGGTGCTTCAACATTCTTCTCCCTGCCTTACTTCTGAGCCCACACCCAAAAGCAGCTGAAATCCCTTCAAAACAAACCCAACCCCTGGACTCGAGCTTCCCCCTCTCTACCTCCCCTGCTTTGCTTTTGAACCACCCAGTGAAATTTCCTGGCGCCAACTCAAATCGACCCGCCTCCAGACCCCAACAAAGGCTTCGACCCATGAGTTCTTGTTTCCCACCTACTCGGTCAAGAACCCGGCTGCTGGCTGTGCCCTTTGCATCCTGTGTGGCATGCAGTGACCCGCTCTCTGGGACCTGTGAGTATAATCAAGCTTCTTCTCTGCTTCTGCTGTGGCCACGCCAACTTTACTATACCTTACCCGCATCGACATGCTTCCAGTAGAAACCACGAGAGAGGACAGTGTAAGTACCTCTCCTCACAGCCCTTCTCTGGGTAATGGGCCATGTGTAACCCAGTACCTCAACTCACACGTGAGGAAAGGTCCCAGCTCAAAACACTCTGCTTTTCCACCCGGCAGGATCATCAAGACCTACAGGGACACACATGCCTGAGAAATATCCAGCTCACACCAATGCAGGGCTGAAATCAATCCCCACTGAGGGAAGCTGGAAAGATTTCATTCTAGTTGCACAGAAGTAATTCCTCTTAGTGACTCAGACTAGGCGGAGAACCCAAAGCCAAGTGCAGCCTCCCCGGGGAACCTGGTTTTTAACAAACTGGCTGGAGAAAAACCCACACACCCTTTTAATGCTAGTTTGACGGAGTGAAAACAAATGTGTGTTTCAAGTGTGCACACCTTCCACAAAATAGAGGCTTCATCTCTATTTTTCTCTTCTTTCTCTATCGCTATGGTCAGTGGGACACATGCACACTGTGACATGCCTTTAAAAATGCACACACACCCACACACGTTTATATACTTATCCTGCAAGCCTCCTTCACGATTAGCCCAGCCTGATTCATGCACAGCACAGGTATTTAGGAAAATGACAATTCATTCTCTACTACCCCACGGTCTGGAAGCTTGGACGGCAACCACAGGGTAACTATGGCAGGCAGCCTCTCAGATGGTCCCCAAAGATCCCTTCCTCCTGCTATTCAGTGTCTTATGTAATCCCCTTCCTTTGAGTAACTTGCTTCCAACCAAGACACTAAAGCAGTACTGAGGGGATGTCATTTTTGTGATCACTGCCAACCTGCTGGCAGACCCCTGCTGAAGGCTTTGATGAAGGAAGCTACTTTGTAGGAGAGGTCCGCGTGGCAAGAAGCTGAAGGTCACCTCCAGGCAACAGCCGACGGGGACCCGAGGCTCTCAGTCCGATAGTCCTTGGGGAACTGAATCCTGCCAATAACCACGTGAGGCTCTTTCCCCACCTGGGCCTTCAGGTGAGGCCCCAGGTCTGGCAGAGACCCCCTGACTAGACCCTACAGAGCATAATAATGTGTATTGTTTTAAGCTGCTATGTTTTGGGGGGAATTGGTTATGCTGCAGTAGATCACTAATACACTGGGGAAGCAATGGATGGGCTCGGCCTATTTTTAAGTTTGTGGGTTCCAGAGAGAATCTCAAAAATAGAGAACCAGAGATAAAACAGGGACAACTGAACATGGCAGAAATCAGCAAGAAGACAACAATAACAAAGAATGACAACCCTATAAAACTCCCAGCATGGAAAAGTAGCTAATGTCAGGATCCTAATATGACCCCAAAGTGTAACCCAAGTCCTACAGGACAGGCAGAAGTTAAAAGAAGGGAGAGAGAATGATTCTAGAAGGGGTTAGGACAAGAAGCAGCTCACCTACATTAACATTCTGATTTTAACAGTCATCACGTCTAAGCTGCAATAATCTCAACTTCTTTGTTTTAAACCAAAGACCTAAGGAATGAAATACTTTCAAAATACCATCTCTGCTGGCCTGAGCAGCCAGATGTTTAAACATGAAATTCTACTGACCAGATTTTTTCCTTTGTGCATTCTCGTTTCTGAGAGCCAGTAGTGTGTTAAATCGAAACGAAGGATGAGTCCCACGCGGTGGAAAGAGCAGTATTTCCACTGCGGGGCTTAGCAGAAACATGAGAAGTTTATGTGCGTCACCTGACACCCCTCCCTCCAGACCTAGAGGGTACCTCTGTCTGTACAGAGTATCTATTACACATGGAGCTCTCTGGCCGGTCAACTGGGACAAGCATCTGTGACTTACAAATCTACCTCATCCTAACTTGAAATGCACCTGAGCTCTGTCTAAACCTGGGGGTGGGACTTCCCTGGTGGCTCAGTGGTTAAGAATCCGCCTGCCAATGCAAGGGACACGGGTTTGATCCCTGGTCCGGGAAGATCCCACATGCCATGAAGCAACTAAGCCCGTGTGCCACAACTACTGAGCCTGTGCTCTAGAGCCCGTGAGCCACAACTACTGAGCTTGTGTGCCACAGCTACTGAAGCCTGCGTGCCTAGAGCCCGTGCTCCGCAACGAGAAGCCACCACAATGAGAAGCCCGCGCACCGCAACGAAGAGTAGCCCCCGCTCGCCACAACTTCAGAAAGCCCGTGTGCAGCAACGAAGACCCAACGCAACCAAAAATAAATAAAATTGATTCTTTAAAAAATAATAATAAATAAATAAACCTGAGGGTGTTTTTAGGGAGAAAAAAAAAAACTCAGGGTTGAACTGAGCCACAGCTTTGGGTCATTTCAATATAAACTATGTTTTCAAAAGTAAACCATACAGCTAAGCTTCTGTACAGCAGAAGTGGAAACATTAAAGAGCCAGGTTCAGACAATCCCGAAAAACCCCACATCTGGAAAGGAGTAGAGGGGCTGCGCTGCCCTGACACGTCTATTCTGTCAGTAATGTATGGCTTCAGGCTGCTGGTCCACTCAGCCTGTCCTGCTGAAACCAAAGTGAAAAGGAAGGAGGAGGAGAATCAAACATCTAGCAAGGAGGTCAGGGTCAAGCTATTCGATCAAGTTAAGAAGCTCCCAGGAGTTACAAGGCTGTTCTTAGCAAATCAGCTCAGTGGGCCCAGGTATACGGGGACAGAGGCAAGAAGCAATTTGATGAGAGAGGGAAAGCCTGCATTTTAGGTTTATATTCCTAAAATCAACCCTTTTCCCCCCATCCTCTCATTCCCAGTGTCTCATTTAACCATTATTTGTGTGCATTACTGACAGATGTTTCGAAGATCTTTAGTGATTATGTAGATTTACCGAATGATCTCTATTAAGGTACTGCTAATCCCAGTTTCATGAACATTTATAATCAGTGTTATGCCTAGTTTTTCAGTAACAACCTCATACATTTCTAAGTTAAATTTGAACAGTTAGTCCTGCTTTCTGGTTTAGTGATTTTATAAAGTTCAGTATGAAGTCTTAAAGACAGTTAGATTTCTGGGAGAAAAGCTTTGAGTACTTAGGTATGCATTAATATCCTTTTATATCTGTGGATTTCTTTCTTCTTCTCTCTCTCCCTCTCCCCTTCCAGAGAGAGAGAAGAAAGGGAATAAATTACACAGAAAGAGCTGTATGTATGTTTAGAGATAGCTTAAATTACCACTTCACGCAGGGGAATAGCAACTCAAAATTAGGCAGGACTGGAAGTGCTGAATTAAGCCATTAGCCAGAGAGATTGAAGGATGGAGACTTCCTCCCAGGAGGATATATGCCTTTCCCCACATCCCTCCTGGCTACACTAGCTCCAGGGAACAGAAGGCTACAAGCTGGCAGGGTCTCCCCACTGCTCCAGGCACGGCTCTTCCAAGGACCACCATACATGCTCAACAATCTGGTCCCAGGGCAATCACCCTCGGCCTCTCTTTCTGACTCAAAGGACACCTTTTCTTTCTCTTTCGGCAGTTCCACAGCGGTGTGAGTCAAAGGAAGGGAGAGGCTTCTGAGAGGCCCTGGGGATGTGCATCCAAAGCAACGTTCAGGGTCGCTGAGGCCGCCCACGGTTACTCACCGTTGCACTGGTGCCCGTCGCCGGCGTAACCAGGCAGGCAGGCGCAGCTGAACGAGCTGCCTCCGTGGTGAATGCACTGGGCCTGGCTGGCGGGAGCACAGTTATGACGGCCATCCTCACAGGGATTGGGAGGTGGGGCGATCACTGAAAAGAGAAGAAGGCAAGGATGTCCAAGAGCCCAGGCCTGCGAATGGGTGAACCCTGCACACCAACAGCATCGGGACATCTGGGGGCTTATAAGGAATGCAGGTTCTCAGGCCCCAGAGCAGAGCCAGTGAATCAGAATAGGAATTTTAACAAGATCCCTAGATGGTTTGTATGCATATTAAAATTTGAGAAGTGCTGGTCATGGTTTGTGGCTATAACACTAGGCATGAAGATCAGTCATTAAAAACTGTCCTTGATTAAAGTTTATAACTCCCCAGAGCACTGCTGCTTTGCATGCCTGCATATGTACGTACGTATGTACGTACGTACACACACACACACACACACACACACACACACACACACACACAGTCTCTGTGATCACTACTTTTTCATCTCACTGGATTAAAAAGTGGGTTGTCTCTAATATCATCTAGCTCTAACAGTGGGATGAATTTGGAATTCTAGTTCTTTTGGATCCACTCTTTGGTCAAGGATTTTTCTGGAATTCTAAAAAGGCTATATTTATTACAGACGGAGCTCTTTGACCAGTCAAGTGAGACAGGCCTCTTTGAATTACAAATCCATTTCATTCTAATTTGAGAAACATTTGACCTCTATCTAGACCTGTTGGTATTAGAGAAGTTCATAGTCTTGTTACATGATTGGGCCAAACACCAAGATACACAGCAGTCCCTACAGAGGTGAACATTCTTCCATAACTTACACCAAAAATATCTATTTAGAGAAAAACAACAACACAACAACAACAAAAACACCCAAACAAAAACAAAACCCCAACAAACAGGGCGGAACTGAGCCATAGCTTTGGGTTATTTCACTGTAAATTGTCTGTTTTCTAAAAAACCATCCAACAGAACTTCTGTATAACAGAAGTGGAAACAGTAATGAGTCCAAGAGCAAGGTTCAGCATGATTTTGGCTAAAAAGAGGCACAGTTTTGGCACTCACAGACGCAGGTGTGCCGGTCGTCTGCAAACTCATAACCACTCCGGCACTCACACCTGTAGCTTCCCAGCAAGTTGACACACACAGAGTTGGGGCCACAGCGATGGAAGCCAGTTGCACATTCATTTACATCTAAGAAGGAATAAGAACAGAAAAAGCTGCTTAAACCAAAGTCCCCACAGGTGGAAGGTCTGCAAACTCAATGTTCGCTCACCCCTAAGAGGTTTCAATGGGACCAACAGTTGGTAGACTCAACAGGGGTTGAAATGTAGGCCAAGCACCAGATGTGGATACATGTTGCAGATCGTCATAAACATAAACATTTATTTCAAGTCATTCCAGTATGAGCCCCAGGGAGATATGTTTTGAACAAATATTCTGAGAATTCTTTAAACATTTAAACAATTCTGAACATTTAGAAGAGAAACACACAAAGTAACGATTTTTCTTTTAAAATGTAAAGACATTTCCACTACTGCTTTTGAGATACAGTAAGTGAAAGAAATAGGTGAATGTCTGAAATCTGAAGGTAACCAGAAAATGCACTCTTTAATGAATGTAAAAAATACTTGATTCCGTCTTAAAATGACAACATTTGAGAATGTAAAATATCCAGGCATTACAATAGCCATTTTCAGAGTCCCAGCCAGAAATACCCACCTCCCAACTACCCTCTTAAAACTAACCAGAATCTGCTTAGTTTTTAAATAGCTGTATTTAGATGAATAGCTGCTAAACTCATTGATCCATGGAGACGACAAAGCAGACACTTGTCTTCTACGGACATAATGTTGGAGGACTCCATGAGGGAACACAGAGCATACGGCTCTTACCCACGCAACTCCGTCCATCTCCCTGGTACCCAGATGCACACTCGCAGGTGTAGTCTACACCTGTCGCCGGATGGCACTGAGCCGTGGTAGCGCATGTGTGACTCCCGTCATAGCAAGGATTCACTGGGGTGGGATCTGAGTCCCCTGCATGGGTAGAGAGAAAATAAAAAACAAAAGCACAATCTGGCTGTCATAAAGAGAACGGCACAGAAGAAAGAAGATCGGCAAGTCCTTGGAACTGGCTGTGGACCTGTCTGTCTGGGGCCCGCCTGGCGACCTTACTAAATTATTAATATCCAAAGCGAGGGCGGATCATCTGCGTCGCAGTTTTCGATTCCAGAATGGCTTCCCCTTGCCCACTCTGCAGACAACTAACCTTTTCTTGTTTACAGCAGGTTTGTGTCAGGGAATTAAAATATCCAACACATGGCATCCTTTTACTTAAAAGTGCTTTCATTCTATCTTCTCAGGATAATTCTCTGAGGCAGGCTGTCATTCCTTTTATTGGTAATTTTACCGATAAGGAAAATAAGCGAGAGACATTAGAAAAATTGCCCAAGCTCACAATGCCAGGAAGTGGTACATCAAGGACTTATACCCCAAATTTCTGCCTCCTAATTGCGCAGTCTCTCACTAAGTGCACTATTCCATGGGTCAAAATTCAATTAATGAGAAAATCTTGCTTTTTAAAAAAAAATTTATAAGACCAAATAAATAAGAATGGCTTTCACAGTATTTACTCTTTAGGATTAACCTTGCCATGACTCCGTCCATCCACTGGGTAGTGATGACTGTTAACATCTGAAATCTTCCCTAAAGATCTTTACTTCTAGATCGAGTGTAACAGTAAAGTGTATTAAGCACTTATGTGCCTAGCACTGTTCTAAACCCATACATATACCATTCCATTAAATACTCATGTCTATAACGTGAGGAAGGTATCGTCATCATCTTCATTTTACCGCAGCACAGAGAGGTCAAGTAACCTGCCCAAGGTCACACAGCCAGAAGAGGTGGATGCATCAAAAAGCTGGGCAGTCTGGCTGCAGAGCCCACCCATGCTTTCCATCATTTTGCTACAACTACCACCAAAGGAACTTCATAAAGTCATCTAATCAAAGCCAAGAGCACAGAGATGGTGGCGCTGGAGACAGCCCCAGTTGCCCAGACTGGATGAATCCGTTAACTTTGGGCACTTCCATTTACTTCTCCGATTCCTCAGGTGTAAAATGAGAATAAAAATAATGCTTATATCTGCTAGAACTGCTGAAGAAAATAAAGAAAACCCAACTCAATGTATGTGAAAGGAAACTCCACCACAGGCCAGCCCACACAGCCCCCAGTGACTGCGTTCCTTCTTCCTCACCAGCCGGGCAGAGTCCATTCTCGCTTGAAGTTTTAGCTTCGTCTCAGTCCTGAGAATTAATTCTGACCTTAGATTCAAAAGATTGCATGAGCCCCACCCAAACCTCCCAGGCTCTACCTCAAGCCATCCCTGCTCCTAATGGGGCTCCATCTAAGTCATGATAATTAGACTTCTGTCCCCGGGTTTCTGTCTCGACAGCCAGCTTGGTGCACAAGGCTACCTTGCCCTCCACAGCTGTCTCACTGCCCTAGAAACCAGCAGCTTGGCATCCCTAGACTTTGGCAGTACCACCTCCTCCTGGACCCCCTTTGCTTTCACTCTAGCTCACACACATCTCCCCACCCCCTGACCTCACGTGGGTGGGCCTCACCCACATAATTCCCAGTCTAGATCCAAGTGCTTGCTGCTGTCGCCTACCTCACAGATGGACTTCCTTCTAGTCCTCAGGATGCCTGGCCACTTCCCCAGTGCTAGCCCACCGCCCACGTTATGACTCTTCCAGTTTCCTCTATGGGTCTGATGTGAATGGGGATGCCTTGGCCGAGTCCCTGATGGGACGCCTTCACTTTCTGGTAAACTCCCATCATCGCTTTATAAGAAACACCATGTGTGGTCCCGCGGCGGAATATTCTCCTATCATTGATTCCCACATTATGGCCTGAAAATAAGGAGGGCCATGGGTTTACCCTCAGTTCACCTCAGTGACATTGGCTGGAGTAACGGAATCTTTGCAAGTAAACAGGACCAACAGTGGCTCTAGCATTTTTAAACCTGAGGAGCTGAAGTACGCCAGCAGAGGCCTCGCTCCCCAAATCACACAGACATCCATGGACGTCCCTCATCCCTCCCCGCTGGTTCTCTTGCCAGACGGGCCGGGAGCACAGCACTGGGGTTGACTTGATCGTATTGCCCAAGGTCCTGAGTCAGTCCCCTGAGTGTTGCAGTTGAGAAAGACAGGGTCGCATCCTCACTGAAGGCCCCACGTGAGACAAGAACCTGATTGCCCCCCATTATTCTCTCTCCATTTTAGGAGAAGGTTTTGTACCAATTCCTGACGTACCCAGTCAAAGGAAGAAGTGAGCTTTGAAATGTTTTCGTTTACAAACACTAGTGGCTTAGCCCTCACGTTCAGTACTTTGCAGTATCAAAACTTCACCGTGGCACACTCCAGCAGAGATTAGTGAGTATACGTAATGTCAGGAGTTTACCACCCGGTGAGGCATTAAAAGAAAAAACATGCAGCACAAAAGTTGATTGGCAAACTTGGACAGGACACACTAGCGTACCTGAAATTGAGGAGAAAGTGTGCATAATTACATCATGCTGACTTAAAACAGACTTCACTGACAGCACGGCCACATCATTTGCTGAGCCCAGAGCAAAACGAAAATGTGGGACTCTTTGTTCAAAAATTATTAAGTTTCAAGATGGTGACAGCACAGCTTTAAACCAAGTGTCAACCCTTTCTGAGCCTGAGGCCCTGTGCTCAGAATTTGGTTTCCAAACGCACTATATTCAAAACCCATCTCTAAAAATGTTTGGTTATCCATTCTCTATGGCTAGTTAGCTTTTCTCCTATTTAGTAAATAAAGAAGAGCTGTATCCTTCTTAAGACATTTTCTATTTCACCCTTACCCTCCTGAACAGCTTGACTTTCTGACAGAGGCTCTGGAACTAATTTACTCATTTAATCAAGAGGGGAAGAGTGGTTTTCCTTAAAGGAACAGTCTGTTCAGCTTCAATGCATGGCCCTTTGCCCAAAGGCTCCTCAGCTGGAGAGCTGAGCGGGAGAGCAAAGGCAGGAAGCGTTCCTGGATCCTGCCCTGTGAACCCACCAATACCAGCCAAGCCGCACGGGAAGCTCAAACTCTCGGGGAGGGCAGGGGGCTGACTGGAGGGTTGTGGAGGTTCTGGACACTCCTTCTAGAACCCGGGACGCTGAACCCGGAGCTCCCACGTCAGGTGGGGCAGCTGTGTTGTTTCACGCGCATGCCAGCCAGATAAACGCTCCCTCCAGAAAAAGGCAAAGGCTCTTGAGACGATACTGCCATGCGCTGCGAGGGGAGAGAAAAAAAAGGTGGTGTTTTGTTTTCCTTTTAATAAATTTTCTTCTTTCTTCCCCATTTTTCTCCTATTCGGGTAGAATGAACAGTATTGCTGTTTTCTGTAGGGGTGGATGAGCAGGGTTAAAACCCAAAGGGTAAATCCCCACGTTCCTTCTTTTAAAGTTTGGTCTATATTACGAGGCAGTCGCGGGGTCTGTGGAGTCGACATGGAGCCGCGGTGCCGTGAGGGGGAAACGGTGGGCTCTGGAGCTGGCGTTGGGTTCGAGTCCCAGCTCAACACTTCTAGCTGTGACCAGGCAGATGACTTCATGTCTACACCGAAGTCTCTGTAAAATGAGTAATAATTCCCTTACTGGGTAGGGCTGTGGTGGGGATTAAATGAGTTAATTCACGCAAGGTACTTAGAACAGTGCTTGGCATCAGGAAGACTGTCCTTTGCTACTACTAGCACTACTACTTATTATTATTATTATTTGACCTGGGTAGAAGGGAAAAATCATGCAACTCTAAAGGCAAATTAGCAACTTGGTACCTGCCAGTTTGCTGGCTTTCTGACCCTTTGCTACTTCTCCCTTTGGCTGTGTCTCTAGGAAAGATACACCCAGAGATCTGTCTTTTCCTTACATGATTCCAGAGTCTGAATGAGACCTTGAGGGCTGGGAGGCTCTCCTGATCTTCTTACAGATCAGACACCTACACCCAGCAAAGGGCTGAACTGGACATTCAAAGGTGAAGGTCATTTTCCCCTGGTGTTTTTGTTGAAATCTCTCCTTGAGATCTTTTCCTTCCTTCTGAGGTCCGTGTTCCTGTAAAGTCAGCTGACATTTTTATACTATTAATTCACTACCGTATAACCCCTTCTTCAGACACTCAATGGCTGCGCCCCCCAACCCAGTTTCTTAAAACCAAACCAACAAACCACACCAACAAGCTCAGGATTCCCGTTTCAAATCACCTCTACATCCTAGGGAGGACCCTGTCCTCTTACCTTAATCTCCTGTTATCATACTGCTGAAGTGACTGCTGCACATCGAGCCCAAGGAGGCTTAAGGGGCCCTCAGCTCCAGCGGTGAAGCACAGACTCTCCAGTTACAGACTCGCCTCTCTGAGGTATGGATTCTGGGCTCAGCAGTATCAATACGGAACTGAACAAGGGAAACATTCTTTCTCCTCATGTGCCTCTTCTAGGGGAAGACTGCCTACTGCTTTTGAGAATTAAAATGCTCCCTTGATCTGACAAGGTCATTTCACATCTGTAGAGTTCCCTGACTTCCCAGGCTCATCCTCTGGCTTCCCTAGAACATTTTTTAAAAATTAGCATACTTTAGTTTTTTAAAACAGGTTTAGGTTTACCAAAAAATTGAGCAGAAAGTACAGTTTCCATAGCTACCTCCTACCAATTTGCACAGTTTCCCCTGTTATTAATATCATGTATTAGTGTGGTACATTTGTTATAACTGATAAACCAATATTGATATATTGTTATTAACTAAAATCCATAGTTTACATTGGCATACACTCTTTGTGTGGTCCAGTTCTATAGGTTTTGACAAATGTATAATGATGTGTATCCACCACTATAGTATCATACAGAATAGTTTCACTGCCCTGAAAATCCCCTGTGCTCTACCTATTCATCCCTCTCTCCCTCCCCCTGAGCCCCTGGCAACCACTGATCTACTTACTGTCTCTACAGTTTTACCTTTTCTAGAAAGTCTAGAATCACACAGTACAAAGCCTTTTCAGACTGGCTTCTTTCACTTAATAATACGCACTTAAAGTTCCTCATGTCCTGTAGTTCCTTGATAGATCTAGAACATTTGTATCCAGAGCTTCAGTGGCCATGGCTCACGGGCCTAGCCACTCCACGGCACGTGGGATCTTCCCGGACCAGGGCACGAACCCGTGTCCCCTGCATCGGCAGGCGGACTCTCAACCACTGCGCCACCAGGGAAGCCCGTATCCAGATTGTTCATCAAGCTTCACAGGTGAGGCTAATGATGATTGAAGTATAAGAACCACTGTTTTTTTCCCCACAACTGTTTTTTCAAATTGATACAGTTCACATACCATGTAATTCACCCATCTAAAGTACACATTCCATGCAAATGGAAATGAAAAAACTGAAGAAACATCAAGTGCGCAATTAGTTTTTAATATAGTCACAGAGTTGTGTAACCATCAACCACAATTAATTTTAGAACATTTTAATTTTAATCCCCCCCCCAAAAGAAACCTTGTACCTTTTAGCAATCAACTCCCTATCCCACTATTATGCCTCCAACCTAGGCAACCACTAATCTACTTTCTGCCTCCGTAGATTTGCCTATCTGGATATTTCGCATAAGTAGAATCATGTAATATGTTATCCTTCATGACTCATTACCTTCACTTAGCATAATGCTTTCAAAGCTCATCCATTTTGTACCATGTAACAGTGCTTCATTCCTTTTTATGTTTTATGTTTACGTCTCCATGGCGTATCCTCTCCACATAGGTTTTCAAGATGCAGCGTCACCCATTATAGAAGAACTACTACACTTTCATGATCATACATTAATAATCATATTTTTAATCAGCTCCTTGGTCCTCTATATTATTTTACTCATATTAGCAACTAAACTAACACATACAAGTACAATAGATGCACGAGAAGTAGAAACCATCTGGACAAGCTTACCAGCCATTATCCTAATTCTAACTGCCCTGCCATCATTACAAATGCTTTACATGCTGGACTACATAACACTTCCCTTACCGTAAAGACTATAGAACACAAATGATACTGAAGCTATGATATACAGACTATGAAGAATTAAATTTTGACTCCTATATAATTCCAACATCAGACCTAAAAACAGGAGAATTACGACTAGTAGAAGTAGACAACGGAGTAGTTTTACCTACAGAAATAACAATCTGAATACTAACCTCCTCAGAAGACATTTTACACTCACGAGCTGTGCCTTTACTAGGCGTAAAAACAGAGGCAATTCCAGGATGCCTAAACCAAACAACTCTCATATCACCACGACCAGGTCTATATTACAGACAATGCTCAGAAATCTGTGGATCAAATCATAGCTTTATACCCATCGTCCTTGAACTAGTACCACTAAAATACTTTGAAAAATGATCCTCATCAATATTATAAATTCCTTAAGAAGCTAAATAGCATTCACCTTTTTAAGTTAAAGACTGGGAGTTAAAACTCCCTTTCATGATATGCCACAATTCAACACTTCAACATGATTTATTACTATTCTATTAATAATTCTAGTCCTATTTATTGCATTCCAACTAAAAATTTCAAAATATACTTATTATTCAAATCCAGCATTGATGTCTACCAAAGTACAAAAACAATCTACCCCTTGAGAAACAAAATGAATGAAAATCTATTTGCCTCTTTCATTGCCCCAACAATAATAGGACTTCCTATTGTTATCTTAATCATTATATTCCCAGGCATTTTATTCCTAACATCTAATCAACTAATTAACCATTGTATAATTTCAATTCAACAATGATTAGTTCAACTCACATTGAAACAAATAATAGCTATTCACAATCACAAAGGACAGACCTGAGCACTAATACTTAACATCACTTATTTATTCGATCAACAAATCTATTAGGACTATTACCACATTCATTTATACCTACTACACAACTCTCAATAATATTAATAGCAATTTATAATATTAGGAATATAATAATAATAATATTAGGAACAGCAGTTTCTCTATGGGCAGGAACTGTAGTTACAGGCTTTCATCACAAAACAAAAGCATGCTTAGCTCACTTTCTACCACAAGGAACACTGGTTCCTCTTATTCCTATGCTAGCAGTCATCAAAACTATTAGCTTATTCATTCAACCAACAGCTTTAGCCATACTATTAACAGCTAACATCAGAGCAGGACCCCTATTGATTCATTTAATTGGAAGAGTGACTCTAGCATTGCTGAGTATTAGCACCACCACAGCTCTCATTACATTTCCTATCCTTGTCTTACTTACTATCCTCAAATTCACCATTGCAATAATTCTAGTTTATGCATTTAGCTTACTAGCAAATCTTTACCTACATGACAATACATAATGTCCCACCAAACTCATGCATATCACATAGTAAATCCCAGTCCCTGACCCCTTACAGGAGCTCTCTCAGCCCTTCTAACAACAGCAGACCTAATTACATGATTTCACTTCAACATTATTATTAGCACTAGGCCTACTAACTAATACCTTATCAATAGATCAGTGATGACAAGACATCATCTGAGAAAGTACTTTTCAAGGCCATCATACACCAAGTGTTCAAAAAGGACTTTGATATGGAATAATCCTATTTATTATTTCAGAAGTCCTTTTTTTTTTTTTTTTTTTTACCAGTTTCTTTTTGAGCCTTCTACCACTCATGCCTTGCCCCTACACCTGAACTAGGGGGATGCTGACCACCAACAGGCATCCGTCCTCTAAATCCATCAGAAGTACTACTTCTTAATACCTCTGTATTATTAGCCTCTGGGGTATCCACTATCTGACCTCACCACAGCCTCATAGAAGGAAACTGAAAACACATACTCCAAGGTCTTCTTAACACAGTCGCCCTAGGCATTTATTTTACATTTCTACAGGCCTCAGAACATTACGAAACATCCTTTACAATTTCAGATGGGGTATACAGGTCAACTTTCTTCATAGCTACAGGATTCCACAGACTGCGTGTAACTATTGGCTCTTCCTTATCGTCTGCTTCTTACATCAATTAAAATATCACTTCACGAGGCTTCCCTGGTGGCGCAGTGGTTGAGAGTCCGCCTGCCGATGCAGGGGACACGGGTTCGTGACCCGGTCCGGGAAGGTCCCACATGCCGCAGAGCGGCTGGGCCCGTGAGCCATGGCCGCTGAGCCTGCGTGTCCGGAGCCTGTGCTCCGCAACGCGAGAGGCCCCAACAGTGAGAGGCCCGTGTACCGCAAAAACAAACAAACAAACAAAAAAACACATCACTTCACATCTAACCACCATTTCGGCTTTAAAGCCACTGCCTGATATTGACATTCTGTAGATGGAGTACGACGATTCCTTTACGTACCCATTTATTGATGAGGATCTTATTGTTTTAGTATTAAATAGTACAATTGACTTACAATCAATTGGCTTCAGTAGAATCCGAAAAAGAATAACTCTAATATTGACATTAATTACAAACATAGCACTAGCCTCACTACTTGTATTTATCACATTCTGACTTCCCCAATTAAATATTTACACAGAAGAAACAAGTCCTTATGAGTGCGGATTTGACCTTATAGGATCAGCACGTCTACATTTTTCCATACAATTTTTCCTGGTAGCCATTATATTCTCCTTTTTGACTTAGAAATTGCTCTTTTACCCCCTACCCTGAGCATCTCAGACAAATAATCTAAAAACAATACTCATTATAGCTTTATTCCTAATTTTATTACTAGCAATCAGCCTAGACTAATGAAGGAACCCAAAAAGGACTAGAATGAACTGAATATGGTAATTAAACGAAATGATTTCAACTCATTAGATTATGATTAAGTTCATAATTACCAAGTGCTTTTAGTGTATATAATTATTATAACATTTACAGTATGTCTTATAGAATTATTAATATTATAATTAATTATAATAGAATTATAATAGAATAGAATTATAATAGAATTATTAATATTATAATTAAATATTATAATTAATATCTCACTTACTATCTTCACTATCATGCCTTGAAGGCATAATATTATCACTATTCATTATAGCAACGCTGGTAATCCTAAATACACATTTTGCCCTAGCCAGCATAATACCAATTGTTCTGCTAGTGTTCTCAGCTCGAGAAGCCGCACCCGGACTATCCCTACTAGTAATAGTATCAAACACATATGGCACTGATTATGTACAAAATCTTAATCTCCTCCAATGTTAAAAGTTATTATTCCTACAATTATACTAATACTACTAACATAATTATCAAAGAACAACATAATCTGAATTAATACCACAGTCCCTAGCTTATTAGTCTCATAGCCTTTTTCTTCTGAATCAATTTAAGGACAATAGCCTCAACTTTTCACTAATTCTTTTTCCCCAGCTCATTAGCACCATTATTAATTTTAACAACATGACTCTTACCATAATTAACAGCCAGCCAATTTCACCTACCTCAAAGAATCATTAACTCGAAAAAAATTATATATTACCATGCTAATTACATGACAAATATTCCTAATTATAAAATTCACTGCCACAGAATTAATCTTATTTTATATTTTATTTGAAGCAGTACTAGTTCCAACACTTAGTATCATTACCCGATGGGGTAATCAAACAGAATGTCTTAACACAGGACTTTATTTCTTATTTTATACACTAGTAGGATCACTTCCACTCTTAGTAGCACTAATACATATTCAAAATGTCACAGGCTCACTAAATTTTCTAATACTTCAATATCGAACACAGGCAATAGCCAACTCCTGATCCAACATTTTCATATGACTAGCATGTATGATAGTCTCTCTAGTAAAAATACTCAACGGCCTTCACCTTTGATTACCTGAAGCACATGTAGAAGCCCCCATTGCAGGATCCATAGTCCTCGCAGCTGTACTACTAAAACTCAGAGGCCACGGTATATTGAGAATTACAACAATACTAAACCCACTAATAAATTTCACAACATACACTTTTCTCATACTCTCCTTATGAGGAATAATCATAACTAGTTCAATTTGTTTATGCCAAACAGATCTAAAATCACCTAGAGCGTATTCTTCCGACAGTCACGTAGCACTTGTTACTGTAGTCATTCTTATCCAAACACCTTGAAGTTATATCGGGGCCACTGCTCTAATAATTGCCCACTGCCTCACATCATCCATATTATTCTGCCTAGCAAATTCAAATTACAAACGAATTTACAGCAGAACAATGATTGTAGCCCGAGGTCTACAAACATTCCTCCCAATACCAGCATGATGACTACTAGCAAGCTTAACGAACCTAGCTCTAGCCCCTAACTATCAATCTAATTGGAGGACTCTTTGTAGTAGTAACATCCTTTCCATGATCAAATATCACCATTATCCTCATAGGAATTAACATAGTAATTACCACCTTATACTCACTATACATATTAATCATAACAAAATGAGGCAAATATACCCACCATCATTCACATGAGAAAATGCTCTCATAACCCCTTCACATTTTACGTCTCTTACTCCTATCGTTAAACCCCAAAATCATTTTAGGGCCCTTGTACTATAAATATAGTTTCAAAAAAACACTAGATTGTGCATCTAGTAACAGAAGACTAAATATTTTTATTTACTGAAAAAGTATGCAAAAATTGCTAATTCATGCTTCCATATCTAACAGTATGACTTTTTCAAACTTTTAAAGGATAGCTATCCATTGGTCTTAGGAACCAAAACATTGGTGCAACTCCAAATAAAAGTAATAAACTTATTTACCTCTTTCACACTAGTTATACTATTTATACTAACGATACCAATTATAATAACAAACACCAACATCTACAAAATAACACATATCCATCCTTTGTAAAAAAAAAAACCACTATCTCATATGCTTTTATCACCAGCTTAATTCCAACAATAATATTCATTCATACAGGTCAAGAGATAATTATCTTAAACTGACACTGAATTACTATCCAAACCCTTAAATTACCACTTAGCTTCAAAACAGACTATTTCTCAATATTTGTGCCAGTAGCATTATTTGTCACATGATCTGTTATGGAATTTTCAATGTGATACATGCACTCAGATGCTCACATTAATCAATTCTTTAAATACTCCTTTTTCTTATCACAATACTAATTCTTATCACTGTTAACAATCTTTTACAACTTTTCATTGGGTGAGAAGGAGTCGGAATTGTATCTTTTCTACTTATCAGGTGATGATATGGACAAGCAGATGCAAATACAGCCGCTCTCTAAGCAATTTTATATAATCGCATTGGAGACATTGGACTTATTATTTCAACAGCAGGATTTCTATTTAATTTAAACTCATGAGACATACAACAAATCTTTATACTTAACCAAAATCACTCAAACCTACCTCTAATAGGACTTGTGTTGGCTGCAGCTGGAAAATCCACCCAATTTGGCCTCCAGCCATTCCCTCAGCAATAGAAGGGCCTCCTCCCGTTTCAGCTCTATTCACTCAAGCACAAGAGTTATAGCAGGTATTTTCCTACTTATCTGCTTTTACCCTTTAACAGAATAAATGTACCCAAACAATAACATTATGTCTGGATAAACATAATTACATTATTTACAGCAATATGTGCTCTCACCCAAAATGACATCAAAAAAATTGTTGCCTTCTCTACTTCAAGCCAATTAGGCCTTATAATAGTAACAATCGGTATTAACCAACCTTATCTAGCATTTCTCCATGTTTGCACACATGCCTTTTTCAAGGCCATCCTGTTTATATGCTCTGGCTCCATTATTCATAGCCTACATGATGAACAAGACATTCGAAAGATAGGAGGTTTATTTAAAGCAATACCTTTTACCACAGCGGCCCTCATTATTGGAAGTCTCTCACTGACAGGAATACCGTTCCTCACAGGTTTCTACTCTAAAGAACTAATTATCGACACTGCTAACACGTTGTACACCAACGCCTGAGCCCAGCAAATAACTCTCGTCACCACATCCCTTACAGCTGTCTATGGCACTTGCATTATTTTCTTCGCACCATTAGGACAATCTCGCTTTTCTACTTTTTATTTTAATGAAAATAACCCACTGCTAATCAATTCTGTTAAACGTTTATTAGCTGTAAGTATCTTTGCTGGATTCATTACCAGCAAAATTCCCCCAATGACAATGAAAATAACCCACTGCTAATCAATTCTGTTAAACGTTTATTAGCTGTAAGTATCTTTGCTGGATTCATTACCTCCAGCAAAATTCCCCCAATGACAATCCCACAAATAACAATACCTGATTACCTGACGCTAACTGCCTTTGCTGTGCCCATCCTAGGTTTTATTCTGGCATTTGAAATCAGCCCCACTACACAAAACTTAAAATTTAAATATCCCTCAAATTTCTTCAAATTTTCCAACCTCTTAGGCATTTCCCATTATACACCGCTTCCCACCATACTTAAATTTATCAACGAGTCAAAAATCAGCATCATGTCTCCTAGATTTAATCTGACTAGAAAGCATCTTACCCAAAACGACTTCCCTTATTCAAATAAAATTTTCTATACTAGTGTCAGACCAAAAAGGCCTAATCAAACTATATTTTCTTTCATTCCTCATTACCCTTGTCCTAAGCATAATTCTATTTAATTACCATGAGTAACCTCTATAATAACCACAACACCAATAAGTAATGATCAACCAGTAACAATTACCAATTAAGAACCATAGCTATACAACACTGCAATTCCTATAGGCTCTTCACAAAAAAACCCAAAATCACCTGTATCATAAATTACCCAGAGTCCCCTAGTCCATTAAATTTAAATACAATCTCCACTTCCTCATCCTTTAAAACAAAGAATACTATTGAAAATTCTATCATCAACCCTGAAAGAAATATACCTAGAACAGTCTTATTAGAGACTCAAACTTCAGGATACTTCTCAGTGGCTATAGCTGTCATATAACCAAATACTACTAATATTCCCCCTAAATAAGTAAAAAATACTATTAAACCCCCAAGTGAACCACCAAAATTCAACACAATCCCACACCCAACACCACCACCTACAATCAATTCAAGTCCATCATAAATAGGTGAAGGTTTTGAAGAAAAGCCCACAAAACTAATTACAAAAATAGTACCTAAAATAAATACAATGTATATTATCCTTATTCTTACATGGAATCTAACCATGGCCAATGAAATGAAAAATCATCATTTTAATTCAACTATAAGAACACTAATGACCAACATCCGAAAATCACACCCATTAATAAAAATTATTAACAACGCAATTATTGACCTCCCAGCTCCATCGAACATTTCATCATGTTGAAATTTTGGTTCCCTTCTGGGCATTTTGTTTAGTTCTACAAATCTTGACAGGTTTATTCCTAGCAATACATTATACATCAGACACAATAACTACTTTTTCGTAAGTAACACGTCTGCCGAGATGTAAACTATGGATGAATTATCCGATATCTACATGCAAATTATTTGCTTATTTATTCATGTAGGACAAGGCTTATATTACGGATCCTATACCTTTTTAGAAACATGAAGCATTGGAATCATTATTTACAGTCATAGCTACAGCATTCATAGGCTATGTCTTACCCTGAGGACAAATATCATTCTGAGGGGCAACAGTTATTACTAATCTCCTTTCAGCAATTCCATATATTGGCACAAGCCCTGTCGAATGAATCTCAGGTGGATTTTCAGTAGATAAAGCAACTCTTACACGATTCTTCGCCTTCCATTTTATTCTCCCATTTATCATTGCAGCACTAGCAGCTGTCCACTTACTATTCCTTCACAAAACAGGATCTAATAACCCCACTGGAATCTCAACTGATATAGACAAAATCCCATTTCACCCCTACTGTACAATCAAAGATATCCTAGATGCCTGACTGCTAATTCTAATACTAATAATATTGGTGCTATTTTCACCCGACTTACCAGGAACTCAGACAACAACACCCCAGCAGACCTTCTCAACACACCACCTCATATCAAGCCAGAGTGATAATTTTCTATTTGCATATGCAATTCTACGATCAATTCCTAATAAATTAGGAGTAATGGCCTTAATCTTTTCAATCTTAATTCTAGCATTTATCCCAATGCTTCACACATCCAAACAACGAAGCATAACATTTCGACCTCTCAGTCAATGCGTATTTTGAGTACTAGTAGCAGACCTATTAACACTAACGTGAATTGGAGGACAACCCACAGAGCACCCCTTCATTATTATCGGACAACTAGCATCCATTCTATATTTCTTTTTAATTCTAGTACTAATGCCAGTAACTAGCATCACTGAAAATAATCTCCTAAAATGAAGAGTCTTTGTAGTATCAATATATCTATTACCCTGGTCTTGTAAACCAGAGAAGGAGAATAACACATCTCCCTAAGACTCAAGGAAGAAGCTCCAGCTCCACCATCAGCACCCAAAGCTGAAATTCTATTTAAACTATTCCCTGAAGATTTGTTATGGGACATTTACAAGATTACTAAGTACAATCTTAGTGTTAAAATAACCTCTTTTTACCATAAATTCCATGTACTTCATGCATAATGTGTATTACATTAATAAGTACATATCATACATAATACATGATATGTATAATCGTACATTATTTACCCCATGCTTATAAGCATGTACATTACATAGTACATATTATTGATTGTACACAGTACATTAAGTCAAACCAATTCTAGTCAACATACATATCATACCCACTAGATCATGAGCTCAATCAGCAAAGCTGCGTGAAACTATCAACCCCACTTAGCAGGTGTCCCTCTTCTTCCTCTGGGCCCATAACTTGTGAGGGTTTCTATTAATGAACTTTATCAGACATCTGGTTCTTGAGAACCATCTCACCTAAAAATCACCCACTCTTTCCTCTTAAATAAGACATCTCGATGGACTAATGACTAATCAGCCCATGCTTACACATAACTATGGTTTTATGCATTTGGTATTTTTAAATTTTTATAGGGATGCTGGGACTCAGCTATGGCCACGTGAGGTCTTAACACAGTCAAATAAACTGTAGCTGGACTTTAATTGAATATTATTTACCAACATCATCAACCATAAGGTGTTATTCAGTCAATGGCTACAGGACATAAGGAAATTACACACACATACATATACATACACGTTGAACAGGTAAATAACCTGTTTAACAAGCCCCCCTTACGCCCCACTAAATCCCATATTCTACATGCCCATAATGCCCTGCCAAACCCCCCAAACAAGGCAAAAACATATAAATACATAGAATTTAGTTAATTTATCCAACAAACATAAACAATGCTCAAAATAGGATATACCTAGAAAATAAACCCTGATCGTACCAATGAATTACTTAGATATCTACCATTTATATAGACAGGCATCTCCCTAGATCTATGGACCATTTTTATCAAAATTTTAATACTAAATCTAGCATAAATCATACAACTATATACATGTTATTTCACAATATAAACACAACTTGTTAATGTAGCTTAAACCCTAAAGCAAGACACTAAAAGTGCCTAGATGAATTTATCAACTCCATAAACACCGAGGTTTGGTCCCAGCCTTTCTATTAGTTTTGTTTTTTTTTTTTTTTTTTGCGGTACGCGGGCCTCTCACTGTTGTGGCCTCTCCCTTTGCGGAGCACAGGCTCCAGACGCGCAGGCTCAGCGGCCATGGCTCACGGGCCCAGCTGCTCCGCGGCATGTGGGATCTTCCCGGATTGGGGCACGAACCCGTGTCGCCTGCATTGGCAGGCGGACTCTCAACCACTGCGCCACCAGGGAAGCCCTCTATTAGTTTTTAATAAAATTACACATGCAAGCATCTGAGCCCCAGTGAGAATGCCCTCTAAATCCTTAAAAGGACCTGGCGTCAAGTACACTGAGACTAGTAGCTCCTAACACCTTGCTTAACCACACATCCACAGGAAACAGCAGTGATTAAAATTAAGCCATAAACAAAAGTTCGACTAAGTTATATTAACTAGGGTTGGTAAATTTCGAGCCAGCCACCACGATCAAACGATTAACCCAAATTAATAGAAATTCAGTGGAAAGCGTGTTAAAGAGTAACGTAAAGTTAAATTTTAATTAAGCTGTAAAAAGCCATAGCTAAAATAAAAATAGACTACGAAAGTGACTTTAGTATTTCCTAATTACACGACAGCTAAGACCCAAACTGGGATTAGACACCCCACTATGCTTAGTCCTAAACCCAAATAATTATTACAACAAAGTTATTCGCCAGAGTACTACCAGCAGCAGCTTAAAACTCAAAGGTCTTGGTAGTGCTTCACACCCCTCTACAGGAGCCTGTTCTATAATCCATAAACCCCGATAAACCTCACCAACCCTGGCTAATTCAGTCTATATGCCGTCTTCAGCAAGCCCTGAAAAGGAATAAAAGTAAGCATAATTGTACATAAAAACATTAGGTCAAGGTGTAACCTATGGAGGGAGAAGAAACAGGCTACATTTTCTATCTCAAGAATGTATTTCTCACTACACGCAGGTATTTATGGAAACTAAAAACCAAAGGAGGATTTAGTAGCAAATTAAGAATAGAGTGCTTAACTGAATAAGGACATGAAGTAAGCACACACTGCCCATCACCTTCCTCAAGTATTACGATAGCTTCCTACAATCTATTACTAAACACTAATTATATGAGAGGAGACAAGTAACAAGGTAAGCACACTGGAAAGTGTGCTTGGATAAATCAAAGCATAGCTTACATAAAAGCACCTAGTTTACCCCTAGGAGATTTCATAATTTATGAACACTTTGAACTAAATCTAGCCAACCCCCCACAAGTTTTACTAATATAAGCAAATTAAGTAAAACATTTACTCCACATTTAAAGTATAGGGGATAGAAATTTAAAATATCCTCTGGCACTACAGAGAACCTACCTTAAGGGAATGATGAAACATTAAAAGTAACAAAAAGCAGTTAACCCCTTGTACATTTTGCATAATGATTTAACTAGTAAACATTTAACAAAGAGAACTTAAGTTCAACATCCTGAAACCAGATGAGCTACTTATGAACAGTTTATTAGAACTCATCTATGTAGCAAAATAAGTAGATTTATTATAAGAAGATTTATAAGTAGAGGTGAGAAGCCTAACGTGCCTGGTGTGTCCAGGAAAAGAACCTTAGTTCAACTTTAAAAATTACCAAAAAAATTATAAATTTTAATGTACTTTTAAATGTTAATCTTAAAAGGTACACCTTTTTAGAAATGGATACAACCTTATCTAGAGAGTAAAAACAACACCATAGTTGGCTTAAAAACAGCCACCAATTAAGAAAGCGTTCAAGTCCAACACTAACTTTATCTTAATACCAATAATAATGAGCAAATCAACTCCTAGCTTTATACTGGACGAGTCTATTGACCAATAGTGGCAATAATGTTAATATGAGTAACAAGAAATATTTCTCCTTGCATAAGCTTACATCAGTAACTAATATTATATTGATAATTAACAGCACATGAGCACAATGCAACATTAAATTATTTATTTAGTAAGAGGTTAATCCAACACAGGCATGCATTCAAGAAAAGATTTTAAAAAGTAAAAGGAACTCGGCAAACATAAACCCTGCCTGTTTACCAAAAACATCACCTCTTGCATAACTAGCAGTAGAAGCACTGCCAGCCCAGTGACAACTGTTAAACGGCCATGGTATCCTGGCCATGCAAAGGTAGCATAATCATTTGTTCTCTAAGTAAGGACTTGTATGAATGGACTCACGAGGGTTTTACTGTCTCTTATTTTCAATCAGTGAAATTGACCTTCCCATGAAGAGGCGGGAATAATAAAATAAGACGAGAAGACCCTCTGCAGCTTTAATTAACCCCCCAAAAAACTAACTAAAGCACTAAGGGATAAGAAATTTTTATATGGGTTGACAATTTTTTTTTTTTTTTTTTTGCGGTACGCGGGCCTCTCATTGTTGTGGCCTCTCCCGTTGCGGAGCACAGGCTCTGGACGCGCAGCCTCAGCGGCCATGGCTCACGGGCCCAGCCGCTCCGTGGCTCGTGGGATCTTCCCGGACCGAAGCACGAACCCGTGTCCCCTGCACCGACAGGCGGACTCTCAACCACTGCGCCACCAGGGAAGCCCCCTGGGTTGACAATTTTGGTTGGAGTGAGCTCAGAGAACAAAAAAGGCTCTGAGTGATTGAAGTCTAGACTTACTAGTCAAAACATATCATTTCTTGATCCAAAAATTTATCAATGGAACACGTTAGCCTAGGGGTAACAGCTCAATCCTCTTCTAGAGTTCATATCAACAGTAGGGTTTACGATCTCAATGTTGGATCCGGACACCCCAATGGTGTAACCTCTATTAAAGGTTCATTTGTTCAATGATTAAAGTCCTAGTTGATCTAAGTTCAGACTGGAGTAATACAGGTTGGTTCGTATCTATTCTATATTTCCCTCAGTTCAAAAGGACAAGAGAAATAAGGCCCACTTTAAAAAAGCACCTGATAAACCAGTTAATGATATAATCTTAATTTAATTAATATATACAAAATATTACCCAAGTACAGGGTTTGTTAAGGTGGCAGAGCCCAGTAATTGCGTAAAAATTAAACCTTTGTAACTGGAGGTTCAAATCCTCTCCCTAACAAAATGTTTATAATTAACATCTTAATACTCGTTATCTCCATTCTCCTGAGCCATGGCATTCCTCACATTAATTGAACGAAAAATCCTAGGTTATATGCAACTTTGAAAAGGACCAAATGTCGTCGGACCACATGGACTATTACAACCTATTGCTGACACAAATTATTCATTAAAGAACCATTACGACCAGCTACATCCTCCATTTCCATATTTATTATTGCACCAATCCTAGCCCTAACCCTAGCCCTAATCATATGAATTCCTCTACCTATACCTTATCCCCTCAGTAATACAAATCTAGGGGTGTTATTTATAATAGCTAGGTCAAGCCTCGCCGTATATCCCATCTTATGATCCGGATGGGCCTCCAACTCAGAATATGTATTAATTGCAGCCCCACGAGCAGTAGCACAAACAATTTCATATGAAGTAATACTAGCAACTATTCTTCCATCAGCCCTTTAAATAAGTGGAACTTTTACTTTCTCAACCCTCATCACAACGCAAGAACATTTATGAATAATCTTCCCATCGTGACCCCTAGCTGTGATTTATCTCCTCTCTAGCAGAAACAAACCGAGCCCCCTTTGACCTAACAACAGAAGGAGAATCTGAACTCATAGCGGGTTTCAACGTAGAATATGCAGCAGGCCCATGCATTATATTTTTCTTAGAATATGCCATTATAATGAATATTTTCACAACAATCCTCTTTCTAGGAGCATTCCACAACCCCCGCATACTAGAACTATATACAACCAACTTTATTATAAAAACACTATTATTAACAGTTTTTTCCCTATGATTTTGAGCATCCTACCCTCGATTCCAATATGATCAGTTAATACATCTACTGGGAACAAACTTCCTACCACTAACACTAGCCCTATACATATGGCACGTCTCAGTACCTACTATAACATCAAGCGTCCCTCCACAAACATAAGAAATATGTCTGATAAAAGAGTTATTTTGACAGAGTAAATAATAGAGGTTTAAGCCTTCTTATTTCTAGAATCACAGGAATTGAACCTATCCTTAAGAATTCAAAGTTCTTTGTGCTACCATATTACACTATATTCTTTTTTTTTTTTTTTTTTTTTTTTTGCGGTACGCGGGCCTCTCACTGTTGTGGCCTCTCCCGTTGCGGAGCACAGACTCAGACGCGCAGGCTCAGTGGCCATGGCTCACGGGCCCAGCCGCTCCGCGTCATGTGGGATCTTCCCGGACCGGGGCACGAACCCGTGTCCCCTGCATCGGCAGGCGGACTCTCAACCACTGCGCCACCAGGGAAGCCCCTATTACACTATATTCTATACTAAGGTCAGTTAAATGAGCTATTGGCCCCATACCCCGAATATGTTGGTTTATATCCTTCCAGTACTAATAAAACTCCATCATCTTTATCATCATCCTAACAACAATTCTCTCAGGGACCATAACTGTAATAACCAGCTCTCACTGACTACTTATCTGAATCGGATTCGAAAGAAATATTAGCCATTATCCCCATCATAATAAAAAAGTTCAACCCATGAGCTACAGAAGCGCCCACTAAATATTTTCTAACACAAGCTACCGCATCAATATTACATATAATAGCTTTTATCCTTAACCTATTATATTCCGGCCAATGAACCATTACAAAAATCTTTAATCCAATAGTATCAGTAGTAATAACAATAGCCCTAACCATAAAACTAGGACTATCTCCATTCCACTTCTGAGTGCCTGAAGTTACATAAGGTATTTCATTAATAGCATGCCTAATCTTATTAACATGACAAAAACTTGCACCCTTATTAGTATTATACCAAATTTCACCATCCATTAACCTAAATTTAATACTATCCTTATCCATACTATCTATTATAATTGGAGAGTTATGACATTCTAAAAATCTATTCATCAATTGATGGGCATTTGGGTTGTTTCCACCTTTTGGCTATTATGAAGTTTTCATAAGCTTTTCTTTCTCTTGGTATATAACTAGGAGTAGAGTTACTCAAATAGTAACTTCGTGTTTAACTATTTTGAGAAACTGTTGTTTTCCAGTTACACCATTCTACATGCATACCAGCAACATGTGAGGGTTTCAGTTTCTCCACATGCCCACAAACATGTGCTATTATCCATTTTTTGACCCACCAACATGTGCTATTATCCACATGCATATAAAGTAGTATTTCATTATGGTTTTGATTTTTGCATTTTCCTGATGATGAATGACGTTGAGCATTTTTTTCATGGGCTCATTGGATGTCTTCTTTAGAGAAATACCTATCCAAATTTTTTGCCTATCTTTTAATTAGATTATTTGTCTCATTGAGTTGTAAAAGTTCATATATTCTAGATACAAGTCTCTTATTAAATATATGATTTGCAAATATTTTCTCCCATTCTGTAGGTTGTATTTCACTTTGTTAATAAAGCCCTCTGAAGCACAAAAGTTTTTATTTTTTTATTTTTATTTTTTGGCCGTGCTGTTGGCTTGCAGGATCTTAGTTCCCCAACCAGGGATTGAACCTGGACCACAGCAGCACTGAATCCTAACAACTGGACCACCAGGGAATTCCCAGAAGTTTAAAATTTTGATGATATCCTATTTATCTATTTTTTCCTTTTGTTGCTTGTACTTTTAGCATAATATCGAAGAAACCATTGCCAAATTCAGGGTCACAAAAGTTCACCCCTAAGTTTTTTCTAAAATTTTAAGTACATTAAGGCCTTTGACCCATTTTCAGTTAATTTTTGTATATGGTGTGAAGTAGAGGTCCATCTTCATTCTTTTTCTAATGAGTATTATTCAATTTTACTGCAATTCTTGTTTGTCTAGAAATAGATTTATCAATACTTCAATATTTTATAATGCTTTACAATTAGGCAAAACGCTTTCAGGTTTGCATATGCAACGTCTATATATGCAATTTCATTTAATTGAAGTATAGTTGATTTACATTATATAAGTTTCAGCTGCATAACAGTGATTCAATATTTTTATAAATCATACTCCATTTATGGCTATATTCCCTGTGCTGTACAGTATATCCTTGTAGGTTATTTATTTTATATATGGTAGTTTCTACCTCTTAATCCCCTACCCCTACCTTCTCCCTCCCCTCCATCCCTCTCCCCACTGGTAACCACTAGTTTGTTCTCTACATCTGTCTATTTCTGTTTTGTTATATTCATTTCATTCATGTTTGTTTTTTGGATTCCACATATAAGTTACAGTATACAGTATTTGTCTTTCCCTGTCTGACTTATCTTACTAAGCATAAAACCCTCCAAGTCCATCGTGTTGTTGCAAATGGCAAAATTTCACTCTTTTTCATGGCCAAATAGTATTCCTCTGTGTGTGTGTGTGTGTGTGTGTGTGTGTGTGTGTGTGTGTGTGTGTACCAAGTGTTCTTTATCCATTCATCTGTTGATTGGCACGTGGGTTCCCTTCCATATCTTGGCCATTGTAAATAATTGTGCTATTAACATTGGGGCACATGTATCTTCTCGATTTTTTTTTTTCATTTTCTTCAGATACATACCCAGGAATGGAACTGCTGGATCATATAGTAGTTCTATTTTTAGTTTTTTGAGGAACCTTCAAACTGTTTTCCACAGTGGCTGCACAGATTTACATTCCTACCAACAGTGTACAAGGGTTCCTTTATCTCCACATCCTTGTCAACACATTTATTTGTGTTCTTTTTGATGATAGCACCTCACATCTGTCAGAATGGCTATCTCATTGTGGCTTTGATTTGTATTTCCCTGATGATTAGCGATGTTGAGCATCTTTTTCATGTACCTATTGGCCATCTACATTTCCTCTTTGGAAAAATTTCTACTCAGTTCTTCTGCCCATTTTTCAATGAGTTGTTTGGGGGTATTTTATGTTGATTTGTATGAGCTATTTATATATGTTGGATATATATGTTGGATATGTTGAGTATCTTTTCATGTGCCTGTTGGCCACCTGTATGTCTATTTTGGAAAAATGTCTATTCAGGTCTTCTGTCCAATTTTTAATTGGGTTATTTAGTTTTTGGCATTGAGTTTTATGAGCTGTTTATAAATGTGTGGGTTTATTTCTGGGATCTCTATTCTGTTCCATTGATTTATGGGTATGTTTTTATAACAGTACCATACTCTTTTGATTACTGTAGTTTTGTAGTATAGTCTGAAGTCCGGGCACATGATACTTCCAGCTTTCTTCTTTTTTCTCAAGGTTGTTGTGGCTATTTGGGGTCTTCTGTGGTTCCATATAAATTTTCAGATTATTTGTTCTAATTCAGATTATCTGTTTTCATTCCTGTGAAAAAAAATGTCCTGGGTATTTTGATAGGGATTGCATTAAATCTGTAGTTTGTTTTCACTAGTATGGACATTTTAACAATATTAATTATTCCACTCCATGAACAGGCATATCTTTCCATTTCTTTGTATCATCTTCAATTTTCTTCATAAATGTCTTATACTTTTCAGAGTATGGGTCTTTCACCTCCTTGGCTAAGTTTATTCCTAAGTATTTTATTCTTTTTGATGTGACTCTAAATGGGTTTTCTTGCTTTCTCTTTCTGATAGTTCATTATTAGTGTATAGAAAAGCAAGACTTGTGCACATTCATCTTGTATCTTGCAACTATACTGAATTCATTTATTAGTCATAATAGTTTTTTGGTGGAGACTTTAGGGTTTTCTCTATATAGTGTCATGTCATCTGTAAATAGTGACAGTTTTACTTCTTCCCTTCCAATCTGGATGTCTTTTCTTTCTCTTGTCTTATTGCTGTGACCATCTTCATCCTTTTGCATGTGGATATCCAGAGTTATCCCAGAACCATTTGTTAAAAAGGCTACTCTTTCTCCTTATTGAGTTGTTTTGGCATCCTTGTCAAAAATCAATTGACTGTAAATGTGAGTGCTTATTTCTGGATTCTCACTTCTATTCCCATTGATCTGTATATCTATCCTTATTCGAGGACCACACTGTATTGATTACTCTTAAGCTTTGAAATCAGGAGGTATGATTCCTCCAACTCTGTTCCTTTTCAAGATTGTTTTGGCTCTTCTGGGTTCTTTAAATTTTTATATGAATTTTAGGATCACCTTTTCAGTTTCTGCAAAAAAGCCAGCTGATAGGATTGTGTTGAATCTATAGATCAATTTAGAAAGCACTGTCATCTTAACAATATTATGTCTTCTGCTTGTGGTTTCCAAGGGGGATGGTGGGGAGGGGAAGGGATGGATTGGGAGTTTGGGGTTAGTAGATGCAAACTATTACATTTCGAATGGATAAACAAGGTCCTACTGTATAGCACAGGGAACTATATTGAATCTCCTGGGATAAACCATAATGGAAAAGAAGAAGAATATATATATGTGTATAACTGAGTCACTTTGCTGTACAGCAGAAATTAACACAGTACTGTAAATCAACTATACTTCAATTAAAAAATAATTTAAAAAACACAATATGTCTTCTGATCCATGAACTTAAAATGTTTTTCCATTTATTTAAGCCATCTTTGTTTTCAAAAACATTTATAGATGTCAATGTAAAAGTATTGCACTTATTCCTAAAAATTTATTCCTAAATGTTTTATTCTTTTGGAAATGGAATTTTTCTTAATTTCCTTTTCAGTTTACTCATTGCTACTTTATAGAAATACAATTAATTTTTGTACACCGATCTTATATCCTGCAACCTTACTGAACTACTATTAGTTCAAATAGTTTTTTTTTTAATTAATGAATTCCTTAGTTTTTCTACAAATAAGATCATGTCAAAGGAGAACAGAGATAATTTTACTTCTTCCTTTCCAATCTAGATCGCTTTTTTTTTTCTTCATTTTCTTGCCTAACTGCCCTGGCTAGAACTTCCAGTACAGTGATAAAGTGTCAAGAGCAGGCATCTTCTTTCTGATCTTAGAGGGAAAGCAACCAGTCTTTCCTCATTAAGTATGATGCTAATTTGGTTTTTTTCACACATGCAAGTTCTATTTCACTTTGTTCTTCTAGGCACTGGCTCTTTGTCCCACCTTGATTTGGTGAAATCCTTCTCATCTTTTAAGTTTTAGCTAAAATTTCACTTCATTGGGGACATCATTCCTGAACCTTGCAACTAGGCTCACAGCACCCTGCACTTATCACAATCATAACAAATATCTGTCAGCATCAATCTCCCTCCTAACTTGGCCACACCTTGTTCACAGGTGTATCCCCAACACAGACAGCACACACAATTGGGTGTTGCAGCAAACCAGCCTCATGTACATGCTCTATTCCTGATCTTGGCAGGAACACTATTCTAAAAGTTCCATTTCTACCTCTCAAGGACAGGACCCTGCTTTAATTCATCCTTACACCCAGCACCTAACAGAGCCTGGCACTCAGTTACCCTTAGTAACCTATGTGAATCATTCTGAGGCCACTCAAAAGGCATGAAAGAAAGAAGGTTGGATGTAATTTTTGCCCAGCAATAACAAAAAAGGGAAACCATACCTTCAACAGGGCCAATCTGATTGGTCACAGCGAATCTGAGCACTTTTTCTTCATCCGTGTACAAGGCAAAGACCCGGTCCACATTCAGCTGCTGGGTGGTGGGGATGACCCGGTGTCTGGGGCCATGCCTGCATGCCTGGTAAGTGATGTTCTGGTGGAGGCGGTAGGACCGTGTTTGGTTGACGGCACCCAACGTGAGGGAGTAGGCTCTGGAACTTGTGGAGGTCACAGCTGCAATAGACATTATTCAGTCAAACGAGGACATTTACAGATACTAAATACAGAGGCTTTTTATGTGAGGTGAGTTTCTCTGCACAGTTTTTCATGTAGTTGCTGGAGCATGTCCCCTTGGGAAGTTTGAGCTTATATGGGAAACCTGCAAGGCGGTCCCAAGAACCCACATAGATGTAAAACCAAAGCACTGAGAGGCAGGAGGTATAATCGCTGCCGTCAATATTCGCAAAGAATGACTTTACTATATGCCAGCTATGCCCAGCACTCTATAAGCAGTGCCTCATTTATTCCTCACAACAGCCAGTGAGGTGGGCCCTGCCATCTTGTGTGGAGAGTCTCACAGAGGTTAGAGAGTTAATTAAGTAGTCTAAGAAGCAAAGCTGGGGGCTTCCCTGGTGGTGCGGTGGTTGAGAGTCCACCTGCCTATGCAGGGGACACGGGTTCGTGCCCCGGTCCGGGAAGAACCCACATGCCGCGGAGCGGCTAGGCCCGTGAGCCATGGCCTCTGAGCCTGCGCGTCCGGAGCCTGTGCTCTGCAACAGGAGAGGCCACAACAGTGAGAGGCCCGCGTACCGCAAAAATAAATAAATAAAATAAGAAGCAAAGCTGATATGCAGAGCCGGAACTGGAACTCAAGTTGGCCTGACTCTACCCCGCTCCCCCCAAGTTTTCAACCAATCCATCCATCAGTGCACAGAAGACTTCCAACACCTTGCACTTAAGTCTGGAGGCTTCTGGGGAAAGGGGTGGGGGTCTTTTATCTCCACCTGAGTGCAGAGTTGGGAGGCCAGGCAGTTTTCTAGCCATCAGCTACCCTGTGCCCAGGCCAGATCTCTGCTGCCCATTCACTTCCCTGTGCCTCTTGCCTGGCTTCCAGCTCTCACACCGCACGAGAAGCAAAGGCACAACTCAAAACAAACCCCTGTGCTGCAGGACAGCAACTGAGATTGGGGCAGCATCTCAAAATCAGGGGGTGTCTTACAGAACACATCACACCTTACACATATCAACCATGTAAGAGAGACAGAAAAGGGGTGATTATTCTCATTCTAAAGATGAGAAAATAAGCTCTCAGACAGTAAGTGATCTTACTCCCCACATACTTTAAACTCATCCGTAAGAATTCCTGTCTTCCGACTCCAAATCTAGTGGTAGTTTTGCAACACCGTACGGCATCTCTGATTTCAAAGCAGGCTGAACCAAGGTTACAGAACAAGTATAAATTCCAATAATCAATATTTTTCCACAGCCCAGAGACCAGGACGGTTAAAAACTGTACAAAATTATACCATCCCTCCCCAGCCCATAGACAAGGTTGTTATTATATTATCATCTGCAAATATTGGGTAGGGATGTTGATATTCTTGTGTACAACAGCCATCACTTTTCTCACACTAATAAAATAACAAGAATAATAAAAACAACACTGAGCTCATTTCATGTGTCACACACTGTTCTATAAGGACATTCCACGTAGTCACTCACATAATCCTCACAACTATCTCGTGAGATGTGCACCATCCCCATTTTACGGAGAACTGGTTGCACGTACCTGAGTCCGAGTAGTGGTAGAGCTCCTTGTAGGGAGCTATGTGGGCTGTGAAGTTTGCTGGGATGTAAGGCACCTGGCCTTGAATGTTGGTTTGAATGCTCAGATAGTTCTCTGGGTCCAGCCCCTCAGCAGTTTGAGTGATTCGAACCCTTTCCTCTCCTGGGTAGAAAGTAACTTCCATGTCATGGATAAAGGTAGCACCTGGAGAGGAAAAAAATCCAGCACAGGGATGAAAGGGGGCCTTGCATCTTCCAGCAATAATCACCAGTTCATACTTCCACTTCCCAGTTTCTCCTACTGTTGGGGATGGTGCCTAAGGAGATCTGATAACCAAGGTTAAGTACTATCAGCTGTTGATCTCACCAGTTCCCCGAACTTTCTGTTAAAGAGCATGGTTCCACTCTATCCCATCTCACACTGCTTCTCTTTGTAGGAACTTGTTTTCTGTGAAAAATAAACCCCTAGGAACATCCTTGACCCTTCTCTTTCTATGGCTGTCAGACTTAACAAAAACAATCAAAAATCCCCAGGACACCTATTTACATTTGAATATCAGATGAATAAAAAACATTTTTAGTATAAGTATGTCCCATACAATATTTGCGGCATACTTATACTAAATTATTCAATTATTGTTTATCTGAAATTCAAATGTGACTAGGTATACTGTATTTTATTTATCTACTTTTGACTCAAGGTTTTAGCAAAACTTGATTAAAAGCAAGATCTTACAAATGCCTATTGAGCTCTACGGCTGGAGGGCCAAGAACTTTTCTCTCACACTCTATGTGCAATAAAGGGGTAGTGAGGTGAGAAGCCAAGAAGTATTCTCTACACCCTTGCTATCAAAGGGTGGTCCTTAGACCAGCATTATCATCTCCTGGAAGCTTGCTAGGAAAACAGGATCACAGACCGCCCCCAGGCCCGCCACCCCCGGCCTGCTGAATCAGAACTTGCACTTTCCCGAGGCCCCAGGTGACGTGCAGGTGGGTTAAAGTCTGAGAAGCACCGTCTATACTAGTATAGATCAGAGTCATCAGGGGACAAAGAGGAAAGGCACCCCTCCCCCATGGAGTAAAATCATCTCCAGATGCCCTGGAACTACCACCTGCATCCCTCTTTGGCAGATCTGTGAGTGACAACCGAATTACATGGAGTCTGACAAAGCAGCGTCAAGGGTTCTTGAAGGTAGGAGGGCACGAATGCTCCACATGGGATCATCTTATTTCTCAGAACAACCTGGAGAACCTTTAGAAGAAATCACTGTCTTTTAAAAACAGTCCTGCAAGGCCAAACCATCCCCAACTACCTCGGGGCAGAAAAACTACACCTGTGTGGCTCTGAAACATTGCACAACTGACTACTGAATGAAAACCCAAGGCTCCACGCCGCCAAAGCCATGGTGACCTGCGGCCCTCCTCACCTGTGAGGCTGAAGCCGTTCTCCCAGCCTGGTTTTTCTAAAGCAAAGAGCCAGCCAAACAGGCCTCCGATCGGCGTGAGCGGGAGAAGGGCCTGGGCGGCGGGCTGCGGGATGTGGCCGATGGCCAGGTAGGCTCTGCCGTCGTCGCCCACCACATAAGCGTGCAGGTCCGCGTCGGTGAAGTGCACGGGCGTGTGGCCCACGCGGAGGTGCCCACTCACCTTCCCATTGACTCGATGAGGTGTCCCTGAGAGACAGCAAACCCCGTCAGCCTTGACCGTTGTCCACATGCACAGATAAAAACTATCCCACTGACAACTCCCCACACTCCACCTTCAGCCTTTTTCGCAACTCCCTAACCCAGCCGCTACCCACCTAGGTACAAAACAGACCTGCCTTTGATCTCACTTCTCCCAACCTCCCTCTCTCCTGTCCACTTGCACCCTAAGGAGCTAGCCAAAAGGGAGGAAACATTTCTGTTTAATCCTCAAGTTGGGAAATCAGCTGAAACATGTTCATTCCTCAGACTTTTATGGAGCACCTGCAAGTTGCTTAGGCTTTGATTCAAGCAGTAGAGACACAAGGTCCATAAACAGAGCTCACAGTGGCAGCTGGAAACAGCAAGCGACAGAAACAGACCCAGAGCAGCTCCCGCCCCAATCAAGCCAGCACCCCTCACCTTTGGGCAGACAGTGCTTCCCATTCCCATAAAACCTGGACTGGCAGTGGCAGCAGAAGCCCGTGGCATAGTCGGTGCAGAAGGCGTGCCGGGAACAGCGCTCGTGGTTGTGTTCGCAGGTCTCCTTGTTGGCAGTGTTGTACATGAAGACTGGAAAGTAAAACAAACTTGCATGTAAAGGACAAAGTGATTCCAGCATCATGGTTGCCAAGGTTCATCACGGACACAGCATCTGCTGTGTAATAAACAAATGGGGTTTTAATAATTAAGAGACGGAAATAACATTCAACTCAGGGGAATTAACTTGCTTTGTCTGCTGGCAAGAAGTACTGCTGACTGCTCCCATCTGGTCTCTCTGCAGAGCTGGTGAGCGAGGATGAGACTGCGCCCCTCGGTGCAGTGACAGGAAAGCCAACCAGAAGTACGTGTTAGGTTGAACTGCCATTTTCTGGGTCAAAAATGGCCAAAGGTCAGCAATTTTATACGGTTCAAACTAATATTAATGAGCTCCCGAGAGGAAGACCGAAGAGAGAAACTAACGAACACGGTCTTATGTCTAACCATTCTTTTACTTTTGGTAACCTTGAACTTGAAGAGAATAACCTATAGCTTGTCTTACTTCCCAGAAAAAAATTTTTTTTTCTGAAAGAGAAGAAGGGCATTGAAGAAAGAACACACACACACACACACACACAAACCCTAAAGAAAGTGTATAGGAGGCAGGTGGAGATGGAGGGGAAGGGAACAGGGAGCCCAGCTGTGAAAGGCTCTGTGCCTTTGCAGGGTTTCTCATGGTGGGTGTGGCCCGAGCCGGATGTCAGGGCAGCAGCGGAGAGCCTGGCCATAGTCACCATTCTCTAGGAAGCCACGTGGACCTGGCTAAGCTCAGTGCTCCAGTAGCTGTTCCTTCCAGCTCTCGCTTATTCTGCCCATTAGAAAAAAAAGAGAGTCATTTGTGCTACCAAGAAACAAAGGAACTGGAGCAGATGCTATTGTCCCTAAAGGGAAATGGCCAAGGAATTGGGGTGTGGCTGGGGGTTGCTGACAGATAAGAGAAAGCTTTGTCCGGGACACAGGGGATGATCCCAATCCCAGGCACGGCCACCAGGAGGCAAAGTGGCTGTGCACACCTCTGCCTCTGCATCCCCCGGAGCAGGAGTTGGGTGGAGACTCCAGGAGCCGCCTGAGCAAAGATGGCACAAAACTCTAGTGCTGGACTCCAGTGCTGTTGTGGGGTGCCGGCTCCCAAGGAAGACAGATACCCTGCTCCTGGGAAAAACCGGGTGGCAGTTGTGTTCCACATCTAGGTCTGAAAAGGAGGAAATGGGAAGGGGAAGAAGAAATGGAAAGATCAGTACTTACCCAGTATTCCGGGGAGAACAGAAAACAAACCAACGGTGGGGCAGGGTGGGAACGTAGCACCATAGAAGTAACAATGGAGCCAGCGTAGACTTGTATCAGCAAGTGAGAATATAACAAGGTGAACATTGAAAGAGTGCCTAATATGTGCCAGGTACTATGCCATGAACTTTATTAACTCTTTTAATTTGCACAAGAGGGAATTTTTAATCCCTGTTTTGCAGGTAAACAAGTGAGGCAAAGATTAAGGTGACTCTCCTGAAGTCACACAGGCAGTAGGTGGTGGAGTTGGGATCTGAACCTAGGAAGTCTGGCTCCAGATTCTTGACAGCTGTACTCAACCACCCTCTGGCAGAGCTCAAGGACATCGATCACGAGAGCCAGGCAAAGGATCTGCTCAGGTGACTGGAGTTAATCAACACAGGCTTCGGACAGTCAGGTTTGAGTCCTACTTTATAAATAAGGCTACATGGGAGAAGACAGCAGAGATTGTCCAGATGGCTGTCACAGCTGACAGAAAAGCACAGGTAGGAGAACTGAGTAGCAGCAGCAGTGTTAACTTCTGGACAGTATTTAACTGCTGCTTACAGATTCTTGAGAAAGAAGTGAGCTGAGGGTTGGCAGGACGGACGATCTTGACTCAAGTGGAATATCTGACTGGGAACAGGCCTACACAGCTGAGAAATTCCAGTTTGATAAAAATAGAAAATTAGGCATCACCATGAACACTTTTTTCCCCTCCCGCCTTTTTTTTTTTTTTCTGGTACGCAGCCCTCTCACTGTTGTGGCCTCCCCCGTTGCGGAGCACAGGCTCCGGACGCACAGGCTCAGCAGCCATGGCTCACGGGCCCAGCCGCTCTGCGGCATGTGGGATCTTCCCGGACCGGGGCACGAACCCGCATCCCCGGCATCGGCAGGCGGACTCTTAACAACTGCGCCACCAGGGAAGCCCCCATGAACACTTTTTAAAACAGGAAAGTGACACAAAACTCAAGGCAGAAAAACAGAATGGATAATAAAGAAGATTATAAGAGGTTGCTGTGAGAAAATGATGTATCATTATCTATACCATTGGTTTAATAAGGGGGGGGAAATTCCAGTCTGAGTAAAAAATAAATGAATGTAACTTGTCAAAATCTTGGGGTTTTCCAGCTCTGAAAAGTCACAAGTATTAAGAAGCAGCCCCTGGAGGGACTGGCACAGTTGTGAGTGTGTTCATGGCATCGGCTGCCATCAGGACTCTCCCTCCAGAACATAAGGGAAGCAGGGGCAGCAGAGGGTCCCAAGTTCTGACGTCCAACAGCAGCCTGACTCAGGTGGCTCTGCAGAAACCACAGAAATGCACCGTGTGTTTCCTCCTCTCCAAAATCAGGATGACACCCCTTCTCACACCTCATTGCCAGAAATCACATTATTTCTTGGTACTCCTGAGCACCAAGGTAAAAAGACAACCTGATGCAGGACTAAAAGGTAGTCATTTTCAGGAAATTCAGGTAAAAATAAAATCACATTAACACTGTTCTGCCCTCAAATTAAAGAAATGATGGGTTTGTATTATGTTCCGTCTATTTGTTGTTTTGTGAAGATCCCTCTTCTAAGAGAGGATTATGAAACAGGGAGAGATGAACTGGAGGAAGACTACAGATGTGTTGAGTTGGGTTAATTGAACTAAAATACTAGGAGGAGGCATGGCTTTTCTATGGGTAAAAAGAGAGGCTCAGCAGTGCAGCCAGCAACTTACAAATGCAACTGTGATAAAGTTTATAAGTTCATGGACACGCAGACCACACGTTTCTAACAAAAAATAAGTTAGGGCCCCATGAAAGGCTATTATGAGACTGAAACTATACTTACGATGGGTTAAATTAACTATTGGTAAGCTGGCTTGGAGATCTTTTTCAAGTGTGTGTGTGTGTGTGTGTGTGCGCACGTGTGTGTGTGTGTGTGGAGAGCTGCATGCCCAGGATGGGACTTACTGAGCCAAGAACACAAGCTCAGCCTTCCAGCCCACGCCAGTCACACCGGGGAAAGATGGGTGCGCTCCTAGACAGAGGAACACCGGGACCCCTTTTCTGTGCCTGCCTTCACATGCAGACGTGCACGTGTAACACTGACAATGTCAGCTTAGATGAAAGGTAAATGCCTGTTACAATTTTCTTTCATTCTTTCAGTAATTCAAACAAATACTTATCGAGCACTCCCTATGGGCCCGGCACTGGACTAGGAATTAGGGATACAGCTGAGAACAAAAGAGACAAAAACTCCTGTCTTGGAGCTTACATTCCCCCCTCTAGGCAGCAGTCAACAGACAGGTCAATTATTCAGTACGGCGGATGGTGTCAAGAACTGTGCAGAAGCTTAAAGTAAAAGAACAAGAGGGCTGGAGACAGAAGTGACTTTGCTTCTTTTAAATGACACAGCCACGGAGCGCCTGGGGAGAGGATGAGCTTTGGGCAGAGGCCTGGAAGAGGAGAGGATGAGTGAGGGTAAGAGCTCCCGTCAGGCTGGCGGGGCACGTGGGAGGGACGGGGCAGGGAGACGGGAGAAGGCAGGAGAGGTAATCCTGGCCAGTTCTCACCCGTCGGGCCTCACAGGTCAAGGGAAGGATTTGGGCTTTAGTCTGAGTGAGGGGGGGGACGCTGCTGGGGAGCAGAAGAGTGCCACGGTCTGACTTACAGGAACCTCAGGAATGAGCCGGTGCCTTGATAGTAGGAGGTCCTGGTGGAGAGGATGAGAAGAGACCAAATCTGGAGTTGTTTGAAGGTGGAGCTGCCGGGGTTTGCTGATGAATTGGATGGAGGGAGAGAAGGAGTCGGGGGAGGGTAGAGAGAGGGAAGGAGAGCAGGGTGGGGAGGACAAGCGGAGAAAGAGAGGGGTCCACGGGGATGTTCATTTCCTGGCGTGGGAACTGGAAGGCTGGGGGTGCCATTTACGGGAGCAGGTCTGTGGCAGCTCAGCTCCCGCGATGCCTTTGAGGCATCTGGGACGCTTCAGCCCGCCCCTGACACGGTCTTATACCCTCAGCACGGCACTACTCAACCATTCAGAGGGACAGCTGCGTTCCTCCCTAGGGATTCTGGGAACCACTGCATCAGAATCACCTGGGATGCCAGTTAAAAATGCAAATTCCCAGGGCACACCTTAGACCTACCAATTCAGACTCTCGATAGGCGGATCCCACGAGTCTCTACCTTAGCCACTCCTGGGGTGACTCTTACGTCCAGTGAGGAAAATGTTCAGGATATTTGCAAACTTTCCATTTCTGAGCCAGAGAATGCTGATTAATGTAGTGAATGAATTTCATCTGACCAATTAGCTCCTGGGGGTGGCTGGGATTTCAGGGAATGCTCTAGCATTCATTCCTGGCCTGGCTGAGAAGTGGAACGCTGTGCTTATGGCCCACTTAGGCCAAACCCCCAAGCGGGGCACGTGAAGATCCTTAGTGGACGGAACCGGGAGCCCAGGAGCCATCTCCCTTCCCTGAGGAAGGGGGAGAACAGGACCTAGAAATGTGACCCCACGTGTGGCTCTCTAACCAGGGAAGAAAAGCCAGGCGTCTGGCCAACGTGACTTCTCAAATTTCTATGGGAACTGCAGGTGGATTCAAAGATGCTGAATTCCGTGAAGGTGGGGGAATCAGTGTCTAAATCCCAGCTGGATGAGATGTGCAGTGAGCAGATGCAAAAACAAAGTGGCACTTTTTCTTTTTCTGTGGTCGTTTCTATGCCTCTGTACCTCACAGCTTTGAATGTGTTTTCACACACTTCTTCCTATTGTGGTGAGGAGGTGGTATCCCCTCTTTACAGATGACACCAATGAGGCCCACAGAGATTATAGGATCTTCTGGCTCTAAATCCCACGCCCCTTCCATTATACCAGCAGTACTCAACTGTGATGGGCTTCAGAATCACCAGGGGACCTGGTTTAAAAAGGCAGATTCCGGGGACTTCCCTGGTGGCCCAGTGGGTAAGACTCCGCCCTCCCAATGCAGGGAGCTTGGGCTCCATCCGCACTCAGGGAACTCGATCCCACATGCGTGCCGCAGCTGAAAAAAGATCCCGCCTACCACAACTGAAGATCCCGTGTGCCCCAACTAAGACCCGGCGCAGCCTAAATAAATAAATATTTTAAAGATAAATAAAAAGGCAGATTCTGGGTCAGAAGGTGGAGGAAGGGTGTGGAATCAGCATTTTAAACCAGGGCCACGGGAGAAATAGCCACAAGTGGATTAGAGCCAAACTTTGAGAAATATAGTTTGCATTCCACAGATTCCTCTCTCCTGAATTTTACCCACTGGGGCAGGCTGTCTTCCAGACCCTCCGGGGACCCACGCTCTGCCTCGCAGCTCCTGTCGCAGAGAGTCGAAAACGATAGGGACAAGTCGGCTGGCAGCTCGGGCCCAGCAGGAGGGCAGAGGCCGGCCAGGTTTGAATGAGCTCAGCTTGCAGCAGCTTTGTTAACTGAGGTTAGACTGTTGCTAAAGGAAACTTCACGTGAGGATTTTAAAAATCTCATTTCTTTTTCCCAGTTAATGCTTTTCACTCTTCTCCTATCCTTAAACAGAAAGAAAAATGGGGTAGGGTTATGGGGCTATGTAAGGGAAAAGAAGCAAAGGTGCTGCCAGGGTACTTGAGACTTGTCCTAATTGGGAGTTTTCCACACAAATGGAAAACTCCTCTGCACTTGTTCTGACCCATCCTTCAGTCTTCATTTCTCCAGAAACACTTAAGCGCTCGTCTTCCGCCCTGGCCCGGCCACGTGGAAGGCCAGCAGGCTCCACGGAGCAGACCGGGTTCATCATGCAAAGGGGGACGGAGGGCTTCCTGCGCGGGGCTGCCCCTGGCAGCTGAGCTGTCTTTTACTTTTAACAGCTCTTCCTGCCACCTCAAGAAAAAGGACCTACATTTTCACTGCAGGACAGATTTTTCTTAGGTTTCCCACCTCACAGAATGATAGACAAGAAAAACCACATCCAACTGTATAATGAAAAACAGTGGTATGTTTTCCCTCCAGTTTTCGTCTGTTTTGGGGGTATGTGTGTGGTACATAGTGAAGCTCGTTGGGCAAACAGTTATTAGGACCCTGTTTTTCTGTGAGGGGAGGGTTACATCCACCATCGTGAGACTAGCAGGCTCTCCCGTGCAGGTGTCTTCACAGGTATGGGGATCCTCTTGTTCACAGTCCCTCAGCAACCTGGGGGTGCACCTGGGAGAGGGGCTTTTGTGCCTGGAAGGCTGGCCTGGGCAGCAGAGCCTGCTCGAATTCATCCCAGGGTAGAAGCTGCTTGAGCACCACATTCCTGAGGCCTCTCCCAAGGCCAGAAGTAGAGCTGGACCAGAAGCTACAGGGAAATCCCTGTTCACACCCTGGGCCTGCCCTGCGTGAATGCCGTCTAAGCAGAATCAACAGGATCCCACGGTGGAGTGAGAACACGTGAGGCCTCTGAAAGCCAGGTGTCCCTCCCCCTTTCTAATTCATCATGCAGACTGAGGTCAGATTAAGCTTCCCATTGCACCCCCTGGGCAGGTTTAAAAATCTCTACGACCCCTGTGAATCAAGCTTGTCCTGCTGCCCAAAACACCGGCAGTCTCTGGCCCTAGGCATCTGGAGCCTTAGTGGCAGCTGCCTCTCACATCCCCCGCCCCCAACTCCCTCCCTCCCTCCCTCCCTCTCCATTTCCACCTCACCACCTCCACTCCTGTCACTCCTCTGTCCAGAATATGCCCCCGTTTCTCCCTCTCTAAACTGAGACTCCGACCCCGCGGCCTGGCTCGAGCCCCCCTCCTCCATGAAGACTTCCCTGATGGCACCGCAGGTGAATCTGCCCTGTGCTGTGCTACCTGGCAGCTTGCTCTAATCTTCCATGGCTTCGCCGCAGTACTGGTCTGCCTCTTACGCAGACAAATCACTCCGTATTTTCAGTCTTCAATTTCCTTCTCTGTACTGTGAGAAGGATAATAGTATCTACCCCACAGGGCAATTCTGAGGATCAACTGTGCTAGTGCAATCCAAGCAAAGTTGCCTCTCAGAGTCTGAGTGGACATTTGATAAATACCAGTGAAAACTTCCACTCGTGCCCCAGTCAGAGAAGGGCACATGGTAGGTGCTCAGGTAACTTTTGGTTTGACAAGCTTCCAGAGCTGCTTGGAGAAGTAAGACCCCTGAGACAGAGAAAGCTTGTGCATCCAATTTACTGCCGGTTCTGTGGTCTATGAAAACAGAACAAAGCAAATAATACGCTCGAGGCTAGAACTAGAGTGAAATTGGGACATTCTTGCCTGGTGTGGACATGATCTTAAAAGAATCTAGATTTCTCAATAAAAAGTCTATAAAAAGAGTTCCTAAGAGGGAAAAAAAAAATTTAAAGAGAAGGGAGAGATATTTGGGGGAGGGCTTTAAATTTTAATTTCTTGGTTTACCAAACTGACTACTATGAAGCTTCAAGGGGAAACTAAAATTTATTGGGCACGGTGCTTCCACGCCCAATTTTAATTCTCGCGACTCTTTGATGAGGTCTACGTTATCTCCATTTTATAGCTGAAGAAAATGAGAGTCAAACAGAGAAAATGTCTTATCCCAAACCACATGGCCGAGCTGGGAATCAAGCTCAACTCCAGCAAACACCAAAATCCACACTCCTCCACTGCATCAGTAGGAAAAGCTGGTCAAGATGGCTTGAGGCTGGACAGTTAGCAGGCGCTCTTTGATGTGAGTCTCTGCCACTCCGCCCACTGGCTTTCCCAGAGGGAGTCCACTTTTGCCTGATGGACCTCTGGGATGCCAATGTTTTGTTTGAAAAAACAAAGTTCACTGCCAAGAAAAACCAAGTAATTAACAATTGCACGGTTCTATACAGTCAGCTCCCCGGTATCTCCGCGGATTCGAGGAACGGCGGATCCTGTGCAATGTCAAGGATCTGCGGTTAGGGGAACCCGCAGGTGGGGGGGCCTGAGGATGCAGAACCGTGGATACGGAGGGCTGACTAAGGGGCTTGAGCATCCAGAGATTTTGGTGTCTGCGGGGGGATCCTGGAACAAATTCCCCATGGATACCGAGTCTTCCTACAGCCTGAGGTGAAACCAGAGGTTCACCTATTTTTCCCTTTCTGCTTTCAAGTTTTCAAGCTTTCCCTGTCTGCTAATACGGTGGTTGACTTTTTTTTTCTAGTTTCAAAAACTTCTAGTTAGATTTATTTTCCTAAATGTTTCATTGTATTAACCAGCTGTTTCGAAGGCGTTTTGCCATTTCTAAGATGTCAGTGGTAGACGTCATCCAGAAGCTGATAAGTATCATAGCCATGCCCCGCGAGGGTTCTCGCTGCTGCCTCTTTTTCTCTATGGCCAGTTCCCTGGACCCCTACAGCTATTCGAGCTTATCCGGCCCCTCACAGTTCAAAGCAGGATGTGCAGTCCCTTCTTCTTAACCCTTTAACAACTCACCCCAGGGATCTGCTTTCTAATATTCCAAGCTCTTCCCAGAGCAGGAAATCACAACCCACAAATGAAAAGACCACATAGGAGCACATCTTTACCTCAAAAATCTCTTTGATCAAAGTGTCTTTGATACTGGGCTTTACATTTTGTTTAGATAGACGGCACTTATGCTGCAAATTCAGGAGACTATCAGAAGGGTGTGAAGGTTCTGAAGCCTTCCAATAAACTTCACATCTTCAACTTGAGAGAAACGTGGTCCTTAGGCACAAATTAAGGCACAAGTATTTAACAAGCCCACTCTTCATTCTCTACTACCCCACCCCCATTCCCACTGCTTTAAATCCTCTATAATTAGTAACAGCAGCCACCATTTATTAAGATCCAACTAGTACAGACGCTGGCCTAAGAACTTCGTGATCTCTTTTAATCCTCTCGACAAATTTAGGAGAAACTGGAGGCTTGGGCGCTACATCAAGTGTCACCCGGACAGCGTGACAGGCAGGATTCAAACCTACACCAACGTTCTCCCTCTAATCATTACACGATGCTGCCTCAGTCACAAAACAGTTTCACCTCTCCTGAAAGAAGGGCTTCTTCAAGCAAATTCTTGCAGATCAGGACCACAGCAGAGCCACCTGGAAGACCCTCTGCTAGGTCAACCTGTTTTACCATAAAAAGTATGGGAAACAGAAAAGGTGAAGGAAAAAAAACAAAGGTCCTAAAGAATGCTTTCACCTCTGACCTCTCTCCTCCTGTCAGAGGTCAGATGAGCAGTCCCTGGAACAAATGGGATGAATCCGTGGCCAGTTTCCCATTCAGGTGTTTACATCCCTGACTGGGAAGAAAGAGCTGACATGACAAGTCTCGCCTTCAAAAGAAGGTGACATGGGCTCCGTGTCTGTATTAATTAACCGTCACCTCCCCTGGGCATTTCTCTGCTGGCCCCTCGCTCTGGTCAGTGAGTCATGAAATGAGGGCAAGGCTCCGGGGAGCTGACTAGCACAGCTGCACAGCCGTGAACCAGAAATGACAAGACACAGGTGGTTCGCAGTTTTCTCTCCCCAGGGGTCCCCTCTCCCACAGCCCACCGCCGTGTCTCTAAGCAAGGGGAGCACCGGGGTCATCCCATCACAGAGGAAGAAGCCGGAATGTTCATCCGAGCCAGCACAACTCGCTGCTTGAAACTAAAGCCTGAAGCCCTCCAGTACCGTAATGTGTGCGAAGCCTCAAAACGCTTCTTTACCTTTGCTGAACTTTCAAACTGAAATAACTTCATTCCACGTGAGAGCACAGCTGGCACGCACAACCCCAGTTCTTCCCCACGGGATTCATGAGGCCCATTTTAAAAATAAATAAATAAATAAATAAAACATTAGTAATGGTCAAGAGATTCCAAACAGAATTTGCCTGCCAAGATTTCTTTGGCAAAGGAAAGATACTCCATCTCCTGAAACAATGGGTTTTAGAAATCAGTCCCAAGCCTCTTTTTGCGAAACTCTTCCTCAACTCGCTTGAGAGAAAATTCACGACTCTCTGGAAGATCAGCATTTTTTCAATGAATTCTTTAGTACCCAGGGTTCAAACCCACTTACCCTCGGTGTTGGAACTGATGTCGTCCTCCACTCCGACCACTTGCCTCCTGCGACCCAGGGGTGGAGTGTGATCCGGCCCGGGGTAATTTGGAAGAACGGCCTCTCCTCCTGGATGGGCTGGAGGAACATCCCTGTCTGCAGGCTGTGCCCGTCCATCTGGGTAGGGAGGCGGGACTTGCTGGGAAGGATCCAGTGAACCTCCAGTCTCTGGTGGAGCAGGGACTGTGGTCCCCGGCTGTTCAGAAGACTCCACTCGGCCTTTTAAATCCGGGGCATCTATCTCCCCCTGAGGTCTCCCCTCTTTGGTTTGAGGGTTCAAGGTGGCAGAGTCTGTTTCAGGCCCATCCCTAGATGTTGGACGTGGCAAAGGGGAGGCCGGGTCAGAATCCGGCGGAGGGATCCCACCTCCTAACGGCCTCGAATCAGCTTTTGAGTGGAAGGAAACATCGGCTGTGCTGTGGCCATTCGACGCTTCCTCTGGCTCAGCAGGGGAGGGGTATTCGACGTCCTCCTCATTCTCATCATAATAATCCAAGTTGTCCTCAGTGTAGTCACCCTCCAGGGCCACAGCGCGGCTGAAGGAATGTCCCAGGGGAGCCGGAGGGTGGTCTTTGGAAAGGTCTCCTCCAACTGTCGCTGGCCTGACATTATCCAATGGGGAGGTGCTGCCGATATGAAAAGCCCACACTCCAGGAATCCCCAGGTTGCTGTGTCTAAATAAAACGGAAACAGGACTTTGTCACAAAAGTGTCCATCCACCACCTTCCCACAAAGGCGAGCGATTTATTTTAAAACTGAAGGACTATTAAGATCAGATTCAGAGTTTTCACTGGCAGGAAACCCAAATAAAACCAGACTTACACGGTAACTGAAGATCATACTGGAATTTTGATGTAAACTACCTCTTATTTAACAATGGGTTTCAAAGGCCATGTGTCTACCGAAGGCCAGACCCTCAAATCAGAATTCTGCTCTACACGTTTTATCTAAATGGCTATTTGAAAACAAATAGGGAATGTGGGAATATTTTATCCTTCCTCTACTTTTATTTTTTTAAATTTATTTTGTTTTTTCAGTATGCGGGCCTCTCCCGTTGCAGAGCACAGGCTCCGGACACGCAGGCTCAGCGGCCATGGCTCATGGGCCCAGCCGCTCCGCGGCATGTGGGATCTTCCCGGACCCGGGCACAAACCCATGTCCCCTGCATCGGCAGGTGGACTCTCAACCACTGCACCACCAGGGAAGCCCTATCCTTCCTCTACTTTTAACAAACTCAAGAAAACATATGCTTAAACATTTTTGCCAAACCCTTAAACAATATTTTTTATGTGAGAGTTAGTTACATGCCAAGTGTTAAACATTCTTCAACACAACTTGCAAGGTAGGGGCAGTGATCGTGACCGATTTTTCAGAGGAGAAAACAGGTTTAGAGAGATGAATCGTCTTAAGGTTGCACAATTAATAACTGCCAGAGCTTGGACTTGAACTCAGCACTACCACCGAAGCCCGTGTTCTGAACATCCACATTACGTCAGAAAACTAATACACTAGTCAGGGCACATCCTAATTATCTTACTCCACATTACAGAATGTTAGAGACATTTTGCGGTTTAGTCATGTGGATTAATCAACCAACTAATTCACAGAGACTGCTGAACCCATGTCCACAAATTCAAAGGAATAGAAATGCCTAAGTCTCAAAAATGTTGAGCCAATGTAGAACAAAATTAAGGGGAAAATAAGAAAGCAAGTTAATCAAACTGCCACGGGTCACAGGTGAGAGGTATCCAGAAACATCTGGAGCCAGGGAGCTCACGCGTTTCCCTCACTAGAAAAGAACACGGGCTCCATTCAGCCTTCCAAATGTCCCAGCTATCCATTACTTTAGTCAGTGATACATTCCAAAGAGGACAACCCCATACACAATTTCAAACAAATAAGAAAAAACCTGAAGGAACAAAGGGTCTGGCTGGCTTGAATACACCCATTTCTGTACTCTCTGGCATATGGCCCAAACACCAGGCTCTAAGTCTCTCATGCTGTGGGATTTCCTCAAAAGTCAGTCCATGAGAAATCAGTTAATGACTAATAAGACAACAGGAAATTCGTTGAGTCATATAAGGGCAAGAGACTTTTGCTCATTTGGGTTGGTACTCATCATATTCATGTGGATTTCTATAGCAATAATATTTTTAACACAATTCCAAGAATCAATCAATCAATCCCCACCCCCTTGCGTATTGTTGTTGTTGCCACTGCTGCTGTTGTAATTAGTTCAGGGAAACAGGAACGTAGAAAGCAAAACTGTGATCCTTTGTGCGGTATGTTATGTAGACTTGGTAGGTTCTAAGAATTAATGCCAGTGCTTTTTGGCAAGCAAGCAAGGAACCCTGAAGAAGATAAGAGAGAATTCTGAAGATCTGAGGATGTTGAGTTTATTGTCACATCAGAGGTGTTGTAGCTGTGAAATTTCTTCTTGAAGTCAGAAACAGAAAACTATAAAAGCTTAAAAGAGTAGGAAAATACAAATTATGACAGATAAAAGCTAAATAAAATGATCTTCTAATTAAATATAAATCACTACCCTAGCTTTTGTCATTGGGCATGATGAGAAAGTAGCCAGTTTGAGTTTATCCTAAAATCCAAGGTCATTTGGAAAGCTTAGCGACAGAAAGAACTTAATTTATTTCCTAGAAAGGAAAACAAGGCTACAAAATGAGACGACAGTGCCTTCCTCCCTGGGTTGTTAGGAGGATTAAGTTAGAAAATCACATAAAATGTTCAGCATGGGGCCCTGCATGTAATAAGTACTTAGTAACTACTGTCTTCCAGGAGATAGAAAAGTATAATCTCAAAAAATACAAATGTGTACATTCATATTTAAATGTGCAGAAGAGTTATGACAAACACACTATGAATTATATAATTTATGACCTCTGAGCTTATAATTATGAGACAAGTTTGAGGAAGACAACAATTCCATTGTGGTTTTTTTTTTTTTTTTTTTTGCACTACGTGGGCCCCTCACTGTTGTGGCCTCTCCCGTTGCGGAGCACAGGCTCTGGATGCGCAGGCCCAGCGGCCATGGCTCACGGGCCCAGCTGCTCCGCGGCATGTGGGATCTTCCCAGACCGGGGCACGAACCCGTGTCCTCTGCATCGGCAGGTGGACTCTCAACCACTGCGCCACCAGGGAAGCCCAACAATTCCATTGACTAGGAGAATAACTTTATTTGTTAGAGATGCATACTGAAGCATTGAGGAGTGAATGGCATGCTGTGTGTCACTTACTTTAAATTACTGATGCAAAAAAGAAAAAAAATGATGAATATGGCAAAATGTCAACAGCTTGTAAATCTAGATGACTCCCTCCACTTTTCTGCATATTTTTGAAATTTTAACTAATGAATGCTGGAGAGGGTGTGGAGAAAAAGGAACCCTCCTATACTGTTGGTGGGAATGTAAATTGATAACAGCCACTATGGAAAACAGTATGGAGGTTCCTTAAAAAACTAAAAATAGAGCTACCATATGATCCTGCAATCCCACTCACTCCTGGGCATATATTCGGAGAAAACTATAATTCAAAAAGATACATGAACCCCAATGTTCATTGCAGCACTATTTACAATAGCCAAGACATGGAACCAACATAAATGTCCATTGACAGATGAACGGATAAAGAAGATGTGGTACATATATACAATGGAATACTACTCAACCATAAAAAAGAATTAAATAATGCCATTTGCAGCAACATGGATGGACCTAGAGATTATCATACTAAGTGAAGTAAGCCAGGCAGAGAAAGACAAATATCCCATGATATCACTTATATGTGGAATATAAAAACAGTGATACAAATGAACTTGTTTACAAAATAGAAACAGACCCACAGACATAGAAAACAAACTTATGGTTACCAAAGAGGAAAGGCGGGGAGGGATAAATTAGAAGTTTGAGATTAACATATACACACTACTATATATAAAATAGATAACCAATAAGGACCTACTGTATAGCACAGGGAACTATATTTAGTATCTTGTAATACCCTATAATGGCAAAGAATTCGGAAAAAAAAAAATCTGAATCACTTTGCTGTACACCTGAAACTAATACAACATTGTAAATCAACTATACTTCAATAAAACACACACACACACACACACACACACACACACACCAGATAAATAAATAAATAAATGAATAAATGTAAAATAGAAGATTAAATTGAGGAACATTTCTATAATTTGGAGGTAGAGAACGCTTTTCTAAGAATAATACCAAGACCTGAAATCATAAAGGAAAAGGCCAATAACTTTGACAACCCTAAACTTACACCTTCTAGATCATAACTAACTTTAAAGATGAACAACTGGATAAAAATATTCACAGCATTTGAGAGCAAATATCTTTACTAGGTTTTTTCTTATTTGTTAAAGGTCTTTGTAAACACCTCAATAGAAAATAGCAAAGAAATGGCTATTAACCATATGAAGAGGTGTTCGGTTTTATTAGTAATCAAAGAAATTACAGTGAAAATATGAACATTTTACACCTATCAGATTCACAAATACTAGAAAGATTAGAAGCTTGTAGGAAACAGACACTGTTGATCACAGCCCTCCTTACTGGTGAGAATGTAAGTTGGTGCAGGGTTTCTGAAGGGCAGTTGGTTAGCATACATTAAAATGTTACAATGCATATATCCTTTCTCAGCAATTCTACTTTCAAGAATTTATGTTTAAGACAAATGAGCATCTGAGCAATGTGTATTATTTTGTTTACTGAAACGATAACTATAAAAGGAAAAACCAGAAATAAGTTAAATGTTCATCAATAAGTTATTGTCTTAATAATACAGGCTATATATGATGCCATGTTTTATAGCGTTCAAATAATAATATAACAGATATCTTACTGAAAGACACCCATAGACAGCAAGTGGGAAGATGCCATATGTATAACAAAAGAACCATTTTGGTTTTGAAAAAGGTTTTGCATAAACCTAAAATTCTGGAATGACTGTTAATAATGGTTATCACTTGAAGTAGTGAGAATGGGTAATTTTTACTTTTCACATTTCTCGGCGTTGTTTGTACTTTATTTTAGTTTTTTTTTTTGTTTGTTTGTTTGTTTTTTGCGGTACGCGGGCCTCTCATTGTTGTGGCCTCTCCCGTTGCGGAGCACAGTCTCCGGACGCACAGGCTCAGCAGCCATGGCTCACGGGCCCAGCCACTCCGCGGCATGTGGGATCTTCCCGGACCAGGGCACAAACCCGTGTCCCCTGCATCGGCAGGCGGACTCTCAACCACTGTGCCACCAGGGAAGCCCTATTTTAGTTTTTATACTAAGTACAGATTCTACTAAAGAAAAATTCCTCTGACGGTCATTTTGGCCCCATATCTTCCACTTTCAATCAAGCAACTCAGAGGTTTCTATGAAGCATGAAAGACAAAGATGAGGTAGGCATGGAGGGAGGTAAATGGAAGTGGTGTATGTGTGTACGTGTGTGCGTGCATGTGTCTGTGTGAGTTCTTAGAGGCCATTACGGCTATGGTGGGGGAACACGTCTGCTTTTTCCCTCCGGCTTTTCGGCCCTCACTGCCTCCTGTACCCTGAGGAGGTGTTAGCACTTACTCCCATGCTCTGGAACTGTTGTTTGTCTGTCGACTCTAGGAGAGTGCTGGTTGCTTGCGTACAGGGCCTGGGCCTTAGACATCTTTCTCTTTCCAGCTCTTGGCCCATGGTGAGCTCTCGATAATGCCTGAGAGGCAGAGAACCTATGGCTCCAGAGTAGAAGAGGAGGGTGGAACCAGGGGAGAGAGAATAAGGAGCTAAGTTTTCTCCAGAGTCAAGACTAAAAAGGCAACCTTGGTGGAGCTCAAAAGATGTCCGACATGAGTCATGAGAAGGGGAAAGCAGGCCAGGATTCAGCATAAAATAAGTAGTTCAGAGCTCCAGACTTGTGGTTGAATTTTGGCTTTGCCACTTCATAACTTTGAGATTATAGGCAATTTAACTTCCCTAAGCTCATGTGTCACATTGAGAAAAGAGAAGAACTTTCCCCCTGGGATTCTTGTTGAGTTTTAATTAAGAGAACTTCTGGAAAGTGTGTAGCACAATGTTGGCATACAGTAAGCTCTCAATAAATGTCAGCTCTCAGTAACCCTATTTGGTTGTAGGGCCCGCTCTCTGGTCTCTGAGTAAAGCAGATGGCATGCAAAAGTGTAAGATGTTCCAATACCCAGGAATCATGTAACGAAACTTAGAGGAGTCAAGGCAGGCCAGGTAACCAAAGTATTCTCTGTCTGCCTTCTAGACCAGTATTCATGGAAGGGATAAAAGCAGAGATTTTTTTTAGAGCCTGGAAATTATTAAATATCAACAGGTGCTAACCCAGATACTGGGCACGATGTGGACGAGCAGAGTGAGTTTATGTGATGGGACTAAGGAATGTGCTTGGTCCCAGGCATTGCATGGAAAACCCTCAGGACGATTTCAGATAATGAAGCCACTGAGAAATCCTGAGACTTCCAAAAATCTACCAATCTGTTTGTTTGGTTTTCCTTTTTTTTCCCCAAATTACACTACTCTTAACTTTTAACACCTATCTGTCCAAAAGACTAACTCACAACGTCTCCAGCTGTGAAACGATTAACCTGGAAAAACCTCAACCTGGGCAGTTGTATTACTGGGTGTTTTTATGTGGTTCCAAGGGCAATGGTTTCCATAGCAAGCCTCACTGGCTGTGCTCACACACACACACACACACACACACACACACACACACACACACACACGAGTTCTGTTTCCAGTATCTATAGCCAATAGGGCAGGAAAAATAAAAGACTGTTTATATTTTGGTCAACGTGCTCCTCCCAGGGTCTAGCCTAGTTCCTGGTTTCGATCTGATCCCTTGCTTAGAAACCACGGAGATGATATTTAATGAGTAGGGCCACTCAAGTTTAGGTGGCTCCTAAGGGTCTTTACATTCCAACAGGAAAGGGCGTAAGCCCCATGTTACTTACTGGTAGAGATTTTTCACAGACTGTTCAGTGCTAGTCAAGCTGAAATATGGTCCCTCTCGCTTCAGGTCACCGACCTCCCCTCTGCAGAAGCCCACGCGGGCTGGAAGCTCGAGCTGGACATTGTAAGATTCTTTGGGGCGGGTTCCAAAGAACTGAAGGCCATTGGCAGGATAAAGAAAGAGGGCGTAGGTGTCAGACTTATCAGATGCCAAAACTGCTTGAAAAGTATTCAGCTGTGAAAAAAAAAAAGAAAATATTCTTAATAAAACAAACAAAAAACAACAAAGAAACCCCAAAGCATTATAAATGCAAAGGGTTGTCCCCCTTCTCAGGATTTCTCTAAATTGTTTTTACACATAATATTCTTTTAAATTTCCTCTCCAAATTATAAACATAATTACATCAGCTATATTATTGTTATAATCATCTTTTATCAATTTAGATTAATAGTTGAAATATGCATAGGTAAAAAAAAACACTGGTTACAAAAAATAAAACTATTTTTTAAGGTTTCAAACTTCTTTCATCCAAACTTCTTTCAGAGCTGAGAGCAAGTAGCAAAATTAACCTGTACATTCCCACAGCCACTGCCCTAGTTTTCTGCCGTGGGCACTCATCTGGATCATTCATTCATTCATTCATTCACTCATTCACTTATTTATCAAATGCCCATTATGGGCAGGGGTGGTATGAGGCACTGGCTGATCAAAAGGCCTCCTTACTGTTCCCAAAGCCTTACTCTCTATTCTCTCCCATCCACCTTTTATTTTTATATATAAATTTATTTTATTTATTTATATTTGGCTGTGTTGGGTCTTTGCTGCTGCGCACAGGCTTTCTCTAGTTGCGGCGAGCGGGGGCTACTCTTTGTTGTAGTGTGCGGGCTTCTCATTGAGGTGGCGTCTCTTGTTGAGTGCAGAGCATGGGCTCTAGGCACATGGGCTTCAGCAGTTGCGGCACATGGGCTCAGTAGTTGTGGTGCACGGGCTTAGTTGCTCTGCGGCATGTGGGATCTTCCTGGACCAGGGCTCGAACCCATGTCCCCTGCATTGGTAGGCAGATTCTTAACCACTGCACCACCAGGGAAGCCCCCATCTACCTTTTGACACCAGCACCAGAGTTACCCTACCCTCATGTCTCAGATGAGGAAACAAAGACATAGGGGCTAAGAGATCTGCCTAAGGTCAGGCTACTAATATGCGGTGGCAGGCCGGCCAGGGTCCCTGCCCTGCACCACCAGGCTGTCCCAACCGCTCCTTGGCCGGCCATCTCAGGTGATTTATAAGCTGCAAACTCTCTTCTCAGGCTCAGATCCCCTGCATCTCCACCGATTATTTAATATTGCCCATTTGCCCCATGCACTTTGATGCTTCTGCACATTTGCTCACGTTTTCCCGTGCCTGGAAACACTCCTGACCTTCTAATGCTGCCCCTCTGAGGGGTTTTGCAATTCCCTGTAGATTTATTGCTGTTCCCTGACCCTCCACAGTATCTTAGTGTTTCAAGTTAGCACTCACCTCGTTTTGCCTGGTTAGCTGCTTCCATGTTTGTAAACTCAGTTCATTAATTCATTTGTACATTACTTCAAACAGCCAGGTGCCTATTAAGCACTCGACAGTATGCTTGGTGCAAAGAGGCCAAGGAACAAAGGACGCAGCCGCTGCCCAGGACAGTCTCAGAGCTTAGGACAGGGAAGCAGCCACGGCTGGGATTCTAGGAGAACTGCTGGAGGAGGTAGTGGAGGCCAGAAGGGAGGGTGTGGGCCCAACACCTTAAGGGCTGCGGTGGGGAGGCGTTGCAGAGGCTGCCTGTGAACATTAATAAACACTGCAGAAGCCAAAGCAGACCAGAAAGAGAGGCCAGGAGCCTGAGTTAGCCACAGACTCAGCACCCAGGTCCTTATAGAATCACTCATTAAAGTTCAACTTACTCTCGTATTTTCAACAAGACACATTTTTTTTTTTTTTTTTTTTTTTGCGGTACGCGGGCCTCTCACTGTTGTGGCCTCTCCCGCTGCGGAGCACAGGCTCCGGACATGCAGGCTCAGCGGCCATGGCTCACGGGCCCAGCCGCTCTGCGGCATGTGGGATCTTCCCGGACCGGGGCACGAACCCGTGTCCCCTGCATCGGCAGGCGGACCCCCAACCACTGCGCCACCAGGGAAGCCCCAACAAGACACATTTTTGCCTTTACCTACATGCAGCTATCTCCGCCCACCCAAATGATCAGTTAACAGTGCTTGAGTATCTTAAAAAAGATGTTATATTAAGGTCTCTGAGAACACCTCTCTCACTAAATCCCACTCCTTTTACAATTTAGCAGGCAGCAGGGGAGGTATTTATAAATACCACCACTTCCTAAATAACGTGGCTCCTAGAAACGTTATTTACTGATAAGTAGCACAGTTTCCCCATTTTGCTAGACAGACAAGATTAGGCAGAGAGAAGCACATCACATTTTACTAAATGAAACAGTAAACAAGAGGCGTGGGTCTGCATTTTGTTCTGTCCTGGGTCCTTCCCCATACGGTGGTCAAGCTCTTTCCTAGTGTTGATTCTTCTTTCCTATGTTTAATTTCAAAGTACAGTTTTGAGGGTTTGCTTACAAGACAAAGAAATTCAGGTGTTAAAATGCTTTTCCAGAAAAACACCAAAATACTATCCAAACTTTCTTTTAGATCTCCAACACAGAAAAGGTCACCTTGCTTGGCTTGGGTTTTTGCTTTTCTTTCTTTCTTTAAGTTCAGAAACTTAGTGATGGGGGGCAGGGGGCAGTGCTCATATATTTGTTACTGCTGTCGTTGTTGATTGCTTCATCCGGAAAGCCTGACTTTTCCAAAAACAAAAGGCAAGGGATGTTTTCTAGAATTTCCCAAAGCTCGGAAGCCATAACTTCTGCCAAATGTAAACAAAGGCTGTCCTGTATCATGTCTATACAGAGTATATGCTATTCAGTACATCATCGATTAATGGAGATTCAATAACTTCAGTTTTACTTTAGTCCAAAGAAAGTTCAACTAGAGAAAGAAAGGTATTTAAGGAAGGAGACAGATTCTGTTTTAAAAAGCAAAGCTTTCGGAGTTCCTGGCATTGATTGCCCACAATAAACATCAGATAGGAGGAATCCTGGTTCTAAGTCTAGAGAAATTCTATAAGATAAGGAGGTCCCATAGATTGTGAAGGAATTGAAGGGGATGGGAGGGGAGGGAAAAAGTAAACAGAGCTGTGAAGGGGAGAGTCTGGCTTTTTACTGTGGGGTCTGGGTATATAGCACTTTATTTTATTCATTCTTTCAGCCAGTCAGCAAGTTCATTTCAATGAAAATGTATTCAATGTCTTTTATATGCCATCCTGAGACAAGCACTTATTACAGGTGGCAAGCATTTATTTAATCTACTTGTCTCCACCGAAATAGGCAAATAGAAGAATTTTAAATAGAATATAGGATCCCAGAGACCGGCCAAAAACGTTTGCCTGTTTAAAAACCACCCGCATACCAAATGATCACTTTTAAAGTTCTCTCCGTTCCACAAAATTCTACATCTAATCGCTAAAGAGCCCTCTTCGTGATGTCCTGCAGGGCTCCTCCCCCAGGAGCAGGACTTGACAGGCTTCCAGACCGGAAAGGTCTTCACATTCCCGGAGAAAAGTCTTCGCAAGAACCCCACATGCTCTGTCCCTGAAGCGAAAGCCTCAGATGGGCTGCCAAACCCCACAAAAGGGTCACCAGTTCCCAACGCCCTCAGGATCCCAGGGAGGAGAGAGGGGCCGCCACGGGACGAGGAGCAGGGCCAGTGCTGCGGAGCTTCAAGATCTGCCATCCTGTTATCAGAAAGAGAGAAAAGCCAGAGCCCTCGGCAGAAATCAGGCAGCGCTGGGCTCTCCCTCCCAGGTGTGGGACGTTGCTAATCAGTGTTGACTTGAGTTGATAAATAGGAAACATGCCCCTCAATGAGCTCCTGATTTTTGCAACTGATTTAACTGATTTCAGCCATCTGGCCAAAAAATCACAGCGGTGCCACCCATGTCCCAAAGGGGTTTGCCTCGAGTGGTTTACAAAAACTACAATGAAAATTAAGAAGCAGGGTGTCTCCTACACACGTCCCAAAATTCTCTTCCCTGTCTTCTCTAGGGTCACATGCTCTCTACAGTCATAGCATCGTTGACTCCTGGCCTCCAGTGTTCGGTGTGAACAGGAATCTCTATTCCTTAGCGTATTTCTCCATCTCCCGTTACCTATAGGTCACTGTCATATGCAAGATTTTCCCGTGTTCATTTTTTTCTTCCCTAAATCCTACAGATCCTGCCAAAAAATTCAAAAATAAGTGCTCAGTACTATCACATCACTAATAGTATAACCTTCCTGACACTTAGTCTTTAGCAAAACGTCAGCATTTCTTTAACCAATTTCCATATATGTCTCTGTTCTCTATGTCTGCATGGCTATATCTCAGACAGAGGCTAAACTCTTTCAGGTAGACTGTAGACCTCCCCTCTTCTGGACCTCAGCTTCAGAGCTCAAAAAGCTACAACCATGTCCTGCTTTTCTCCCTGGATCCAACCGTCTCTGTCAATGACTATCATTCCTTGAAACAAGTCAGCATGCCTCACTCCCCATGGTGAAACCTCCATTGGGAAGTCTTCTGCTCATCTTATGTTACTGCCCCACACCTACCTTCATCCATTTCTCCAGCCTCAGCTCTCTTGGCCTTCTCCCAGGACACATCCTAGGCCAGAACAATCTGTCCTGCTGCCCCATTCTCAATATCCATTCTTTCAGCCCAACTTAATACAGGTCAACAATGCATTCCCTGTACCATACCACACAGATCTATGTAGCCCAGTTCCCTATCCCCCTTCATCCTTCAAACAACAACAAAACAACAGTCTCACCTACCCCACCCCCGAAAAAAAAAAAAAACACAGCTAAAGTAAACATATGGGCAGTATGTCTCCTGCCCATAAGTTCTTTGAAGGTCAATACCGTGACTTTGCTCTGTGAAGTACCTATGACAGTTCAAGGAGTCTCAGATTGAGTGAGTTGATAAACACCATTTGGTGATATGTTTTTAGATGCAGTAACACCTTGACATTCCTGCAATATCAGGTACCACATCCTGTCACACCCACCACGAACATCCACGGCGAGAAAGGGCAACATCTGAAATAGTTTTAAATGGTAAAGATGCCATTCCTTTGATATCTTCGTTTCCAGTAACTCTGCAACATGAAGTTAGTATGCCAAGGTTTAAGAAGGCCATGTAGAATTCACACAGTCCTTCAAGCAAAGTTGATTATTGCTTGCCAAAATCTATCTCCAAAGAATTATCAAAACGAGAACTCATGTCACAGAGCTCTTCAAAGTATTCAGAAGAAACTTCAATGTGGGTAATTACAGAAACATCCTCTCTCCAAACAGAATATCTCCTTTCTAAATGAAACAAATTCTGAAGCCAACTCAGCATATGGCAATGTCTGAAGATTGATTTTAATTAGAAAAGTAAGAGATGGATTCTACAAATCTTCCCCCACTCTGCCCCCACCATAAAAAGGCCTAGACAGAAGTTGCAATTTAGAAAAGCTTGTATTTAAAGAGTCCTTAAGTAGAAGACTTACATCACAGCATCCTTACAAGACAGAGAAATAGAGAAATAAAAGAACCAGAATCTGGTCCCATCAACCCAATGTAGGGGAACACAGATTGGCTGGGCATATGCACTTGCTAAGTCTAAGGGACCATAATGGCTACTTTAAAATGTCACCTTAGTGAATTCTCACAACAGTCCTGTAAGGTGGGCATTGCTACTTCATTTTACAGATTAGGAAACTAAGACTGAGGCTGGATCATTGCTTCCAAAGTCACTGGATAACCTTTCATAAACCACTTCTTTCAAAATGTTTTTATTGTCATTATCTTCACATCAGAAGCATTATTCCCATGCTGCAGATGAAACCGAGAAAAGTAATTAAAGTCACCTTGTCTGTATTATAATTTTCAGTTTCAAATAAGCCCTGATAAAATTGGAATACTAAAGCTCTAGTGTGACCTCATCACCCCAGAGATTCTGTGCAACTGCTCCTCTCTCCAATTCCTCTCACTCAGCTCAACGTTGTCTTTCTCTGTTGAAAAAATAAGATAAATGCAGTTGAATTCACTTAAGAGCACTGGCATACTAATTTGGAAGTAATAAGGAGTCGATAGTGTCCTTGGAAAATTTCATTCCAAATTCATTCTTCCTTTGAAAGAAATATGGTTCCAAGGACTCTTCTGGTACAAAGATCACATTGAGACAATAAAAAAAACCTCATTTATTGGAAGTCTTTGGAAAAGGTACAACTATTGTTGTGTCTACCTACATCACTTGTGCCAAGGAAATGGGTCCTGCATGAAAAGTCTGGGTAAAAGCAACAATGACAGAAACCTAAGAATCAAGAAATCTGTATTCTAAACCTGCCTTTGCCTCACTACGTACAGAATTCTAGACAATTGCCTTAACTTACTAGGTAATGGCAAAGAATAAGTCTTGCTGTACTTATCTTAAACATGCAGCATTGTTGTGGGAAGACAGCATGATAAAATGTTATTATAAGAATTAATAAGATATCCTGAATAAACAACATATATAATAATTGTCTAAGCAGTCAGTCTTTCCATTGAACCCTTACCTTCTCAATACAATCAAAAAGAGCTCTCTTTAAAAAATAAAATAACAGGGTTTCCCTGGTGGCACAGTGGTTGAGAGTCTGCCTGCCGATGCAGGGCACACGGGTTCGTGCCCCGGTCCGGGAGGATCCCACATGCTGCGGAGCGGCTGGGCCCGTGAGCCATGGCCACTGAGCCTGCGCGTCCAGAGCCTGTGCTCCGCAACGGGAGGGGCCGCAACAGTGAGAGGCCCGCGTACCGCAAAAAATAAAAAAAATAAAAAAACAACAAAAAACTTCTGTTTAAAATTCTTCAAAAGCTGCCCAATGCCAAAGAACCAAGTCCAAACTCCTAGCATAGCATGATCTGCCCCTGCTCCATGGCCTTCCCAGCCTCATGTCCCACCACCCTTCCTCTTCAGTAATAAGATACCACATGGAATGCCCCAAACACATTATACAATATAGTCCGTGGGTGATATGTCATATGCTACCTCTTCTATTGGGAATGTTCTACTCTAGTCAACTCAGATGCAAAGACAATTGCTCACTGAAACTTTCCCAGATCAGGTCCCCTAACAAGGGAGGGATAGAGTTAGTCTCCTTAAGTCAAGATGCTACTTCACTTATCATACTGAATAATAATCAATATCCCTATTAAACTATGACATCCTTAGGAGTAAAGAATGTGTCCTTTCACAGTCTCTACATGCCCTGACATACAGTAAGTGCAAAAAAGTTTGTTGGATGAATAAATCTCAACTATGTTTAAATATAAATTACTTATATACACATACATATATGAATATGTCACATATAAGATATATGTTTAGAAAAGAAGACTGGAAGAAAACACAATAAAATACTAGCAGTGGTGACCTCTGGTTAGTAAAATTATAAACGTTATCTTCTAAACTTTGTATTATAGGTATGTTAAACTTTAAATGCTTTTTAAACTTATGGACAAAAGTGAATTAATGAATGCAACATACCTTATTCATTTCTCCAACCCTCCACCTAGACCAATGCCCTGAACAAAGAAGGTGCTCAAAGTCTGTGTCTGTTCCTGTTTTATAAATAAGTTCATTTGTATCATTTTTTTTTAGATCCCACATATAAGCGATAGCATACGATATTTCTCTTTCTCTTTCTGACTTACTTCACTCAGTATGACAATCTCTAGGTCCATCCATGTTGCCGCAAATGGCATTATTTCATTCTTTTTAGTGGCTGAGTAATATTCCATTGTATAAATGACTTAGAGAACAAGCTTATGGTTACCAGGGGGGAAGGGATAATTAGGGAGTCTGAGTCTGACATGTACACACTGCTATATTTAAAATGGATAACCAACAAGGACCTACTGTACAGCACAGGGAACTCTGCTCAATGTTATGTGGCAGTCTGGATGGGAGGAGAGTTTGGGGGAGAATGGACACATCTATATGTATGGCTGAGTTGCTTTGCTGTGCACCTGAAGCTATCACAACATTGTTAATCGGCTATACTCCAATATAAAATTTAATTTTTTTTAAAAAAAGAAGGTGCTCAGTCTATTTATTTGAACTGAATGTACTCTGTTGAATTGAATAACTGAAATGTCAAACCTATGCATTAAAAGATTATGCAATAAACAAAACTAGATGTTGCCTGACCCAAAATAAAATGAATGGCAAAAATCAATTCAAATCATTTTTATTTCTAGATCTTCTTTGCTTAGTAAAGCCTTTAGGAAATATTCCTCTTACTCAGGGAGCACAGAATAAGAATGGCCACCATCTTGAATCACTCACTGAGACTGGGCAAGCTAGTTAATCTCCCTGAACCTACGGAGGATATGTGTCATCTTTCTGTAGCTAAGAATCATTTTGATGAGTTAAAATAGAGATAAACTCAAAGAGTTTCAGCCTTTAGAGTTGACATTTTAGATTCAGGTCTAATTTCATAGGAGGAAGCCCTTACCTACCCCAGGAGTGAGGCAGCTCCCCTTTTGCCAAGCCACCCTGGCGCCACCTGATGTCCATTTGGAGTACCTCAAATGTTGCTGCCAAGACTAATGACTGGGCGCTTATGCTATTTCACTTTCTCAGGTAGAGACTATACAAGGAATCAAGGGCAGTCTCCTGTAAAGTACGGAGCATGTGAACTGGTACCTGGAGGGCAATTTGGCAAAGGCTATTAAAACCTTATAAAAAATGCATCACTCTGGCCCACCAGTTCCGCTTCCTGGAATGTCAACTAGTGACATGGTACAAAGATTTAGCTTAAGAAAGAAAAAGTGCTTCACAAATTTATAATGAGAAAAATTGGAAATAACCTTGCTGACCACTGGGCACAATGAGAAATCCACCGGATGGAATATATGCAAACATTAACAGTGATGTTGTAGAAGTATATTTATTGACAGCTAAACATATTCACAATTTACTAATTGGTGAAAAAAAGTTACAAAGCCGTATGTGCAATGTGAACTCATCATTAATAGACAGTGATAGATACAGATATGGATAGGAAAAAGCTCTGGCAGATGCACACGAAACTGTTTAACAGTGGTTATCTTTGAGTGGCAGGAAAATGAATGGTTGTTCTTTTAAAAATTGCCAGCATTTCCTGATGTTTTTCCTTCACTGAACATATAATTAGAAATAATTCTTGTATATACGAGATGATTCTAAAACAATCAAACCATAAACCCCTTCTGCATCTGCACTGGGGCACTCACATCCCTTAAGCAGTTCTCCTTGCAAGAGTGACCTCTCAGACCCTCAGAGAAAGCTTGGAGAAAACAGCCTTCTTCACTTCCGAGCCACTTCAGCCCTGGTGCCGCCAAACTATGCATCAGATTTAGCGGGAGAGCAGACTCCGGAAAAATTTCAAGCCAGTCCCTGGGTTCCAGCCCAGAAGCCAAGCCCATTTCCTCGGTTGGCACAGAGGCCAAGCAAGCATCCCTGGTCGCTTACCTCTCCCGAGGGCGGGGCCCAGCGCGTGGCCTCCTCGTAGGCGCCCACCTGCTCCCAGGTAGCCAGGAAGGCGTGGGTGGGGGCGAAGTGCGCGCCGGAGCGCGGGAAGCCTGCACGCACGTAGCGGGCGGCCAGGCCCAGCACCGCCGGGGAGGTGTCCTCGCGGTAAAGGACCCGGCCCCTGCCGTGACTCGTGTCGATGTCGGCCAGGAAAGGGGCGATGGCCGGGAAGTCTGTGGGGAAATCATCGTCCACATACTGGGTCTCCCTGGGGAAGTCCTGGGTGGAGATGATGCCGTTGGTGACCACCTGGGGGACGAGCGGGACAAAAGTGTGACGGTCGCGTACGTTGCAGGAAGCCCAAGGAGGGCCACCACAGGTCCGGACGCGAGCGCCCACCCTGGCTCCGTAAAGAGGGAAGGGAACCGCCCCGGGCATGAAGTTTCCCCTTCCCCATCGGCTGGGAGCCCGATTCCTGGTTCAGGGCGACCAGCGCAACTTCAACCGGCGTCCCACCCGTCACCCCTACCCCACAAGCGCGGTGCAATAGGTCCAGGAGCCCTAAAACTCGTTCACGTTATCTTCTCATCTCCCGCACAACCCTGGAAAAAAGCTACGGGTCGGAGGAGGGAACACCCAGCTCTATAGAAGTGCACAGCCTCCTCGCTGTCCTAACTGGAAACCCCACTGGCCGGCTTAGCAATCCCACCTTCTTTTCTGCCTGGGACTCTTATGCGGCTGCGAACAATTCTTACCCCCTCCCCCCGCCCCCCTGAAGCAGGGGAAAGCAGTGGGTCCGGCAACAGCATCGCTGCAAAGCCAGGTCCCACCCCGAGGGCGCTCGGGGACAGCCGACTGTGCGGACTATTTCCTCCCTTCGGAAGGCAGGGGTTCGCTGAGAGCCGCACTACACTGACGTCTGTTCAGAAGCTGCAAGAAATCTACAGAATCCCGCACCAGGAAGAAGCTAAACTTACGTAGAGTTCGCTGAATTGGGCTTCATAGAAGCGCAGGGGAAGCGCCAGCTTCACGGCAGCCGAGCTTTCGTCGTCGCCTTCCTGCAGGAGCTGGTCCCCTCGCGACTGCCCGTAGGGGAATAGCTCGCCCGGGTGCAGCGCCGCGGCCCGGGACAGCAGCAGCAGCAGCAGCAGCAGCATCGGCGGCGGCGGCGGCAGCGCGGGCCGCCCGTCCGCCCGGTCCCCCCGCATGCTCTCTTGGCCCTGGGCTGTCCCGCGGCAGAGCGCGTCCCTGCCCCGCCAGCCAGCCCACTAGCCCCGCCGCGCTGGCCTCCAACCTGGATCCCGGCGGGGTCCCGGGCGGGGCGGGACTCCGGGCCCTCCCAGAGCGATGATTGGCTGCGGCCCTGGCCCCGGGACCAATCGCCAGTTCTGAGAAAGTTCGACAGCGGCCACCACATCTGGTTCTCGTTTAAGTTTTCTAAGGCAGTGGTCACCGGACCGGCGGGGCTGGCGGGGTGAAACATCCCGGCCAGGGGTGGTCGGAACCACTTCTCCTCCGCCTCCGCTCCCCGAGAGCTCGCGGGGTCACTCTCACCCTCCTCTCGGGGCTGCCCAGGGGTGCCGGCGACTCCTGCCTCCGGGACCAAATGGCCCACACGGTCCGAAGGCAGCAGCACTGCAGGAGATGACCTCAGCGCCAAGGGGGACCTCGCGGCAGCTTGTGCAGCTGCTGGCTGGCGCGAAGTGCCCCGCCAGGCTGGCAAGGCGAGGATGGTGCCCTGCCCTGGGGTGCCGGGCGCCCCTCGCCCTCGAGGTCTGGCTCTCGGGCCGAGAAGCAAAAGGCACTTTTGCTGTGTCGCAGCCACAGCTTCCTCGGCCTCATCGCTCCACCCAGAGACGCAGAGGAGAAGCGCGCCTTTGTATGAAGCCGGGGGGCTGACTCCTAAATTCCGTCCCCCTCCCGAAGGCCGCCTCCCGGGAGAGCTGGACCGCACGGGAGGACTGGGCCACCGGGCCGAAATGCCTGCCAGTTCGGGTCAAGAGCGTTGTTTACCTTCCCCGGGGAAAACCGCACCCGGGAAGGCCATGAAACGCGACAGTGTGTGATCAGCTCTGTTTCGGGCATGGAATGAGGCATCCGGTTTGGACACCAAGCAGAAATGGGTCAGGCGCCACGGTGGAGGGACCCCGGGTCTCTCGCCCGCTCCCCGCGGGCATGGAAGCTGCCCTTGACAGCGTCCACGGAGGTGGTAACCCGAGCTCTCCACGGGACGGGAAATCGCACAACCTCCAAACCAGCTGCGAGGGTGTTCGGGAACCCCATCTACCATAAACATCCCCGCTGCGAAGCTCCAGGAGCCCGACGAGATTTTATTACCAATTTTACTATCAAGAGCTTGATATTTCCCAGATAGGCTGTTTTCTCTCTCGGGACCCCCATGGGGTCCTTGGAAGCAAAGGTATTTAAAAAGAAGGGAAAAGCAAACCTTTGGAAATGCCTTAAGGGATGCTCAAAAAACAGATTTCTTTTTGTGGGTGTTTATTCCAGTTATACAAATCCTTACCGGCCCACAGGGACAAGCCCTGAAAACTTTGAAAAGATCAGACTGTGAGACTCACAGAATCAACACAAAATGGAAAATTGCCCCCAAAGCAGTTTGCTTCCTCAGACTGTGGAGATTTTGTATATTTGGTGTTACAAAAATGCATTTGTGTTTGCATACATGTTCTTTCTTTTGGAGACAGATATTTTCATTGTACTGAGGAGAAATTAGAAGCTCAAAGACATGAGGTGACTTGACTTGCCCAAGGTCACCTAAAGTTACTCCTTGATATGAAATCCTTCACTGGCTTTCTGTAGCTTTTGCAAATCTCTCAACTGAGAAGAATAATAGTTAACATTTATTTAGTGGTGATAAGCCATAAGTTAGTGGGTCAGGTAGACCCTACGATGGCCCCCAATGATCCCCAGTGTCTGATGTTCACTCTCTTGCATAATCTCTTCCCCTGCAGTAGTAGGCTGGCCTAGTAACTTCTAAACCAAAGAATGTGGCAATAGGGATAAGAAATCATTTCAATGATTAGGCTAAATCTGTCTTGCTAGCAGACTCTCTCTCCCTGGCTTTGATGAAGCAAGCCATTATGCTGGAAAGGCCCACATAGCAAGGAACCGAGGGCAGGCTCTGGCCAACATCCGTAAGGCACGGCCAACAATCATGTAAGTGAGCTTGGAAGTGGATCCTTCCCCAGTCATGTCTTGAGATGGCGCATTAGCTCTGGCTGACACTCTGACTACAGCCTTGTGAGAGACCCTGAAGCAGAGGACCCTCACTAAGCAGGGCTCAGATTCCAGACCCACAGGTACTTGAGAATTTAATAAAGCCGTGTTGTTTTAAGCTGTTATGGTTTGGGATAATTTGTTATGCAGCAACAGATAAGTGATAGAGCTAGACAGACACTGTGCTAAAGAAATCAAGACTTGATTTCTGGGTAAAAAAAAAAAAAAGAACAGTTACTGCTACATGGCTAGTAAGTATAAGGGCTGTGACTTGAACTCAGTTCTGTCTGATTTCTAAACCTCTGCTCTTTAGCTCTAAATCACACTGCCACAAGGCCTTCTGCAAGGCAGCTCAAGACTACCTCTTTAACTTCAGCTCTGGCCACCCCTGGCCTTTCAGCTGAGACTTTAGTTCTCAAATGCAACCTCCTATTATATGGTTTGGAACATCCCCACATGCTAGTCCCTCTACCTATAATGTTCTTTCCAATCAATCTCATCTAGCCAAAAACGTATTCAAGATTTGAATCAAAACCCTTCTCTTCAGGAAGCTTTCCTGGAAACCAGTCTAACATAGAAGCCCCTTCTCTGCTCCATGTGCCCAGCACTTGTCATTATCATATCTCCTGCCATCCCTGGTCTCCTCATAGCCCCCTCCCTACCACTACAACACTTGGAGGGAGGGGACTTGATCTCATTCAGGGCCTGCTACAACTCCAGCCTGGCTCGCTGGAAGACCCTTAAAGAAATATTTGTTGAATGAGTGAAGCCAAGCAAGGCAACCTAGGCCTAGGATCCATGTCTGCAGCTCAAATGAAACATTCTTGTCCCTACACCACCTTTCCTGCTAATCTGACCTGAGTTTTGTAATCCTCTTTACCAGGCTGCCTAGCGACTCACCTACCACTGCTCTCCAGTTTTTGTCATTCTTTCATTCATTCGTCCATTCAGCAACTATTTCCTGGGAGTTTACCACGACAAACACAACTCGGCAAGAAATAACAGAGCTCAAGATGTGACCCTTGACCTTACAGATCTCATAAGCAGTTGCAAAAACAAAGCATAAATATGGGGGGAAAAAAAGGAGCAATGCTGCAATTTAGCATGCATTTAACAGCAAAATGGGCAAAAATTGCCCTTGAACTGAGAGGCTGTCACTAGGTTTGGATCTGACGTTATCTGAATAGGAAGAAGTAGATCCAACAGGGAAGAGGCTGAAATGAGCAGTCCTGACTCCTGTCTGCATTAAAGTGGCCAAATCCTTTTTGAAATATGAAGCTTTGGACAGCTGTGCTTGAGCAGACACTCCTTTGAGCTCTTATTCTAATATTGTTTTTAAAAGACTCTATGGTACCCAAAGAGTGGTTTCTCCTTTAAAATGTCACTTCGGGTCTTGATGAAAAGAAAAAAATCTGTCATAGCTATTTCACTGGTCAAAGTAAATACTGAAAAAAATATTTCTCTTGTATCCCCAGCTCCAGAGTAGAATTTCCATGACCTGCCAGACTAGCTAAAGAGGCAGAGGCCCTTCCAGGCTGGAAGTTATAGAGGACTCCTTCTCTAGACATTTTTAGTCCTCTTGGATTGGATCTTCAGAGTAATTGCTTGAGAGGTAAGATTCTCAAGTGCAGGAGTTTTTATCCCAACCCAGGGGTGGTACCAGATGCCTGGCAAGAGTTTCCAAAGTTTTATATATATATATATATATATATACACACTTGTGGTTATATTTCTGTTATAAATACCATGACTTCAAGAATGATGACATTTCCTGTTATTTTAATCAAGAGAATGAAAACACATTTGTTCCATGGTATGGCAAATAGATTTTAGTATTCAAGGCCAAGTTCTATGTATAGCACGGACTGGTGTGTGTACATGTTTGTGTTGGAGGTGGCCTTGGCAGAAAATGTTCTGGTTCTTGTTGCACACAGTGATTCTCTACATGACTTTACTCTCCATTAAATTCCAGGCTGGGCATTCTAGCAGGTAGAGAAAATAGAGTTGTGCAAATTTGCACATCTCCACAGACTCAGGATTGATTGAAAATTATGTTAGGCCTATGAAAAACCATTCACTACTTAGAAATTCCTAGTGCTTGGGATATATTTGAAGGTCATTACAATGTGGGTGGGATGCCCTACATTTGAATGACCTCCAAATATATCCCAAGCCCTAAGTCTTCCCTTGAGTTTTTCATTTATATCCAACTCCCTGCTGAATATCCTCTTGGGATGATACTTCAGACCCACATCTAAGAGAATGAGATCCACTACTCAGAATTTCTGAGTTTTCAGTTTCAGCTAATGGCAACAGTATCCACTCCCTCTCTATTACCATTGCCCTGTTTGGGGTCCTCATTATTTCCCACCTGCTAGCTTTTGTGGCAGAAACTACAGGTTAGCTACATACCATACCTAATAACTACCACTTTTTCCCAACCTCCTCCCTTGCCCAAATCTACTACATAAGAAGGTCACTGATTTCCCAGCTTCTCTTACAGCTAGAGGTGGCCAGCTAGTGTAGTCCTAACCTGACCACCAGTAGTTTGCTCAAAGTGGTGGTCCCTGGGAGGGCTTTGACACTGGTGATTAAAGGGAAGAGTAGCATCTTTCCCTATTCTTGCGTCCTTAAAAACAGATGTGTTGTTTTGAGCTCAGACGGCCATCTTCTGGCCATGAGGTGACAACTGTGAGGACTAAAGGATAGCAGAGCAAAAAGACAACACGGATGCGAGTGTCTTAGCCAGTGAGGAACTGCCTACCTCCAGACTTAGAAAATAAACCCTGTTGGCTTAAGCACTGTTCCACACAGCAGTACCCAATCCTAACAGATACTTTGCTAAATCCTTCCTCTATGTGTATCTAAACTACAAATCTGACCATCACATATTCCTGTCTAAGACCCTCTGGTGGCTCTCCCTCACCTTTAGGGTGAATCATAATCTGGAAGGGCCCTCACGGCTTGGCCTCATCTGTCATCTCCTGCCCCTTCCTGCTTACACCTTTAGCAACACCCAACTCTTTCTAGTTCCCCGTCCACACAAGTATTTTCCTTCTGGTGTTCCTCTGGTCATGCTGTTTCTGGACTGGAACACCCTGCCCATCTCCTGATGGTCTCTCCTTCCCTTCAAGATTCAGTGCAGACATCACATCACATGGGCAGCCTCCCCAAATCTGGCAGAGAACCTCTCCTCTGCGTGGCTGTGACACCTGGGCACACTCCTGTCTTAGCTCCTCACTGAAAATACTGAAATGGCCTTTTAATGTCTGTCCCTTCATCTGGTTGTAATGGCACTCTTCTGTGTTCTTTTTTCTTATGCACTCTAATGTCTATTTCAGACTGTCTTTACCACAAGCCTGAGCACGGAAAGAGAGATAGGCCTTGACAGTCCCACCTGGCCACTAGAATGTGAACCAGCGCTCGAGGGTAGGATCGGATCTTCCTCATATTCTAAATCTCATGGGTCTAGCACAGTACCTGCTACAACCCTCTGGGCTGTTTAGTAAACCACTGTTGATTTGAAGGGGGAAAAAGTGTTGCAAAGAAATCTTTCTTAACTCCTGTACTTTTTCCCGAACAACCCACTCCCTGCTTCTTCACATATTAATTATATTCTGGATTGTTGCGGGGAAAGTAGAAATTAAAAGGTGTGGCTTTTATGTCGGTAGACAAGATTCCCACCGCTGATTATATTTGAAGGTATTCCGGTTGATGGCATTAGATGCCTATAGAAAGAATAGTGCAGAAAGGCCAATACTGCTCCCTTTCCTCCTGTGACTACCCCAAGTATAAGTTAGCATTTAATTACTATAACATCGGCATGCAGCTCCTTCCCAAAGACTTCTCTCCCTACCCAGACGGTAAGTTCCTCAAAGGTCCTGCTTTTCACTTCCTTTAAGACTCCCACAGCTGTCTAACACAATGCTGAATAAATAAGGGCTGGTCAACTTCTAATGAGTTGAGTGACTGCCCGGGAGTGATCTCAGTGTGCGCTGTCTCACTGGGTAGTGGCTGTGGCCGTGTTTCCAGAGGCTGTTGTCCTTGGCTTCATCTGTGCTACTTTCCTAGACATCCTGTGCTTCTTACCGAATTGAATCACCTTGTTTCTGCCGCATGTGACCTGCTGGCCATTGTCACTTCCTCTAGAAGTTAGTGCATGAGTCAGACCAATGCTAATAAAGCCAAAGATAACCATGGCAAGCCTTAACTGAACCTTTATAATGTACCAGGTTCTAGTTAAGGACTGGATAAGAATGATTTCATTAATCCATTGTACACGTCCATTTTGCAGATAAAGAAACTGAGGCGAGAGGGATTAAGCAACTTGACCAAAAACTAAGCCAGCAAGGGTTGAAACCAGAATTCAAACCCAGGCAGTGCAACTCTGTTAGTGTTTGTCTGTGGCCTCCAGAGCTTTTTTTTGATTTGCCACACTGAACATTGCTGTGTCAGGTACCAGGCAGAGAATCTGATCTGAAAATAACCAAAATCCACCCTCAGCAGTAGTTTCCCAGATACATCTGATATTTGAAACACAGCCTACAGGACATATATTCTCTACATTCCCTCACTGTACTAAGTTATGTCATCAGAAAACAATGCAGTAGGGTTATGTTATCTTACTGCTTCCAAAAAATACCTTGACTGAGTTAAGATTTAATTTTATGCTTTCAACTTTTATGGAAGGTCTTTATGAGAAAAATCAACTTGATAAACATTTCAGTATCTTTTTATAAAGCTACACTTAATGATACTATTTTAATGAATTTTCTCATATAAGGTTCACAAGAAAAATGCCTCCTAAAATTCAGGACCAGGAATAAGTAAGTAACTCCAGTCTAATCTGGGGGTCTCTGGGAATCAAACATTGATTAAGGGCTTCCCTGGTGGCGCAGTGGTTGAGAGTCCGCCTGCCGATGCAGGGAACACGGGTTCGTGTCCCGGTCCGGGAAGATCCCACGTGCCGCGGAGCGACTGGGCCCGTGAGCCATGGCTGCTGAGCCTGCGCGTCCGGAGCCTGTGCTCCGCAACGGGAGAGGCCACAACAGTGAGAGGCCCGTGTACCGAAAAAAAAAAAAAAAGAAAAAAACAAAACATTGATTAAACTGTACAACTCCACATAGATCACATGGTGCCAGTCACAGAACCCAAGAGTTAATCCTGAGCTCATTTCCTTTCAGGAAAGCATTTTAATTCTATAGCAATTCTCCAAGTTCACTGTGCGGAAAACGAATGTGTCACCTTTCACACCAACCCAGTCCTCCTCCTGCCTCTCATTGCTGTCAACTGTGACGCCATGTCCCCAGACACTCAAGCTGAAACCTCAGCCGCCTCTGTTTGACTTCTCGCTTTCCCTTTCCATGTACATCCAAGTACTTGACAAATGCCACAGACCACAGATTCACAGAGATCAAGATTTTGTCTTTTTTGCTCACTGGTGTATTCCCTGCCCCTAATGTAATACCTGACACATGGTAAGTGTTCCATAAATATTTACTGAACGAATAAAATTCTGTAGATTTATTTCCTGCCTCCTGTTCTCCAGTCTTTTACCCCCTTCCAATCCTCCCTGCCGTCACTCAAGTCCAGGCACTTACCACCTCTCCTTGTCATTAAACAACACTCTAATCCACCCAGTCTTAGCTCACAAGTTCCAGTCTGTCAGAGTTCAGCTGCTGTTAAGTAAGCTTCCTAAAATACCTGAATATGTGCCCTCCTTGTTCAAAGGCTTCCCTTGACTTACCATTCAAGAGGAGCATTGGATATTATTCTTACATCTGCTTGCAGTAATAACTACATGGCATGAGTGAAAAGCGGGGAGGGGGAGCAGAGGCCAGACCACGGCAGCTGGGGAGGAAGACGCTGATTAGAACTAAGCACAGGGTCAGGATGAAGACAGATAGCTTACGCACCTTTCAGGTTGTGCGAATGAAAGGAGGTTATGCAAAGCAGGTAAAAATGATAAAGCACCACAGACAGTTAATGTTTTGTCTATCAGTAATACATGTTCCTGTAGATGTCATCAAAAAAAAAAAAAGCAAAGACATGTCAGAGAAATGGATGTATCATTTTAGAAAGACTTCTGTCATAGGTTTTCATTCATTATCTTACTAGGTCATAACAATCCTTACATCAGTAGAGGAGTTTGTGGTTTACAGTGCACGATTTCACATGCATTATCTCATGCAGTTCATTCCAACATCCTGAGAGGCAAGCATTAGTATCTTCAGGGGAGACCTTGGAGAGGTCGGGAGACATGGCCAGAAGTTGCCTAGCTAGTAAATGGTAGTACATGCCCAGTGGCACTGACACTGTGGAATTTGTTTGTGGCCACGTTCTTTGCTTCTGTGTTACCTTGAACTAAAACCCTAGACTTTGCATGCCAAGGCTGGTACCTTAGTTACTCCACCAGTGCCGTCCCACTACCACCATCCGCTGCTCTATGTAGTTCTGGAGTATTATCATTCACTATATACTCTATGCAGTAGTAGCAGCAGTAGTGCTGGCAATCTACTTCAAATGTTTCATGATCCAGGCAAGCGTGCATTACTTCATTTAATCCTCATGGCAACTCTTTGAGGAAAATATTATTATTTCTTTTTACACCTGATGAATTTTTTACATTCTGATGAGGCCCAGAAAAGCAATTTAGCTAAGGATACACAACTACCAAGTACCGAGGCTGAAATTCAAACCTGGGCAGGCTACCTCAAAAGCTTGAGTATCATCATTATACCATGTGTCCTAGAATTTTAAACATCTCCATCCTTCTAAATTGTCCTTTAATAGGGTCCTTCGTCACCGCTTTGCCACTTCTTTAATTTTTATTCTATATATTCAATGAGCAGTATCCTGATGGACAGGTGAGTTCATGATTCAGGAACAGTCCTGAGCATTATGTATCCTTGAACTCCATTACTGATTTGATCTCATTGGGTTTCATATGTTTTTCTCCTCTTATTTCATAGACTCATAGCCTTTTAGAACTGGAAGGGGCCCAAGAAATCCTGTACTCCAATCCCCTTGCTTTAGTGTGACAAAGTTTCAGTCTCTCGTTCACACATCGTAGCAGGAAGAGAATCAAGTTTCAAGTTCCCAGGCTAGCAACCATGGAGCCAAAGCTCCAGCCCTTTGTGCCCCACGCAGTGCCGGCAATAAACAGAGATGATGGGAAGAAGCATCCTCTCTCAGATCAGTTCAAAGTGCTGGTGATGTACTCTGCTGAACTCTCTGGCTGTGATCTCTTCAAAGACAAGGTATACGGGAAGGACTTAATAGACCCCTGTTCCCTTGACTTCAACGTGGAAGCATTCACTTGATAGTTTCGGTTGGAAAGACCACCTTTTAGCCCTTAACTGAAGCATCTGGCAGCCACAGTAAACAGAATAACAGAATCACATAAGCGGAATGGTAGCTTCCCAATGTTATTTTCCGACGGGGCAGGGGCGGGGTGGGGGGGAAGGTGTTCTATTCCAAGAAGGGAAATAAAATGATAGGCATTTGGGGAAGGGCGCTTCCTTCAGCTGAGACTCCTGGGTAAGCCGTTCTGTGAAGTGGTGACTTCACTAAGAACATCTGGTGCATCCTAACCATTACTTAGGGTGCCATTTTAAAGACTCACTTACCTGGAATGATCTGTTTTGGCCCTTCTATTTACAACCCAAAGCCTGACTCATTAATAAGCCACGTGAATAGGACAGGCCTCATCTCTACGCTGAGCTGGGAAATGAACGCAACCAAGAAAAATTCAGCCTTCTGGCCTCAGGCCAGCAGATTTTCTTGTGTTGTTTTCTCCTTCTCCTCCTCCTTCTTTTTCCTAGTTTTTTTTAAATTGCCCTTCCATAATACACACACACTTAAAGGAAAAATGTAATTGAAAACATTGCTTTATATTTGGCAAATACCATGCTAACTGCTAAAGAGATTATTCTCACGCCGCCCACCAAAGCATTCCATTGTACATTTTGGAGCTCAGGCAGATATACACAGTTAGGTTCCATGAAACTGTCACAGGAGAGAGAACCTTGCTTACTGTGGCCCTCAAGGGCTTCTATACTCATGGTTTTAATAAAAGGAAGAAGGAGCATAGGAATTTAAGACAAGTAGGATGAAACAACGTTTTGCATCTAATTGGTGGGTGGGGGAAAGGCAACCCTCAGGCGTGAAGGGGGTTAAAGCCTTAATGGACATACATCTTCCACATCTGTATCATCCACTCCTGAAGAACTGAGCACTGACCTACACTTCACACAGTTTTCATTTATAAAGAGAGTTTGCAAGTGATGGCTCTGAACTCCCAATCTCTCCTCAAGTAGCAAGAGAATCACAGTTCATTCACACTTGGCAACTGCCTTTGTCAATTTAAAAGCAGTCTCTCTTAACTCTACCCAGAAAATTTACAGGATGAATAGAGACTTGTGAAGAAATATATATTTTTCTCATAAAACACTAATTAGATCTTTTTCTTTCAATAACATTTTTCTGTTTTAATAGCTATTTTAAAACGTACATACAGGGCTTCCCTGGTGGCGCAGTGGTTGAGAGTCCGCCTGCCAATTCAGGGGACACGGGTTCGTGCCCTGGTCCGGGAGGATCCCATATGCCGCCGAGCGTCTGGGCCCATGAGCCATGGCCGCTGAGCCTGCACGTCCGGAGCCTGTGCTCCGCAACGGGAGAGGGCACAACAGTGAGAGGCCCGCGTACCGCAAACAAACAAACAAACAAACAAAAACGTACATACAGGGGCTTCCCCGGTGGCGCAGGGGTTAAGAATCCGCCTGCAGATGCAGGGTACACGGGTTCGTGACCCGGTCCGGGAAGATCCCACATTCAGCGGAGCAACTAAGCCCGTGAGCCACAACTACTGAGCCTGCGCGTCTGGAGTCTGTGCTCCTCAACGGGAGAGGCCGCGACAGTGAGAGGCTCGCGCACCGTGATGAAGAGTGGGCCCTGCTCGCTGCAACTGGAGAAAGCCCTCGCACAGAAACGAAGACCCAACACAGCCAAAAATAAATAAATAAATAAATAAATAAATAAATTTAAAACGTACGTACAGTAAATTTCGCTTTTTTGGTGTACAGTTCTACGAGTTTCGACAAAAGCTTAGAGCTGTATGATCACTACCACAATCAAGAGACAGAAAGTTCCATCACCCTAAAACATTGCCCAGTGCATCCACTTCCCTCACCCCACCTCTCAGCCCTAGACACCACTAATCTGTTCTCCAAATGTCATATAAATGAAATCACAGAGCTATTTGAGCTGGACTTCTTTCACTTAGCATAATGCATTTCAGATTCATTTATGTTGGTACATGTACCTGTACATTATTCTTTTTTACTGCTGAGTAGTCCATTTTATGGGTGTACTGCAGTTTCTTTATCCACTCACTAGCTGAAGGACATTGAGCTGTTTCCAGATGTTGCTGATTATGAATAAAGCAGCTATAAACATTCATGTACAGGTGTTTGTGTGAAAATAAGTTTCATTCTTTTGTCCTAGGAGTGCAATTTCTGGGTCATATGCTAAGTGTCTGTTTAACTTTAAACCAAACTGTCAAACTGTTTTCCAGAGTTGTGGTACCATTTTACATTCCCATCAGCAATGTCTAAATGATACGGGTTTTCCTCATCCTTTCCAGCATTTGATGTTGCCACTATTGTTTACTTTAGCCATTGTGATAGATGTGCTGTGGTAGCTCACCGTGGTTTTAATTTGTATTTCTCTAATTATTAACAATGTTGAGCATCTTTTCATATGCTTATCTGCCATCTGTATATACAGATTTTAAAAACAGTCTTTACCTGGTTTCAAATGTGATACATGCTTGTTATAAAAAATTTAAATGTTACAGAAATATGTTATATTGAATACCAAAGTTTCCTTTAATAATTTTAGCTTCTAGTCATAGCTACTGTTAACACCTTAGTGTCTATTCCTCCATGTATATGCTAACATATACAGTATTTATAGAAGTGCAAAAATGGTGGCATTTTATACGTACTGTTTGAAAACTTGCTTTTACTCACTTAATAATAATCCTGGATAGCTTTCCACATTGTGGTGTTCAATTGCCTTGTGTTATATTTTCTAATCAAATAGAAATTTTTCTGATTTTAAGTCCAAAAAGTCACATTTTGACAATCTCGTATTTTTAAACATAATAGCAATTAGTATTTCTACTATATTGTCATAAAATTTTAAAGTTGTGCCAACTTCCTGATGAAATTATACACTGCACACTTCCCAGCTTTGAACTGAGAACTTCGTTGCAGCAATAAGGACTATTTTAAGAAGACGCAACCAGTTGAAAAAAATTATGTGGAAATATAAAACAAGGTCCGGTTAATTTCATGTTTGTGTCTTAAGAAACTTGGCATATGGGTAGCTGCTCTATCATAGGGAATAGCAAGACTACAAAGAAATTTATTACATTGTATTATTGCTTACCACAGTTTTCCATATTAAACAAACTGATTTTGGTATGTGCATTTAATTATTTCACTTAAAGGCCCTTCCTTTCTGCATCAATCACTCCTATTAACTCATAATATTCTCACGGGGGTTAAATTACTACCAGTGTCCTTTTATGAATGATTTCATAAAGAATAGATATGAAGGCAAGGGAATGTAAATGATTTATTTCTTGTGACTAAAACTGAGACCCCCATGCTTGTTTAAATTTAAGGAAATTAGGGGGAAATGCTGACAATATGATTATTCTTAAGTAGAAGAGGTTTTCTTGTTTTGGTTTTTTGGTTGTTTTTTTTTTTTTAATAGCCATAGATAGGCATATTTAATCTTAGAAGGCTATTGAGAAGTAGGAAAGAAAAAGGAAATATCAGAGACCCTAGTGGGTATTTCCTCTCTCTCCTTTCTAAGAGTATTTAATCTTTTGGTTTTCTAAGCAAATCTTTTGCAGCTGCCTAGGCTCTGTTCATGCCAAGGACCCTCTGTTTATACTAACTACACCCAAAGAATTCTTCTTACACAAGTTGTACTACTTAAGCTCTTTTGCAAGTCTCAGACTTTATCGCATACGTGGGGAAACAGAGCCATACTTTTCTTTCTCAACATTCCTTCTGGTCAAAGGAGAATGTACAGGATTTAATTCCTTAAGCATCAGTCTTAACCTAAGACTGCTTGTGACTTGCACGTATCAATGTGTGAGAAAATTCTCATAAGCCTTTGGCTAGATATACCTACCATTACCATGCAATGTGAATTTAGGGTGACAGCTCTAAGAAGGGCCCAGGAACAACCGTTTAGTCCATTTGGATTCAGGTGGTTTTCTAACCTAAACTTAAAATCAGCAAGAACCAAACAGTCTAAGAAACAGAATAACACAACTAGACCCAGTTCTCCTGGAGAAGACTGGTTCCGGATATTCATTCATAAGTTCACAACTTTTTAATTCCATGAAAAATACACTTATCTTGGACCTAGTTTTTAAAGCCCTTAAAGATGAAAGAAATTATATATCATCTTTTTATCACTGAACCCCAAATTATACAATAATTGAGCTAATTCTCAACTTTTAACATTTTTCCTGAAAGCTCAAAGGCTGTGAATAAAAGGAAGTTCCTTCTGTCCAGCTGTGTCTGTTCAATCCCCATACTTAATATTATGTAAACATTTGGATCATAAATGCCATTCACTTACATTGTCTCCATTGATGCCTGTTCAACTGTTTCAGAAGTGAGACAGTCAAAGCCAAGAAGGGTCAAGGGACACATCCAAGATCATGTAGCTGATGTGGCCGAAGGCAGACTCAATCAAGACCCTTCAATTCCTCCATATGTTTACTGAACCGCAATTGCTTTTTCCCAGATTATCCAGATCATAAAAATGGAAATACAGCCAATCATTCTGATGTTTGCTATCACCCAGATACCAGTGAATGACAGCTTTTTTTTTTTTCCATCATATAGATAAAACTTCATCTATGTCCAACCTTGCTTGGCACACATTAATCTCTCCAACCTCTTATTTATTTCCCCGTTCCTCCCTAAAAGTTCATCAGGATTCATAGACTCAGGTCTAGCCTTGGTCTAGCCACACCTCACTCACTTGTGAGCTGTGTGACCTTCACCAAATTCCTTGAGCACTCTGAGCACCTGTTTCCTCATTTTGTGAAATAAGGAAGACAACAGCAGTATCCTCAAAATAGCTGTAGGGAAAATTAGGTGAGAAAAGTCTTTAGGGCAGTGTCTGGCCAGGGTAAGTACTCTGTCTTAATGTCCCAAGAAGGCCCCCTCCAAAAATAAATCTAGGGGGTACATGAAGAGTAGAGAGACTGCGGACCTTATCATTAAATCGTGGGTGATACAAGTTAGCTCCAGGCTCCAAAATGTGTTTGATGACAATATAACAAACAAAGTAAGCTGTGGTGTGCTGGAGGCGGCTGATACCAGCAAGAGTCGATTTTATGTATTTCTTCCCAACTCCATGCTTGGTGAGGTCAAGTAGGTAGCTTGAAATCAGCCATGGTTGGGGGTATTTACACTCCAGGAAACTGGCAAGCGCTATAAAGCAGACCTCCCCTCCCCTCCCAAAGAGCCGGCTGTTGGACACTCGCCAGCATACCACAGATAGAGACCAGGATTTTAAGTCAAACAAATTGACTCTGTAATCAAACCTAAACTCTGAAGTTTACTAGTTCACCCTGGTATATAGTAGACTCAAGCCATCTGAGTCTCTGCTTCCTCACCTTTGAGTGAGGATAATAGTACTCAGTTTGGAGACTGTTGAAAAAATTAAATGAGATAAAGTATGTGAAACACTTAGAACAGGACCTAAGACCTAGCAAACATTATACATCAAAAAATAGATGAGAGTGGTTGTTATTATTGTTGTAAAGAGTCTGTCAGCCTAGGTTAGGAAAGGCTTTGTTTCATGGAAAAAATTTCTATTCAAGTTCTTTTATTGTCTCTGAGAAAATATTTAAACAAATTTGAACATCTAAACACAGGCAGTTTTAAAGCCAAAAGTCTAAGTGCTCTGAGTCTCCTCTGAGCATTTTTCAACAATGTTGGGCCCCAAGCCAGCACACGTTACAACCTTTTCAACCCACCCCAGGCTGCCTCAACAGCAGGCCTCCCCCAGAGAAAAGAATCTGATGCAACACCAGCAAGAGAATCTTCCTCCTTAGACTCTCTTAAGTTTTTCATCCTTTTTGTTTAAAAAAAAGCTAAAAACTTGAGATGCAACAGGCTTCCAAAAATTCAAATGCAGAGAGTCCAGAGAAAGGAATATTCAAAATATAAAAATCTGAGGTTCAGAGGCATGTGGATGAAGGGCCTGGGCCTGAGGTCCTCCTTGCCATACTGCAGGAAGAGCCCAGACGCCCACAGATGTCCCCTCTAGCAGGGTAAAATCAAGATTTTCTGTGGACAGCTGCCTCTTTATACCTATATAGAATTTCCCCAGCACAACAGTACTACGAGCTGTACCACCACTGTCCCATTACCATGCAAGATGAAAGACAAAGAGAACCTTAAAATTGCACTTTGTTCCACGGACAGGACTCCAAGGGGTGAAATCTTCTTCTACGGTTGCATAGCTTATTAACCAACTGTGTCTAGAGCTCAGATTGTTTTTACTTCCGTCCGAGTGCAATTTTCCCAGTCTGCAACTTTTCAAGTCCAAGACCTTAAACTTTGAGTCTCCTCCTCTGCATTGACTGTTGGAATTCTGCTTCTTCAAGCTAACCTTGAACCGAATTCCCACATGGCAATACACCTCCCCTTCCATTTTTTAGGAACACTGACCTCCTTCTGGATTCACTTCATCCCGTGCAGAGGCTGGACCCCAGGGTCTGACTCTGTAGGCCTCCCAGCATCATCAGCCTTCTCTGGATCTCTCCAGCCCTTGACTTTTCCATTCACAATCTCAGGTTGCCGGGCCTGGCTGTGGTCATACAACATTAGCTGGGTCCTAATTGCTACTCAGAACCCTTTCTTTGGTTGCTTATTCCACTATTCACCACTGAGACTGACCTAGGCTTTTCCCACTGCCCAGTGCTCCTGCCTCCCCACGACCCCCTCTCTGAAAAGCCTAGAGAAGTGAATCACAGCATACTAAGAATGAGTAGATCCATCAATGGTTATGTCGGGCTACCCTGGTGGCGCAGTGGTTGAGCGTCCACCTGCCGATGCAGGGGACGCGGGTTCGTGCCCCGGTCCGGGAAGATCGCACATGCCGCGGAGCGGCTGGGCCCGTGAGCCATGGCCGCTGAGCCTGCGCGTCTGGAGCCTGTGCTCCGCAATGGGAGAGGCCACAACAGTGAGAGGCCCGCGTACCGCAAAAAAAAAAAAAAAGGTTATGTCATTCAATGCTCTCGTTCTACAGAGAAGGAATCGAGATCACAGATGCTCAGAAATTGAGTACCTCAAGTCCCCTGGCCTACAGCTTCCCTTCAGGTAGGTAAAGTACAATACCACGAGGCGTTAGAGATTCAGATTTGCTCATAGCCCCAGCCCGGCAGATTTTAGAGACACGCCTGTTCCTCTTGACTCCCTGCCTTCAACTTGCCCTCTGACCATACCTCCTCTGCACAACTTTAAAATATCTCTATCACTTTCTCTCCTCCTTTCATTCAGCAAGTGTCAATTGAGCATATACTCTACAGTCAGCATAAAGGAGGTGCAAGAGCTAAAAAGATAAAGAGGACACACCCCATCCTCCTAAACCTACATCTCCTTCCTAGAAGAACACAGACTTCAGCCTATCCTGTTTTAAATAAGGAATTTTTCTCATCTCCCCAAATTACAATTTTTATTTATTAAATGTGTTAAATATAATTATTAAATGTCTCCTCTAACCTCTGTATCTCTTTTCTCCGTTATTAATTATGAGACTGGGTTTCTCAACCCCATGTTTTATACAAGGAACAGGTAGATTTTAGGTCTAGCTACTCTACTGGCTTAACCTGAGTTCCCCAGAAAGTAGAGCCCAGAGCTGCTTTCTATGTCCCTACTTTATTAGGGATGCACGTTCAGGGAGCAGGCACGAGAGACAAGGAGAGAGAGGCAGGAGGAAGGAGAGCCTACGGAAGGAAACTCGATAGAGTTTTGTGCCATTAAATTCAACTGATGCTTTGATACGGTCAGGACTGTCCTTATTTAAAAAGCCATGATATAAGCTGTGTGTCGGGTAGGGATGAAGGAGGATGAATTTATCCACCAGTTCCCTTCCTCTAGGTCAAAAGTTCGCCCCATGGAGCATTACTGCCTTCCGCACTTTCAGGTCTGCATGTGTGAGTACCAAACAGGGCCTGTCCCACACCTCAGCAACAGTAGGGAAGCTAAGGGGCTGGAGACAAGGGGGGTACAACATATAGAGAAGGGGGAGCCCTGGCAGGGGGCACCTGCATGAAGTTTGCCTGAGCCCACAGCAGTGCTGGTCCCCACAGGGGAGGCTTGAACAAGACCAGGTAAGGCCTGAGGCAGGTGTCTGATATGACGGCTATTGACACTGATCCTGCTCTCCGTTTCCTTATAAAGACAGGAATGACAACAGTTGCTTGCAGTTGCTTTTGACTGTTCTTTAGCCCATGGTTCTATGGCCACGAGCCTGAAAGGGCTAGGTTGAATGAGCCGAGTACGAAGCGTCCAGGTAATCATACTCACACAAAACTCATACCTTAATAGATCCCGAGGGTCAGGGTTGATAAGACTCATCTTCTAATTGATCAGATAAACACTGGAGCACTGCAAAAGAGAGATGTTCTATGTCTCCTTCTTTTTAACTTTAATTTTAATGATTAAATGCCTGCTATTAAGAATTAAAACACAGGGCTTCCCTGGTGGAGCAGTGGTTGAGGGTCCGCCTGCCGATGCAGGGGATACGGGTTCGTGCCCCGGTCCGGGAGGATCCCACATGCCGCGGAGTGTCTGGGCCCCTGAGCCATGGCCGCTGAGCCTGCGCGTCCGGAGCCTGTTGCTCTGTAATGGCAGAGGCCGCGGCAGTGAGAGGCCCGCGTACCACAGGGAAAAAAAAAAAAAGAATTAAAACACATATTCTCTATACAAAGGATATGGCTTTACTGCAATGTACTAGGAGTGGTCTTTATAGACTATTAGTCTTGCTAATAGATTTTTGCCAGAAATAATGGCTTGAGAATGAATCTTAACAAAAATGACCAACTTTGGTGTATGTTTCCAATTTTAATCAGATTCTATCCATAATTCTGAATGACAGATGTGGTTGCTCCCCCTTCTTCCTTGTTAGCAGAACCCTGATTTTGTTTTAATAGCCACCTCTCCCCCGGCAGACCCTGGGTTCTTGATGATGCCTTTTAGTCACTAAACTAACCAACTCTGGAGCTGCTCAACCTGTGGGTTTGTTAAATGGGATAATAGCTTTATTATTTGGGCCAGTTGAGCCAAGGTCTCTGCTACTTGCAGTTGAAAGTATCCTGATGCAGTAAGTCCAATTAAGTGGTTTAGCTGGAAATTCAATGTACAATTAATTTATTACTGGAGAGCAAACCAGAAAGGTACATGCTTAGAATCAGAAGGTGTATAAGAATTTTATTTAAATTTTTCTATAACTTTGGTGGGAAATGAATACTATCTTCTTTTAAAATTTTCTAATCTAAAATGATTTGTTCCATGCCACAGAAATTCAGAGTCCTGAGTCTTTCTTGCTCATCTATAAGTCAGAGTAGCTTCAAACTTGTTTCCTGAGGACGATTTTGGTTCTGCTGTGGTTCAGACAAGTCTCCTGGTCAGTCTCCCTCATTTCAATAAGAAGATCATAATTTTACCCTTGGCTCTACTGATTGCCAAGCCATTTGGCTTTGGTTTTAAAGAGCAACCCAGAATATCGCAATTCCAAGTTTTTGCTAAATATTGTAAGTTTCAACTCTCTGTGGTCCAGGACTTATCCAAAGCTCAGCTACAACAATGGAGCTTGCCAAAAAACACATAATCCATCATTCTACTAGAGATTAGAAACTTTGCCCTTGGCTCAAACAGACTGTCCAGCAACCATGGCTGTACTGTTATGCCTCTTTCCCTCTCCCAAGTCACCCATCAACCATAAAAGTACTTTTTGAAGTTATATTTTCAATCGAAGAATGTTAACGAAACAGCCATCTAAATTCTGTATTATTCATAACACTACTGAAGCAATGGCCCAGAATCTGAGTGGAGTCCTGGTCACAGAAACACAGTTTGGCAACCAAAAAGTAACTTTGAAATAATGAAAACTCTTAACATTTGTTTCTTAAATAGAGCAAAGGCAAGACAAAATTCACAGGCTATTTCTTAAAATCTCATCTGTAAGTTCACTATCTTGATTGTGGTGATAATTTCATGGGTGTCTACATATATCAAAACATCAAATAGTACACTTTAAGTATGTGCAGTTTATTGTACGTCAACTCTACCTCAATAAAGTTGTAAAAAGTAATAAATAAAGCTTCCAGAAAAAAAAACGCCACCTGTGTTCGACAATCATGTCTACAGTTCCTCCAGAGTCTCTCAACTCCCAAATCCGTAGAGAGCTCCTGATTTGTCCTGACCAGCCTACCCCTAGCCCTTCACCATCCTACTCCCTTCCCTATCAATTCTCATTATGAAACCTCAGAAGAACTGGTCTCCCAAAGGCAGGACCCTGCTTACAAAACAGGGAAGGAGGAAAAACTAATCAGCCAAAGCCCTAATTTTCTATGGGGTGGGATGGAGGTATAGGAAGGAGAGGCTAGGAATACTAATTTTTGGCAGTCCTCACAAAGAAATGTCCTATAATCATATGTGCACTGAGACAGTCCTAACCATGCAGAGTGTGGAGCTGGCCTGTGCCAGTTCTTGGAGTTGTCTTAAGAAAGGCATTCATCTGTATTGACCTGGAAACCAACAAGCTGCCATTTCTTGTGCCTTCCTGTTTTGTTACTGACGAGGCTACCTTTATGGAGTGAACACACACCAGTACATTATCCCTTAGTTTGCAACTCTTAGTGGATCAAGTCTTAAGCTTGGCCCCTGTTCCAATGTTTCAAGGCCACCTGTGCTGTTGGTCTAACTGTCAGAGAGAAACTGTGCTCTCAGCTCAGATCTGCAGTGATGTCAGTCTAGCCCAGGGCAGGAGTGCAGCACGTTAGGTCCACCATCCCACCTGGTAGCCTCCCCGTATCTCCACAATGAAACAAGGAGCCACACCCTCCAGTCTGCGAGTAGTGCCAGCATCCATGGAAGAAATGCCAACAACCAGCTGTGATTTCAAAATGAAACAATCCCTGATTAATATTTCTCAAACCTTTCGAAGGAGATATATAACCAACAGTAATGTTTCTTAAAACCATTTTGTTCTCCTTGTGCTTCTTTCATGCCTCATGGCCCCTCCAAGCCGACCTCTCCTCCAGAAACTCCTTAAAGAGTCCCTCTCCCAACTTTAGTTCACATAGACGCCTTGGCTTCCCATCCCTCTACCTTTCCTCTCAACTAGTCATCCATCCACAAAATCCAGAAAAAAAAAAAAAGTCTGCAAAGGAAGAACTGTCTTTACATGGTGGATGAGGAAAAGAAACGGAACGAACAAAGTCAAAATACTCCCTAAAGCAGGGCAGCGGGAAAGGCCAGCAGCATTCATATATTAATGCATTTGCTCCATCACAAATCCCTGTAGGGATCAGGCAGGAGACTACATCATCTGTTACATCGCTGTGTCCTCTTTCTGTGAACAACAGGGAAACATTCACAGGTCAGTGTCATGAAAAGCTGTGCTCCTACTAAACAGTAGATTCATTTTCATGGATACTGGGAATCTTCTACTGGTAGTGCTTCTGTCCCTGCACAGGTTACTAAGAAGTCTAGAGCCAAATTTACATTATAAACCTAGTAACATGCAGGGTAGTGTCTACAGTATGTAAACTTATGTGCTAATATCACATCTGGGTTTGATAGTTCCTATGCTTGTTTCTCTCATCTACCAGTTCCCTCATCTACTCATATTCTATGTAATGCTACACACGGTTTCAGATCCATTGTGGCATGAAGTGACAGAATGAATGAGAAAGCACATATCTTTCCTTCTATTGCTTCCTTTACAAGGTTACAGTTGCCTTTTCCCTTGCCTGTTTTGTTTTTTTTTAATTTGAAAATCTGCTATTTTTATTTATTTATTTAAATTTATTATTTTCCACTTAGGAAATTCTAAGGTTTTTATTCTTCCAGGTTTATTGAGATATAATCGACAGACAGCACTGTATAAGTTTAAAGTATACAGCATAACAATTTGATTTACATACATCATGAAACGATGATCACAATACGTTTAGCAAACATCCATCACCTCATATAGATACAAAATTAAAGAAACAGAAAAAAAAAATTCCTTGTCTTTTAAATCTCAGCTCCACCATACTACAAATGCATTTCTGTCCCGGGTTTCCTTCTCTCTCCCAGTGACCCAGGATCAAAAGCTAGACATCATCTTCACCTGCTCTTGTGCCTCCCCTCACAGACAGTCACTAAGCTCTGCCAGTTCTCACTGCATTGGCCCCTGCACGTCTGTTCCTTCCTTTCCAGTCTCAAGGACAGATTCTTGTTTGGGCCCTCATCACCTCATGACTGGACCACTGCGACATGTTCATAACATATGTCCGCCGCAGACCCTCTCCACTTCATATCACCCTACAAATGCTGCACCATTATTCCTATCACACCACCTGATACATATACACTCCTTTTCTTGTCTTTCCTAAATTTAAACCCCCAAATCAAATTTTACTAAAAAACTGTTAATATTCTTTTACATCTAAATTATCTTTGAGGTTTTCCAGATAGTCCCTGGGTAACCAAAAAGATCTATCCCTTCACCTTATGAAAGGAGCAATACTAAAATAATAAGCATGGTTCATGCTCTTCATACTTTAATTAGCTCTGTCAACTATACAAGTGACTGGAACCATTGTGTCAATGCCCACTTTCTAAATTCTGATGCCAAATGAACCTCTTCCTTTCTTAAGCAAAAACTAGACTGAACCCCTACTTTATACCTTTCAACCTATCCCAACCTCTTCTCACGCATTGTGCATTCAGGACAAGGTTACATTTTAAGGGTACTAAGGGTACTTATTCAAAACTAGGAGCTTATCATAAGCCCATTGCTTATGTTTTTCTCAACCCCTCATCTAAGCCTCATCCACCTTGTTTATCTGCTAGAGGCAGCCAAACAATAAGCAACACTGTAGGCCATTTGATTATCACCTATAAAATTCTTGTGTTGTCTGCTTCGTACACGTGGTTAAATGCTGCTCTGATCTAAACCCAGTAACCCTACCTTTCCTTCCTAATATAAGCAAATCTGCTCTAAGCATACCCTGTTCTGATTGGCTCATGTTGAACCCTGATGACAACCCTAACATGATATTATTTGATGATCACTACATCTGAAGAATAACCAATGCATATTTAGTGCTGTATGAATCATAGATTCTAAATATTTGGTTACCAGTAGCTTATTCTCCCCAGAGAGCTCTGACATGAGTATGCCACAATTAAGACAGGGTGAAGTTTACATTGTTCATGATTTTGCCATATCATTTTTTTAAAAAGGGCTTTTCTAACTTCTTTGGACACTCCAATAAAAAATTTTAAAAAATAAATTCAATTTAAAAAATAAATTATCTACTTATTGTAAACAATCTAACATCTAAAGGAAATCCCAGTAACTCAGACTGAAGTGCATCCTAAAAGAAAACACTCCGGCCTACTATTCTACAAAACAAATAGCCCTTATTGGTGTTACTACCATTAAAAGACAGTTGCTCAATCTGATTTCTGAATAAAATGGACTTACTCAAATATAACAATTTACTCCACTAGGAAAAAAAGATACTATTTCAAAATTTTCTCACATCCTTTCATGCCTTTCCAAGCTACATCTCCAGGCCTTTACACTTATGCACCAAAAAAACCAACCAAACAAACAAAAAAACCCAAGTGGGAGTGGAGGGTCAAATTGGCTCAGACTTTACAAAATTATGGGTGGTAAAAAATTCACCTGAGAGACTCAACAGGTCATCAAATTTTGCCCTATCTATAACTGTCATAATCCAGGGAGAACTGGATGATTTTTTTTAAATGTCACTTTACAGTTAAAATATTTAAAGCAATATTTAAAGAAGCATGTCACTGACACATCATTCCTGAAACATAAAATGAGTTATTTTATAATCAAAACTATCCCAATTTTCCATTTTAGTGGTATATGTCAAAAATGCCTATAAATTCTCATTGTGTAAAATTGTTACATAAAGCCCTGTGAGACTCAACTTGACCCTCCCTCTGACAGATTCCATTTGGAACATTCTGGTCTTGTCAGACATGATCGGGTTGCTATGTAGTCATAGGTCTAACAGATGTGAGCTGCAATTCTAAAAGGTGCTTGGCTGAATTCACCACCACATGTTACAGATTTAGGAGGCCAAGTATACTCAAACAGACTACAATGAAAGCCAGCCTTCAGACTACACAGAATAGGGCCATTTCAGGTGTTCTTAACCACAAATAGTGTTCCTAAGTTCCAACACATACATCATAGACATGTTTGCCCATAAACATACTTAGGATCTCCATCTGAATCTTCTAATCTAGACCACTGTATATCTGACCCTAGGCTCACTAAAAGGCCTCCAGAAGCTGACATTTCTGCAAGTTCTCAGCTTCCTTCCCAACCCTCGATGGATGAAAAAGGTGACATCAAGTATAGACAGTTTCCTTTTAATACATTTGGATGAACATTTATGGTTGGGTCAAAGGCCTTCTCATTGAGCTTGAAATTAATTGTTTGCCTCTTTCTTCTTTACTTCAATTCTTTTGTGTTAATTTCTTTTGCTCTCTTAACTTCTTCCTTTCCCATGAATGTCTCTGAACTAAACTTGCCTTTCTCAAAGAATTGAAGTGACCATCAAACTTTCTAAATATCACTTTTGATATACAGCCTCAAAACTCACTAAAATATATATACTTTATATATATATATATATTATATATATATAAACTCTGACACATCTATATTCTTTAATGGGATTCTAGGTCCCTACCAATTAGCTGCTGTTACTGATATTTCTCAGAAACTCAGAGGGATCCAAGGACATCAGAAAACAAGGAAACACGTGACTAATTATGCAAACTGGTCCAATTATTTTCCCAAAAAGCTACGCAGAATCATTGCATGATTTTTTTAAACTCTCCCAGGGATTTTGTCCTCCACAATTAGACCAATTAAGATCAAACTGTTATTAGTACCTATTCCCATTAAACAGAACACAATGGCTATTCTTGGGTCTGTTCCTCTTGACTAATGAAACAGCCTTTTTGTCCTTACCATACCAAAATGTGATCTATTCTTTGGACAATCTAGTCTTTCCAAGTATTCAAAGCCATTCTTTCATTTGCTCATATTTTATCAAGAGTTTTATATGACAACTTACCAAAAATTGCCCAATATAGTGGATTTCATTGTTTTACACAAGGATCCCTGAACTATAATAAAAAGCTCCATAATTTATCTTGACAATGGACTTATTATCAAGTAAAAAATTGCAAACTTGAGTTGCTCAAGAAGCTAGTATAAATTTGTTGCCTAAAATAGCTCTAAAAAATAAAACTGCCCTAGACTATTTCCTGGCCGTCCAAGATGGAGTCTGATAATACTTAATGTATTTTACTGTGCTTGGGTAAATACATCAAAAAGGACAAAACAATTAATCAAGAAAGGAGATAAAAGTCACTTGGTTAATTAAAACTGATCAAACCAATCCTTTGAGACTTACTCTCCTGATTGGATCTAGACTGACTAAAAATTGAATACAAAATCAGTTCTAATTTTTTTAAATATTTGTTATTATTCTCATACATGTTTGTCTTTCTCTGCCCTTTACTGATGACACTGCATCAAAAAGCGACTAAAGCCCTCATAGTAAACTGCTTCTTCAGGAGTTTGTTTTTACAAAATTGTGTGCTTGTTTATTGCCTCTCTCCCCCACTAGAAACATAAGTTTCATGAGAAGAGGACTATCCCCTAAGTTCCTAGATTTAATAGTACCTGGCATGTAATAGATACTCAACAAGAATTTGTTGAGCAAAGTGGTTTCCCTCCCCTGCAAAGATGGAGAAAAATATAGAAGTATTCTCAACCCTGGGAAGGGACAACCCAGTTGTCCTCTTGGTGGTGGCCACATGTATGGCTCTGACCGTTGCCATGCTGGGTGAGCCACGTTTCTCTATCAGAGAGAGACCTCGGAGGGGCTGTCAAGGCCAGGAGGGCAGAACCTTGGCTTTGTCACCCACTGTTGATTCAATTACCAAGGCTGGATCTTAGACACAAATGTGCATCTCTGGGAACCCCAAGATTTATTTGGGAAGAAAGACTAGGAGAAATAGGACTTGTAGTCAATTGCCATGAAGACTTGGACATGTGTGTTCATGGAATCACATCTGTGTCTACCAGATTTAGACACTGGGATTACACTTATATTTTCCATTTTGAATATGTATAATCGGCCTCCCTGACTCAACTGTAAATTTCTCAAGGGCAAGTATTCAGTATGAATGGGGAGTTTTATTGGTTGATGATGGAATGAGAATAACCCCTAGAGGTTTGGGGGAAGGGTAAGCTGGGACAAAGTGAGAGAGCGGCATGGACTTATATATATTAGCAAATGTAAAATAGATAGCTAGTGGGAAGCAGCCGCATAGCACAGGGAGATCAGCTCGGTGCTTTGTGACCACCTAGAGGGGTGGGATAGGGAGGGTGGGAGGGAGATGCAAGAGGGAAGAGATATGGGGATATATGTATTCATAGAGCTGATTCACTTTGTTATACAGCAGAAAGTAACACACCACTGTAAAGCAATTATACTCCAATAAAGATGTTAAAAAAAAAAAGTAGGTCAAGACCTTCCTATCTTATATATGCTCTACTCAGAAGGTCCCTGAAAATAATTTTAAACCATGTGGCATTATAAAATGCAACAATAAGGAGGTTAACTGAATAAATATAATTTAACATCCAGTATGATCTGGTGGTGGTGTCTCCTTAATTATCTTTCAGAATAGCCAAAAATAAACTTGTTTTTTTCTGCTTGTTATTCAGAGAGAGTAGCCCAAAAAGAACGTGACCAAGACTAATGGGGTGAACTTGATTTAGCTACTGACTTGTGTGATTCTGATTCTGACATTTAACTTCCTTCCAACAGTATTTCCTCATCTGTTAAACAAGGACCATATTTGTCTGTGTCTCCCAGAGCTGTTATAAAAGCTTGTATAACGTATAAAAGCATTTATAATGTAAACTATTCTATATTAGAAGTGTTTGAGCACTCCTTCAGTCAATGAATACATTTTAAGCAGTATTCATGTTGTAGGCCATTTGCTATCACTGAGAAAAACAGATAGTCCTCTATGGGGCAAATTTATGAAGATAAAAAGGTCACTGCTTTGCAAAAATATATTGAAAGCAGAGTCCTCTGCATAAAGTGGTCCTGAGGGTGAAGCCATTATTTCAGCCCAGAAATGTTCAGTTACACTTTCTGCAGGATTTCCAAAAGTGAAACAGAAACCAGCATGCTAGGATAATTCTTCAGGACTCGAGGATAATCACTCTCACAGCCCCGCTTTCTATCAATAACAGTGTCCCACATCTGTTTGTGCTTTAGAATTTACAAAGTTCTTTTAACATTATCTCATCTAATTCCTTCAAGAATCACTTAAGGAGACAGTTCTATTTCATAGATGAGGAAACCTAGATAAAGAAGCTTAGATAGGTTAAAGCACTTGGCTAATAAGTGGCACGGCCAGGCATTGAAGACCAAGCCTTCTGTTTCACATCCAGTGCTCTACAGCATCAAAGCTATTCCTTCTTCATTCTACAGTTTAAACACACCAGCTTTGGGGGCCATTTTTCATCCATCTATTTCTCCCCACTTATAATTATCTTTGTAGAACCCTCAGTCCCATGTCTTTGTAGAGTTTGGAGCTCCAAAATCCAGATACCAGCATATATATCAGCTCATGAGTCAACAGCCTTTATGGAGTGCATGGTGAGGGGATCCAAAGAACCAAAAAGCTCAGCTCCTGAGCTTGAGGGAAGCATTGTTTTCAAGCTGATAGGAATGTCCCTGTTACTCAAGCTTGCCTGTGTTTGCTTCTCTTGAGAATGTGAGTTACTGTTTAACACTACCATTTGACAAGTTCATCAGAATGTTAATGCCATACTTTCCCTCAGGACTTCCTCATTTTGTACTTGTAGTATTTCATTTTAGATCCTAAGTGCCCACTTCAACATAATCCTTTATCGTATTCATTTTTAATTCTTTTTCTGACATTCAGTGAACAACTTTCTCTTCATCCTGGGCACCTACAAATTTAGCCAATATAGGTCCAACACTTGATTTCAAGTCATGTGCGCCATCTCTCTTAGATCTTCTACTGTTGACAGAACCCCTCGCTAAGGGTGTCAAATTGTGTCAGGCTATGTCGTTAAATGCACTAGAGCACAAGTCAGCAAACTTTTTCTGTACAGGGCCAGAGAGTAAATATTTTCGGTCTTGCAGGCCATATAATCTCTGTCACAACTATTCAACTATGCCCTCATAGCACAAAAGCAGTCATTGACAATACGTAAGTAAATAGGCATGGCTGTGTTCCAACACAGCTTGATTTATGGACACTAAAGTCTGAATTTCATATAATTTTCACATGTCACAAAATATTATTTTGATTTTTTTCCTGACCATGTAAACATCTGAAAACTCTTCTTAGCTCACAGACTGTACAAAAAGCAGGCTAGGATTTGTCAAGGTTTGCTAGCCCTAATATAGAGATCAATACTTATATTAACATATTGTGAGTTAGCTAAATATATATCTGATAAAGGTTTAATACCCAAAATATATAAAGAACTCATACAGTTCAGTAGCAAAAAAAAAAAAAAAAAAAAAATCCAATTAAAAAAATGGGCCCAGGAAGTGAATAGACATTTTTCTAAAGAAGAGAAACAGATAGCCAACAGGTATATGAAAAGGTGCTCAACATCACTAAATATCAGGGAAATGCAAACCAAAACCATAATGAGATATCACCCACACCTGTTAGAATGGCTATCATCAAAAACACGAGTGATAATAAGCATTGTCAAGGATGTGGAGAAAAGGGAACCCTTGTACACTGTTGGTGGGAATGTAAATTGGTGCAGCCACTGTGGAAAGCAGTATGGAAGTTCCTCAAAAAAATTAAAAATAGAGCTACATACGATCTAGCAATTCCACTTTTGGGTATTTATCTGAAGGAAATGAAACCACCATATCCAAGAGATATCTGCACCCCGTTGGTCATTGCAGCATCATTCACAATAGCCAAGACATGGGAACAACGTAAGTGTCCATTGACAGATGAACGGATAAAGAAAATGTGGTATATATACAATATAGAATATTACTCAGCCATAAAAAAGAAGGAAATTCTGCCATTTGCAACAACATGGAGGAACTTGAGGCCATTATGCTAAGTGAAACAACTCAGAGAAAGACAAATACTGTATGATCTTACTTGTACATGGAATCTAAAAGAACCAAACTCATAGAAACAGAGAATAAACTGGTGGTTGCCAGGGGCTGGTGGTGGGGTGAGGATGGGGGAAACGAGTGAAGGTGATCAAAAGATATAAAATTCCAGGTATAAGATGAATAAATTCTGAGATGTAAAGTACAGCATGGTGACTAAAGTTAACAATACTGTATCATACCTGAAAGGGGCTAAGACAGTAGATCTTAGAAGTTCTCATCATAAGAAAACAAAATTCGTAACTATGTGAGGTGTTGGATATTAACTAAACTTATTGTGGTGATCATTTCACAGTATACACACATATCAAATCATCATGTTGTACATCTAAAACTAATACAATGTTATATGCCAGTCATATTTCAATAAAACTGGGAAAAGAAAAAAAGTCCATTATCTTCCTCATATATTATATTAATTTTATACAAAGGTATATAGCCTACTTGATATATTCTTATGAAAAGCCATTGAAATATAAGTAAATAAAAATATTTCATAAATTTTGGATGCCCATGGTAACTGAGCCTACTCTAAACAGTATCACATATACATTGATAAATATTACATAAATATATAATCACTTATGAAAGAAATGTTTAACTGCTTGCTATGAACTTAGATGAAGGACACATGAAAAAGAAAGATGCACTCACTATCCTTAACATTTTGGTGGAAGAAGCTTATATTAAATACACAAACAAATACATCTTCTTAGCTCATAGACTGAACAAAAGCAGGCTAGGATTTGGCAAGTTTTGCTAGCCCTGATGCAAAAATCAATACTTATATTAACATACTGTGAGCAAGGGGCAACTAACTATAACTTTCATGCTCCCCCCTCTCAGTTTCCTGGGCAGTAAAATCACTAGAATCAAATCCTAAAGTCCAGAGGTAGAAACTAAGAAAAATACCTTTAAATGAAATAAGTTTCAAATTCAATCTAGAAACAACTGCTCCTGTCAAGTGTGATTACAGATTGCTCTAGCTAAGTATATTCATTTATTCAAATGAGGTTTCAGATTTTCATATTTCCCCTTTCCCTCCAAACTTTGGCTTCATGAAGTGTTCAGAGAAAGAAATACATGAAAAGCTGTTTGACTCCACGTTCCCAGCAAACAGCTCCAAGCAGTGAGTGCCAGCCACTCCCCATGGTGCCCTTGGCTTGGAAGTCTGAGCAGCCACCTTGGCCTCTCCTTCCCGTCTTAGGTGATTTTAATTCAGCCTCACAGTCCAGGTTTCGTGGTACCTGTCTTCTAGTTTGGTTACACGCCTCTGTGAGTTAAAAAAATGATTCAGATTCCGGACAGTAGGCTCTGGACAAATCTTTTTCAAGAGGAATTTCAAGGTGGTAGGATGAACTGGAGAGAAGGAAAAAGAAATGGTGAAATTACCTGTGACGGAAAATGTAAAGTGGCCTCCAAGACTACCAGCCTCATTAGGACTTTGGACCTGAAAACACTACACGCTAGAAAACGAAAAATCTATATTCTGTAGATATAGCTATTTGGGGCTTTGGCTATGAGGTCTGGATCATAGACTGTTGCCTAAACTTCCTTTTTTTGCATAGCCCATTTCTAGGAATATATCCTAGCAGAAGAATCCTCAATAGAGAAAAGAGCTTTCAAGCAACAAAGATATTTATTATGACATAATTATGACAGAAAAAGAAAAACCTACATAGGTAACCATGCGGGGAAGACTAAGTTAGCTTAGCTGCACATAAAAAAGCTGGATATGAAACTGTAAGTGCAATATGATTCCCACTATTAAAAAGGATATTTGCATAGAAAACACGGGAAGAAAATATTACAAATAATAGTTACCTTGCTCTTTATACTGTTATGCACTTCATATGTACTATTTTACGTACACTGGTACAATCAGACAGAAAACATATGGAAAGGCTAGTGAGATACTGCTTAGAGAAAAGAACTGAACATAAAGTTGCGTGGAAAAAATGAGTGCAATGATTAAAAAATCAAAAATTTCTACATCAAGAGCATCAAATTTAAATACCAACAGGAGCCAAACAGGCAGCATAAAGAAATAAAAGAAACTGCACTGGGACAACTTTCAAATTGGCAAGCACCTGCTTCTTCTGAGGGGGGCTGCCTCTTCTCAGCTCCTGACATTTGGGAATGAATTTCAATTTTTCAAGAAAAATTCTAAATACGGATTTAATGTGAAATCTCTTCATTTTTGCATGTTAAAATTGAATTTAAATCATAAATATATTGCACAGGCCAAATAAAACGTGCCAGATATTTTTTTGGCCCCAAAGCTGCCCATTTGCATCTTCTGCTCTATATCTGAATACACAGAAGCACGCAAACAATCAATAGATGTTAGAGACAATCCAACCAAAATGGACCTGAAAACACGACATGTTAGAAAACAAAAAAATCTGTGTCCTGTGGATTTAGCTATTTGGGGCTTTGCTTCCATATAGTCTAAATTTTCTTTAATATGCATGGATGCTTTTATCATGAAAACATTAAAGCATTATTTTTCACTAAAGTACAGAGTTTATCGTTTTTGAAGACTTCTCAGGATCTGGAGATTCTTTTTTTTATTTCTCTCTACATTTTATAGCCATTAAATTAAGCTTTTAATTGTTCTTGTAAGGATGTTACAGATAGCACCGCCAGTCATATATACAAGACTTAAAGACACCAGCATGAAAAATGACAACTATGTAAAGTGGACAGTAAGAGACGATGTCATTTCCACGTGGCTGCCTAGTCACTCTCTCTCTCTCCCCACCCCCTTGCCTTCGTCCTACTCTAACCCAATCAGAGGAAGGACTCATGTCCCTTGAGCCTACTTTATTACAAAAGTGCAGCCCAGGAGGGGAGGAAATGGGAGGAAAGTAACTACACTTAAGAGAACTTATGATAATGCAGGGAGAGTTGACGACTTAGAAAAAGTGAAAGATTTTTACATCCTGCCCTGAATTCTTTTACTAATTCTACTTGGAAAGTTGAGCTGTTTCTCCAGACATTTAAAAAAAGGTAATGAAAAACCATCTGCAATTGTATTCAGGACAGAGCTGCAGATGTTGGAGAAAAAGAATAAAGGAAGTGAGATTTGCTCTTTTACAAATTCAAGTGCGATTAAGGGCCTTTTAATTTCCTTTATATGTTCCTTATAAGATCAAAGGGATAGTTCAAGTTTCACTTTCTGCTCAGAGGTGGCATGCCCTGTGCATGGCAGGAGTCATATTTTCATTCATTCTTTTGCCTCTCCTTGAGAATGTACCCTGTTTTCAGGCCTGCTCTAAGAGCCCCGGGGAAGCTTCCTGCTTGGCATAACAAGAAAGTGTTTGGGGAGGTGGGTTTTCAGGGACTGCAGTGGGCAGGGGGTAGTGAGACAAAGTGGCTGGGGAAGGGTTTGTATACTTCTGAACTTCTGCCAGGACTGCTTCATATTCTCTGGATTTTCCTCTGAAAGGTTACTGTGGTTTGTCACAGTGATGCGCTGGTAAACCTTTAACAACTAGTTCTCCGAGGAAAAGAGCCCTGATCTATAGCATTTGCTCATTTTGTGGTGTAAATGCTCCCACCATAGCTGATTTCACTAAATGCAGAGCCAGGAAGAGAGACGCACAACGGGCTCCTCCAGCTCACCACAAGTCTGTCTTCTGCATCATCATCAAGACAGAGAGGACGCTCAGCCTGTAAGAAGGGCCTGTTATGAAGAAACCCAGCTCTAGCCTCTGCTTTAACTACCTTTGTTTAGACACAGTCTTACTCTGGTCTTTTTTAGCTGATCACATTGTTGAACAATTTTATGTTTCTGTTATTTCTCTCTCCCTATAGTTTAGCTTTTCCATTTTACTGATTCTATTTCTTTGCCATCGTCTATTTCAGAAGGGAAACACTGAATCTGGAATTGCCCCTTCTCTGAAAAAGGTAGAGAGCTCATGTCATGGTCGACAATAAGAGGTCCTCTTGTACTCATTTTGGCAGAGCAGGTACTAAGATTGGAACGATGCAGAGATTAGCATGGCCCCTGCCCAGGGATGACATACAAAATCATGACGTATTCCGTATTTTTTTCTAGGAACCATCTATCTATATGATGGCGCCGAATGATTCAGACAGATGCTTAGGCTGAGGATGTCTTGTTTCTCCGCTTTGAGTTAACTTTGTCAGCGCTGCCACCCTCATAAGTCTCCTCAGAAATTACTGAGATGACATGGGTGGAATACGTATAGTGCTGGAAATCAGTCTGACTTCACCTCTAGCTTCCTGTGTGACCTGCTGCATATCACTTAAGCCTGTTGGGAATTTTATTTTTCCTACATTGATCCTCAAGCAATAAAAGGTTGCTCATTTCTGACTCATGGGGAAAATATAATGAATTGAAAATTCTCTCAGTTGGATCTGTCCCCTCCTCCCCAACCAAGGCTCTATAGTAAAATAACCTACAGGCCTTTGGGGATGGGAAGGTATCACCTTGTGTTGATTTGGACTCCATCAGGAAATGCAAATCCCAAGCTCATTGGCATCTGCTTAACCTTTTATAGGAAGGGCACAGGAGGAAATCCATCTTACCTGTGCTGCCTATTAGCACTTTGGTAACCTTGCATTTCATGCCCTTTATATACGCATGCCTGGACCTTTACTGTCTTCTGTATGAACGGAACCACCTCCGTCATCATCCTTGTCACCTTTGTGTTAAAGCCCATCATTTATTCCCAACCCCTGAGTGTCTACAAAATGAAATAAAAAAATTAAAGAGAAAAAAAGAGGAAAAGAAGTCCTCTCAATCCATCTAAAACAGTTGTAAGGGTCAAAATGACAATACATTGGCTTAATTTTTACTGCAAAATTAAAACATTAGGAAATATGGTTAGCAAAGGAGACAAAAAATATAAGCTAAATGAAATGAATAAAAATCACCCATAATTCTAACAACCAGATATAACCACTGTAAATAACTGGCATATATCTTTCTAGACCTAAACATGTGTTTTGTGTTTACAAAATGAGTTTCTACTGTTCATTCTGTTTGGTAACCCTCTCCTTTCTATGTCACTAAGTAGATTTTTATTGATTCACTTTTAATGATTACAGTGTATTTCATTCTATTGATATAGCTTATTTAACCAATCCCCTATAGTTGGTACTTAAGTTGTTTCTTTTTTGTTTTTATTTATTAAAATTTTTGTGTTATTTTTAATTTTTTAATTGAAGTATAGTTGCTGTACAATATTATATAAGTTACAGGTGTATGATATAGTGGTTCACAATATTTAAAGGTTATATTCCATTTATAGCTATTATAAAATATTGGCTATATTCCCCATTTTGTATATGTCCTTGTAGCTTACTTATTTTATACCTAATAGTTTGTACTTCCGAATTCCCTCCCCCATACTGCCCCTCCCCATTTCCTTCCCCACTAGTAATCATTAGTTTGTTCTCTATATCTGTGAGTCTGCTTCTTTTTTGTTATAGTCACTAGGTTGTTGTATTTTTTAGATTCCACATACAAATGATATCATACAGTATTTGTCTTTCTCTGTCTGACTTATTTCACTTAGCATAATGCCCTCCAAGTCCATCCAGGTTGCTGCATATAGCAAAATTTTGTTCTTGGATTGGAAGAATCAATACTGTTAAAATGACCATACTACCCAAGGCAATCTACAGATTCAGTGCAATCCCTATCAAAATACCGATGACTTTTTTCACAGAATTAGAACAAATAATTGTAAAATTTGTATGGAAACACAAAAGATACCGAACAGCCAAAACAATCTTGAGAAAGAAGAACACAGCTAGAGGAATCATGCTCCTTGACTTAAGTTTATACTACAAAGCTACAGTCATCAAAACAGTATGGTACTGGCACAAAAACAGACTTGTAGATCAATGAAACAGAATAGACAGCCCAGAAATAAACCCATGCACTTATGGTCAATTAATCTACAACAAAGGGGCAACAATATAGAGAAAAGACAGTCTCTTCAACAAGTGGTGCTGGGAAAACTGGACAGCTACATGTAAAAGAATGAAATTAGAACATTCTCTAATACCATATACAAAAGTAATCTCAAAATGGATTAAAGACATAAATGTAAGACCAGATACTATAAAACTCCTAGAGGAAAACATAGGCACAACCCTGTTTGACATAAATTACAGCAATAACTTTTTTAATCTGTCTCCTAAAGCAAAGGGGATGAAAGCAAAAATAAATGGGACCTAATTAAACTTAAAGGGTTTTGCACAGCAGAGGAAACCATCAACAGAATGAAAATACAACCTACTGAATGGTAGAACATATTTGCAAATGATATGACCAATAAGGGATTAATACCCAACAAATATAAACAGCTCCTACAATTCAACATCAAAACAACAACAACAACAACCTGATTGAAAAATGGGCAAAAAGAACTGAATAGACATTTCCCCAAAGAGGAAATGCAGATGGCCAACAGGTACATGAAAAGATGCTCAGCATCACTAATCAACAGGGAAATGCAAATCAAACCACAATGAGATATCACCTCACACATATCAGAATGGCTATCATGAAAAAGTACACAAATAACAAATGTTGGCAAGGATGTGGTGGGAATGTAAATTGGTGCAGCCACTGTTGACAGGGGAAGTGTAGTGGGCTGCATCTGGAGTTTAATTGAAGTGGCAAAAATACTATTACAGAAAGTGTAAACAGTGAAATAATTTGTACTTAAAATTATACCCGAGGGGAGAAGAAGAAAAGGAGACACGACCTTAACTCAGAAATGGATTTCCTTAAAAGGTGGAAGCATGCTAAAATGGGAACCTGGAAAGGTGAGGTATCGGGATCTGCTGTCAGGGATCTTGGAAATTTGAGCTTTGGGACTAAGTTTAGCTTCTTCCTGAGAGATAAATGATATCAGCTCTGCTGTTCGGATTGGGAATGTGCAACTAATAAGTCAGTTCCTGCTGCAATTCTACTATGTTTCTGACAACCCCCATCTCGGTAGCTTAGAATAACATATTTATTTCTCACTCATGGTCTGCAGGTCAGCGGCAGCTGCTCCTCTTCAGACTGAATACAGGTTTCAGGATGCAGGTCTGTCGTGCATACCTTCTTCCAGGATGCACGCTGAAGGACCACAGGCTCCTAGAGCTGGATCTAACTTGCGAAGCCCCTGAAGTTGGTGCTCGGAAATATCACGTGGACTTCTCTGTCCACATCCCATTGGCCAAAGCAAGTCACATGGCCAAACCCATGTCTGAATTATGGGTAAGTAGACTCTGCAACAGGGAAGGGGAGCATAGAGAGGAATACAATCAATTACAGCAATTCTTGAAGGTATTGTACATTAATGAAGGTGTTGCATGAACTAGCTTCCCCTGGAAGTGCTCCCAAGAAGAAAAAAGTGGACAATAAGAGGGAGGGAAAACCACAAAATGAACAGCTTGCTGTATAATTCCCTGGAGGAAGTCCCTCAACAAGCTCCTGACCACCTCTAAGTATAGGACAAGGAAAGTAGGTTGAAAGTGTGGCCCTAGGGCAGGGTGGATCCTGGTTTTGAGGGGTTGCAACTTATACATATAACTTGGGGGACTTCCTTTAAGAAAAAAATACAAAATTACAAATATAAAATTATATTTTAAAGTTTTTATTTAAAACGAGAAAATAAAGCACAAATCACGCATTTTGAAAAAATTGATAATTACCAAAAATATCCCCAAATTCAGAAAAATGATTTTTAATTGACTGATTACCTGACATACCACTATAATAGGTTTTCCTAGATTTTTTGGCTGCAAATATTTCGATAGTCTCTGACCACAATTTTGTAATATCACTTCTGTGGAAAGAATACATAGATTTAGTCACTCCTCTAGCATGAAAGCTTCTGACTCTATTCCAAACCTGTTTTTCCTCTACAGCTCTCACACTTCTGGCCTCAGGGACCCTGAGCCATGTTCATAGAATAATACCACCACTGGCCCTGGACCTTCATGCTGAATGAGTTAACACACTGGTTAGGAAGAGCATTCCTGGGAGCAACCCAAATATCTATCAACTGATGAATGAATGAACAAAATGGAGTATTATTCAGGCATGAAAAGGAATAACATACTGATTCATGCTACAACATGGATGAGCCTTGAAAACACTGTACTAAGCAAAAAATGCCAGGCACAAAAGGCACACATATTGTGTGATTCCATTTATATGAAATGTGCCGAATAAGCAAATTCAGAGACAGAAAGTCGATTAGGAGGGGATTTAGAGATTAGGAGTCAGCTGGTGGGGGGCAGGGAGAGAACAGGTAGTGAACTGATGTGGCTTCTTTCGGGAAGTGATGAAAATGTTCTAGAATTAGTTGTGATGGCTGCACCACCTTAGGAATATACTAAAATCACTGAATTGTATGCTTTAAAAGGGTCAAGTTTATGATATATAAGTTATAGCTCAATTTAAAACATTTAAGAAGAGAATTCCTGAGAGCTACTCGTATATTCAAACCACCAGAAATAACTGTACCCAGAGCACCTGCAAACTATACATCACACTGAACCCAAACTCAATGTGTGTCTTTAACACTCCTTTAGCCAGACCCGAAAATACCCCAAAATATCACATGGCTGCCATGTGATATGAAGGGATGGTGATGGAGGGAAGTCAGCATAGAAAGAGACTCTGGTTTTACTCTTGCAAATTTTACAAAACCATGTGACCAGGTGAACACATCATCAGGGCGTAAAACTATCCTTTCCCACCCAGTCACCACCCTACTTCCCTAACCCCACCCCTGTGTAGGTCACACACATTTAAGTTTTAGAAAACAGTCAAGGGGTCCTGGATCTTTTTATACAGCTTCCTGAAGGCAAACAAAGCAATGCTTTCTTTTTTTTTTGCGGTACGCGGGCCTCTCATTGTTGTGGCCTCTCCCGTTGCGGAGCACAGGCTCTGGACGCGCAGGCTCAGCAGCCATGGCTCGCGGGCCCAGCCGCTCCGCGGCATGTGGGATCCTCCGCGGCATGTGGGATCCTCCGCGGCATGTGGGATCCTCCCCGACCGGGGCACGAACCTGTGTCCCCTGCATCGGCAGGCGGACTCTCAACCACTGCGCCACCAGGGAAGCCCCAGCAATGCTTTCTTAACTAAATTATTAAATCCTATTTACACTGTATTAATACCTGAATAAACCGACATTCTTCCCCTTTAAAAAAAAATGGAGAGTTTTAAAAGGTTTCTTTTGTTGTTCAGGACCTTGCAATTTTCCCCCTTCTCCATGAAATAAGAGAGTAGCCCCTGATTAGAATCTCTCTCAACAGGGTCTGACCCTGCTCAGAGGATCAACGCCCAAATTTCATCTCACCACCAAGGTCTAATGAGACTTCCAGGGCCCTCCAAATCCTCTCTGCTCTTCTGACTCAGCCCTCAGGCTGACCCTCACCCACGTGGAATCCCCTCTCCCCAGATGTAGCCCTAAGCATGGCCTGCACCTGGCTGGCTCCCGCTCAAGCCTCTCCCCTACTCAGCTGGATTGGACTCAGGTGTCCATAAATTCTCCAGCTGAGTGGACCCGAACTGCTTCTCAGCCTAGAGGAGGAGCCCTGCCAGATGCAGGGGCTTGACATCCACTCACGTGGGGATTCTGTAATTTCAAACTCCAACGGGCAAATACGTGGAGATATTTTTCTGAGTTTCTGACTTTGAGCGGCCTATTTCCTAAAGGACAAAAAAAATTCTTTGGATGCAAACTTCTAACTTCCCACTCAGATATTAACAGGAAATCAGTTTTAAGAAAAATAAATTGTCCCTGCTTCCTAACCAGAAGTTCATGTCCTCTTCTTGTCTCACTTTTGGCAAAGGTGGGTGAATAAGCACTAATCTCAATGGCCATCGATGGGTTGGCTTCTGAGATACCTGGCTAGTTTAGCCCAAACTGAGCCTTTAATTCCAAAATGGTGTCCTAAGTACAAGTTGAAGTTTCCTCTGAGTGCCTAGAAATAATTTTGCTTAAAAACTAGATTAAGAATTTAAAGGATAAATGTTGAGGCGGTTGGATTGAAAAGGAAATCTATAGACTAGACTCATCTGAGACTGCTGAGAAGGGCAGGCACAGACTACTGGGGGTGGAGGGTACACCTGGAGGCTACACAGACTTGCAGCAGAAAGGGCTCCAGGGCAACAGACAAGGCACAGATACCATAGCAAGAGCAGGCAGGAAGCAATGATGGGGTGTCTGCCCCCAGGCTCTATCAGGTCAGAGACAGGGCAGCAGCCAATGATGACCTCAGGAGGGAGTGGTGAGTACCAACATCTAACAGACCAACCACTAAGGTGCCCTGACCTTAAGGTGGCACACCCTGTCCTTCCTCCTCCTGAAAGCAGGCCAGGAGGCAAGCTACAAGGGCAACGCTTGCCTCTTTCCCAGGCAGACCATGCAAACAGATGCAGCAGAGAATCTAACGGGAATCTCAATCACAAAGCTAAATTCACCATCAAAGAACATGAAGTATTCAAGAAAATCAACCTCCATGAGTGAGACAATGAACTAAAGCAATGGAAGAACTTATATATGATGAAACAAGGTTAATGGAATAAACAAAACTTATTAATAATCAGCACTTAAAAACTAGAACCCTATGTCCTCATTCTCAGGCCACCAATATTTTCCCTCTTCAAACTGCAATCCATTCCAAAATAGGGCACTCCCTATATAGTAGGAGCATTTTTTAAAAATAAATTTATTTTTTTATTTTTGGCTGTGTTGCGTCTTTGCTGCTGCACGCGGGCTTTTCTCTAGTTGCGGCGAGTGGGGGTTACTGTTCATTGCGGTGCACGGGCTTCTCATTGTGGTGGCTTCTCTTGGCGTGGAGCACCGGCTCTAGGCCCATGGGCTTCAGTAGATGTGGCACACGGGCTCAGTAGTTGTGGTGCATGGGTTCAGTTGCTCCGCAGCATGTGGGATCTTCCCGGATCAGGGCTCGAACCCGTGTCCCCTGCATTGGCAGGCAGATTCTTAACCACTGCACCACCAGAGAAGTCTCAGTAGGAGCATTTTTAAAATATTTCTTTATTTTCCCAAATAAAAGCTATTTGGGGGAACTAATTGCATTTGAGTGAGGAAAGGTCCACATATACGGATACCTGCTTCATTTCCTCTGCCCATTATTTTAAAGCAAAGCCAGGTATCTGGTCATTTCATCCATAAACCCCTTCTGAAGGAAGAGGTTTTCATGTGGACTTGGAGAATGGATAGCCCATAGATAGGCAGAGAGGAAGGAGTGTGGAATGAAATGAAAGTACAAGGAAAGGTTTGGACAGGAGATGAAAATTGTATGTACAGAGGCAGGAGGAAATGATTTTGGATGGATGGAAGGTTGGACACATCGGGGGGAAATAATTATGAAAAGTTTCAAATGCCAGCCTGAGGGTGTGGGTTTCTACAGAGAAGTTTTAATTAGATAATCATACAAGGTTTTAGGGGTGGTATGGGTCAAGCAGTGTTTTAATGAGAATCCTCTGGGGTGAGCGTGGGCCCAGTGGACCCAAGGAAAACAAAATGAATAGAGGGTGGAGGAGCATAGAGGGCCCCATATTATAATTCAGCCCAACAAGGGCCCAGACCACCTGGTGATGGTAGAAATGGAGAGGAGGGATGAGCTAGGATGCATTTTAAAGATTGAAAGTGCAGAATTCAGTGCCTGGCTCACCATAGTGGTTAAGGAAAGAACTAGAGATGGCTACGAGTTTCCAAGTCTGGGCAGATTGGAGACTGGAAGTGTCATTTACAAAGTTAAAGAAAATGGGAAGAAGAATCTCTTTGGGAGATTATGAGTTTTATTTTGGATTTAATAATGGGATGCCCAATTATAAATATCTGGTAGTCTGTCGGAGATGCAGGATTGGAACCTGGTGAAAGTGATACAGAAGGTTTCCATTTATTCATCTAAAATTGATAGCTGATATTAGTTTTATGTACGGAGAATGGAAAGAGAAAGAGGGAGAGAGGATGGGAAGGGAGAGGAAGGAAAAGGGAGGGGAGGAAAGAACAGGGGAAGGTAGGGGAGAGGAAAAGTGAGGGAAGGAGAGAAAAGGAGAGGAAAAGGAACAAGTCAGGAGGAGGAATCATGGCTAAGGCTGGAAAAAAAAGTAAAAGTACCAGGATAGTAAAACAATCTCATAAGTCAAAGAAGAGCGCCTTTCTAAAAAGAAAAATTTTGGTCATCAGTGAGACTCTGGTGGCTGGAAAGTCCACTGAATAGGCATGATGTCATTCAGTGTACATTCACAGCACACACAGGCCACATTCAATCTGCTGACCTCGAGGGCAGAGCACAAGGAGCATTTGTCCCCCCAGCCTTTGCCTCTGAAGAGAAGGAGAATTCTGTACTGGGAGGGTTTTAATTTTGAATCAGGCTAGTTGTTAGCTGTGTTGTGAAAAAGCTAGTTTTCAGAAAGTGAAATATTCATTCCTGCTTATGGTCACTGTAGTATGTAGATGGTGGGTAACAGGCTTGGGAGAAAAATGGGCCCCTATTTTTGTGTCAGGGATGAAGCCTGGACTCACCAGTGGAGAAGAACCAACCTAGCTTAGGAGGAATGAGTTGTATTGTGACTTGTACTGTGACTCAAACAGGGCTTACTTATGTAACTTAGGTGCCTCCTTCAGTGACTTCTGGAAAAATAAAGCTAAGACATAACCTTGTAAGACAAACTGAAGTCCTGTAAATCATATCCGTCATGGGAAATTTTGTCATGGCCTGGATTAGGTGGCATTACAAATATAAACAGAAGGGAGATAGCTCTAAGAAAAGAGAGGAATTGGGATTTGTCTGTGTATTACTAGAATCATATGCAAGAGAGGTGATTGGGTTCTAGAAAACTTGTTGGTGCCAATATAGGGAGGAATGGAACTATACAGAGGAGATTGTTAATTCATCAGGTTATTTTGTTCATTTAAATATTCTTTTAGAAATGTTCCATTTCAGACTATGCTTATTAGAGATATCTTAGATTTTATTCACCAACAATTCATGTTTTCCTTAATTTTTAAAACCTTTAATGATAGAAAATTTCAAACTTAGAAGTACAAAGAATAGTATGATGAACTCACATGTACCTATTATCCAGTTTCACCAATTTATCGGCAGTTTCTAAAAACCTATTCTCCTTTTTTTTTATCACGCCATCTTTTTTTTTTTTTTTTTCTCCTGGAGTATTTTAAAGCAAATCTCAAACCTCATATTTACTCACCTGGAAATACTTCGATATGCATCTAACTTTTACTATAAAGAAGTTTAAAAAATGGCAACCATGCCATTTTGATAATAATACAACTTAAAATAATTCCTTTATAAAACTGAATACTAAGTCCATCTTCAAATTTCCCTGATTATCTCAGATATATTTTACAGTAAGTTTGTGTAAATCAGGATCCAAACAAGGTCCATACATTGGATTTAGTTATTCTATCTTTTAAATATCTTTTATTCTCTAAAAATCAATCCCTCTATTTTCTATGCCATTATTTTTTGGAGAAACTAGCTCATTTGGCTTATAGAATATCTCATTCAAGATTTGATTTATTGCATCTTAGTGGTTTTGTTTAAAATGTTCTTTTCTTGTCTTGTTTTCTGTAAACTGATAGCTAACCTACTGGCTTGATAAGATTCAGGTGATTTTTTTAGGCAAGAATACTTCCTAGGGGGTGGTGTGTTTTTCTTATTGTAGGACATCATTATACAGTCCAGTTGTTTTACCTTTAATGATACCAAGATTGATCAGTGGCTTCAAGTGATAGCAGTCTAATATTTCCATTATGAAGTTCTTCATTGAGTTTAACCTAATTGTTTTAGCAAACATTGATAATTGTTGCCTAGATCCATTATTTTATTAGGGGTTGCAAAATGATGATTTTATAATTCCATCATTCCTTCTGCATTCACTGGTTGAATTATTCTATAAAGAACTTTTCCACATCAACAATTTGGTTACTGTGAAAGACAGTCCATACAGGAAAGGCAGAAAAAAATCCTTGATATTTCCCTTTTTAATACATTTTTTAGTAATGATTTGGTGCTCTAGCAACCTCCAAAGATGACCAATGACATATTTTTAAAATCACTATAACCTCATGAATTTTTAGTTATCTGATGTGTTCTAATTATTTTTCATGTTCAAACTGCCCCTTCTTTGGCCAGTGAGAGCCTCTTAAGGATGGCTTTTGCATCCTTTTGATGTGAGTCTCTTTGTTTTGAAACACTTCCTGTTTCTTCTTTGACATAAAACTATGTCCCGGACTCACCTTTTAATTCCTGCCCTAGACTTGGAATCAGGCATTTTCCCAAAGAGTTCTGGTTCCTCTTAGTGGGCATGGTATTTAGAGACCATAATCTGAATGCTTGTTGGGCTTATTACTACTAAATTCATTGCTTCTAGGCCTTTTTAAGAGACAAAGCAATGAAATATGTTCTTTTTAATTGATTTTAAGAGACAAAAAATGAATTCATACTGATATTTCCTATTCAAATACAAGATTATGGGATTTTTACTTAACTTCTTTGATATTATACTCATGTCAGTAATCTTACTGTTATTAGTAAAACTGATATTTTAGTATCTTTTTTTTTGCGGTACGCGGGCCTCTCACCGCTGCGGCCTCTCCCGCTGCAGAGCACAGGCTCCAGACGCGCAGGCCCAGCGGCCATGGCTCATGGGCCCAGCCGCTCTGCGGCATGTGGGATCTTCCCAGACCGGGGCACGAACCCGTGTCCCCTGCATCGGCAGGCGGACTCCCAACCACTGCACCACCAGGGAAGCCCAGTATCTCTTATTTTTGAATCAACGGCCAAGGTGCACCAGATCTTTAAGAAGATGTGAACAGTGAAAACAGAAACAATAAAAGGAATTAAAAATATATCAATGCAAAAAAAAAACCCCTATAATTAATATCCTCAGAGACATCAGAGATAATATTGCCCCCATGGAATTATTACAAAGAAATCTTAACCTGCATTAAACGTGTTGTAAACTAAAGCTAATTAGTAATGATATTAATATCATAGAAACCAAACTGTTCAGCAAGGGAGAAGTGAGATGCAAACACAAAACAAGTAAGTTAAGAAAAAACCCTGTAATCTTAAATTTAAATTGTAAATATCAGTAAGAACTCAGCTTTTCTCATTTTCAAATGTATATATTTTCTCATTGTTTACTCTGAAAAGTCCACAAAACAATGACAATTCAGTAGCAAAGAATGATGCCTCATGCCCAGATGGTGGTCTCTAAATACCATTTCCCAATAAAAAGGAACTAGGAATCCTTGGAAAAATACCACAAGGATGCAATAGCCAAATCTAGGTTATGAAAACTCTATAGAAACATTTGATCAAAGTTCTCCTACAAATAAATGTCATGAAAAAAAAAGAGGGAGGAAATAATGTGTGTTGTGTGTGGATCTTGTTTGAATCCTATGGTGTAAGAAATATATGGTCTTTGTCCACGGTTATATATTAAAAAATTACTAATTTTATTACATATGATAGTAGTAGTATTATGTGGAAAAAAAGAGACCTTACTGCTAACAATGCATTCTCAAGATTTTACAGTTGAAATGATGTATTTGGAATTTGCTCTAATACACCATCGGAAAAAAAAGTGGAGGAGACATAAGTGAAAGAAATTTGGCAAAATACTGATAAATATTGAAGCTGGATTGTGAGGATTCGACATACTTTCCTTTCTATTTTTGGTATGTTTGAAAATGACCATAATAAAAAAAGATTTTTAAAAAAAGACTTTAGGGCTTCCCTGGTGGCGCAGTGGTTGGGAGTCCGCCTGCCGATGCGGGGGACACGGGTTCGTGCCCCGGTCTGGGAGGATCCCACATGTCGCGGAGCGGCTGCCCCGTGAGCCATGGCCATTGAGCCTGCGCGTCCGGAGCCTGCGCTCCGCAGCGGGAGAGGCCACAACAGTGAGAGGCCCGCATACCGCAAAAAAAAAAAAAAAAAAAAAGACTTTATATAGAAACACTGAAGAAGACCCAAATAAATGGAGAGATATTAGGATGCTTAAAAAGTAATAAACTAATTAAGTTAATTAAAGGAGCACAGGAAGCAAGAGAGAATCCAGCCCAAATCCCATGCCTCGGGGTCCAGCAAGCAGCAGGATGTGCCTGAAATTCCCCCAAAGCTTCAGTTTACGGCCTGGACTTGACCCTTGGGCCTCCCTGGCCTAGGGCAGCAGTTCCCCTTCCCAGCCTGCTGGTGGGAGGCCCTTTATATAGTGGGCTGCACGTGCAGCCTCATAATTTGCAGAGCCCTTTTGGACACAGTGAATAGTTGGTTACATTCTCCACATTTTTATGCAGATGACATTGCACAGGGTGGAGACTAGGGACTGAGGCAGCTGATTAGGAAATCATGGAGGGCAGCTCTGGAAAACAATCTCCCTAAGGGACATCACAGGAAACCTGCATACACTCACATCCCTTTTGGTTTGTTCCTCTGCCATGGTTGCCAGCTTCAGTCCTGCTGCAGTGTCCCTTTCTCCAGCTTCCATCTTCCCCACCAGCTGTGGTTTCCCCTCACTCCCTCTGCTCCCACCCAAGGTACAGGAGGACTTCATTCCATTAAGAGAACTCCTGGTGTTTCCTGGCGGCTGGTGATGATTCATTTTTATTCCCTTGAATCTTCTCTGTGGCCAGAGCATTGTTTTCCATATCCTTCCCCCCCACCCCAGGAAAGAACAAAAGGCAATATTTGGTCTTCTGGCTGGAGACTATGCTAGATCATCACATCCCATACATGGCTTGGGCTGTGGGTCCCTCCAGCTCTTAGATTTCACAAAGCATTTTGAGATAAACTAACAAGAGGATACATTCACTTTCCGGTTGAAGTGATGTATTTATATGATTCATCTGTTCCCTAAGATTTCCAGTTACAGTCATGAAATCTGGCCTCTACCCCTAAAGCAAACCCTTGTGTTTATATAAGAAGTAACCCACACATTTTCAGAGCTGGAATCGTGCTTCCATCCCATGAGGTTGTAAACTCAGCAAGATAACATTTTCTCTGTTGCAAATCAACCATGCTTGAAAAGTTGGTACAGTTGAAATAAGTTATAAGTAAGACAGGTTTGAATAAGTTCCAATTCAAGAATTTCATTTTCTCGCTTCTACGCCAAACTGTGGCCAGATCAATGGGACTTTCAATTGTCTTTTATTTCACGTTGTGATCCCCAAAGGAACCATACCCATTTTAGAAAGGTGAAGGATACAAAACTGACTCAAGCCATCCAGAATTAGATTTGCAGCAGAAGGTAAATAAGGTTCTTGGAATCAAAGAATATTAGGGGTAGGGGCTTCCCTAGTGGCGCAGTGGTTGGGGGTCCGCCTGCCAATGCACGGGATGTGGGTTCGTGTCCCGGTCTGGGAGGGTCCCGCATGCCGCGGAGCGGCTGGGGCCCGTGAGCCGTGGCCGCTGGGCCTGCGCATCCGGAGCCTGTGCTCCGCGGCGGGAGGGGCCACAACGGTGAGAGACCCGCGTACCGCAAAAAAAAAAAAAAAAAAAAAATGTTAAGGGTAGACAGATGTTAGCCAGCATCTACCCTCTCCTTTTACAGGTGAGAAAACTAAAGTCCAAAAAGAGTCATATTTTGCCTAAGGTCACAGAAGTAGTAAGTGAAAACGGGTTCAAAACCAGGTTTACTACAAAAGACCCCAAACCCACTCTCTCCCTCATGCCAACTTCTGAAGGGTCCTCCTTACTGGGTTCCACGTTCTCACTAGTCTCTTCTCCTCCCTTCTACAGCACCCCTCCGCTCATGTCTTTCCTGGCTCAGAACTGTTATTCTTGGCCGTCCCCAATGACTTGCAGTTGTATCACGTTGCACTCCTGTGCCCTTCCCAGACCACATGTAAAAGTAGCTCTTCCCCAAGCAAGCTCTGTGCTTGCCTGTATCTTTTCCAATGCAGTTTTCTCTGACCAGAAGATTCTTCCTCTCTATCTTTACCAGGCAAAATCCTCCTCCCTTTCAGAGGACCAGTTCAGATGCTACTTCTTCCACAACTCCTTCATTAACTCTCCTAAATGAAACCTATTTCTCCCCTCTTTGTCTCCCTGCACTGTATACTGTGGACCTCGAGATTTTCGTAGATATCACATTGCATCTGATTTAATTCTGTAGTTAGTTATGAACATTCGGCTTCCTCCCACTAGTTTATGAGTTCCTGTAAGTCAAGGACCAGATCTCACTTACAGCCCCAGCAGAGTTATTTGCTCAGAGTAAACATCAAAACATTTTTATTAAAATGAATATAACAAAACAGAAACAAAATCACAGATAAAGAGAACAAGCTAGTGGTTACCAGTGGGGAAAGGAATGGAGAAAGGGGCAAGATAGGGGTAGGGGATTAAGAGGTACAAACTACCATGCATAGCACAGGAAATATAGCCAATACTTTATAACAACTTTAAATGGAGTATAATCTATAAAAATATTGAATCACTATGTTGTACACCTGAAACTAATATTGTAAATTAACTCATTCAATACACATTTTAAATTTTTAAAAAATTAAATTGGATTGAAATACATTATTTTTAGAAACCCAACAGCATTCAGACATGCAATTCTAAAGAGCGGAATTTAAGTATTTTATATACTTCTATTCCTGATGCTCTTAGGTACGCTGAAGGGCATTTTTATCTCCTATAATGTGTCTTGGATAAAAATAGGATTATTTTTCCTTTGCTATTTACTTAGATCATGCTCAGCAAAAAAGTTCAACTAAACATATATTTGTTGAACATGTAACAATTGCCAATCGTCCCTGTCTGCTATTAAAGAAAGTTACAATAGACTAATAGCTTAAGGAATTACCTTTGATTCGGAATCAGAAGACCTTGGGTCTACTTCAGACTATACCAAATTTCTATCGATGTGACCTTGGACAAATCAGTCAATCTCTATTCATCTTTCCCATCGGTAAAAAGGGCTGCTTATAAAAGGTGGGTTCTTTCGTGGACATGGATGCCACCCATCTAGCAACAAGGTTGTAGACCAATTTTGCAAACATAGAGTATGAGTTAGAGCACTGGTTCTGAAACTGTAGTCCCCAGACCATAGCATCTAGTGGGAATTTGATAGAAATTCACGTTCTCGGGCCCCACCCTAAATGGACTGAGTCAGAAACACTGGTTCCTTGGTCTGGGGAACGTTGGGCTCTGATGCTTCCTCTCCTCCAAGTGGAAGGTGGTGCTGGTCCTATAGGAGGCTGCGTTGGGGTAGTTCCTCTCTATCCTACCAGCTCATAGTTCAGGCAGTCTAGAATGATCTTGTGCATCATGTTTAAACAAGTCTGCTTACCAAAGGCACCATGGGAAAATAACATTTATCCTAACTTTCTTCACAGAGGTAAAGCTCTGTCTGAGGCTCAGAGGACATGATTGTGAAAATACCTTGAAAATTGAGAGGGACCATACAAATATAAATATTGTTAAAGCTGCCAAGTCTCTGGGGGAGTTGTATGAAGGACGAAAACAGAATAAATGGAAGAGACATGGATGACAGATTATATAAACTACTCAGCTTCTGAAGAAATCATCATTTTGATTGTATACATAGCTTTCCTCCCTTGATTTTTATCCTGCTCGTCTGTTTATACTTGAAATGCAGGCATACCAAATGGATAGAGTGAAGACACAGCAATGTAAAAGAGAGCCCAATACCCCATGACCAGTATCTGGCTACTTCACTTGCTTCTGCAAAGAGATTAAAACCTCTAGCGCCCTCTTGAGGGTTCAACTGGAAGGAGCATGGCATTTGATTGTGGAGCAAATACTGTTTCCCCCCTTTTTCCACAACTGCCTGTCACTTGAGTAAAGAATCTGAATTGTTTGCACGTAGTTCTGTTCCATCACCTAGCACAGACAAGAATCCCTCTTCAGTTTTGCCTAAGTGAGACAGATTGGGTCTTTTCCAAATGCAGAATTGCTTTGCCCTCTTAAATTTTCCCCCTCCCTCCTCTAACAAACCTCCTGTGGGAACTACTTTCCAGAGGGAGCTGTATAATAGGGAAGCTAATGACCTTGAATCATAAAGCCAGAGTTTTAGTTAGGCCTCTGCTATTTACTATATGGCTGTGGGTACATTCCATCTCTTGACCTCATTTTCCTCAGGGTAGTTGAGTGGACTGTCTGGTATTTGTTAACTACAAAACATTTACAACAGAAGGTATTGCACGGCTGTTAGCAAAGGATAGTAGCCAAGGAAAGTTATCTTGGTCAAGATCTGTTGTTTTCTAAAGAAGACAGTTTGTAGACAGAGAAGGAAGCCATGTTTATCTGCAGAAATTAAATGACAAGGGAACAAATCAAGACACCCATTTCCTTGCATGTCTATTCAAAACACGGTAGAATTAGTTATTAGTGGTTATTGGAGTCTCATATCTGCTTTTGCATTCAGTCTGTTGTGAGATACTGTTTTGGCTGAAGTACGTGAAGAAAATCCAGCCTCACACAGAGAAGGAGCTGAAAATGAGAGAAGTATTTCAGCAGCTTTTCAGATATGCTGGTGGCTGTTGATTTTTGTACTACACCAAACTGCCAAAATGATCGTTTCTTAAAGAGTAGCAACAAGATGGAATCTGAAACCATATCAATGACCTTTTTTGTACTCTGTTACACTAAAATCCACTGAGCAATCTTGTGGTTTGAATAAATCTTTTACTCACGCATAGGGTAATGGTGGTTCACTGAGTTACGCAGAACTTCAAAATTTTCACACGTTTCACTACGCAATACCAAAATTCATTAACATCACCACCAAATTCATCAGAAAAGTTTTCAAATATAGAGAATTTGTGAAGTTAACTGTGGTAGATACAAGTTTTCCAGATTTCTAATTTTCACTTGAATGCTCAAATTTTATCTTTGGCACAAATACTGATCATTGATTTCCTTAAAGGGTAAGTTCACCTTATTTTTGTGAAAGGATCTGCCAGATACTGAAGTCTGAAAAACCGTAATTTGTTTGCCAGATTTTTTTTTTGAAGTAAAAATGGTGTTCCGAAGAAAAGGGACTCTCGTTCAGGTTATGCAAGTGCTTTCCTTCAAGGTGACCTTCCTACTTTGACATTCAGTAGAACTGCTTAATGGGTATTCCCGTTTTGTCACACTGAATAATAAAAGGACATGAATCCAAGGGTCAAAATTTAATAAAATTAAGAATTTTACTGTTTGATCAAGGACATTCTTAGGTGAAACTGGTAATTAAAAAAAAAATTATTGCAAATGTGTGATGGTGAAGAATACATTGACTACTAATAGTTTGGTGCCACTATCTTGATACTTGCTAGGATGCCAGCAGTTTTAACGAACATCGTTTTTGCACCGTTGGTTCTGACATCAACCCAGGGGAAAAGGCAAATAATGCCTTGGTTTTTATCTGAAAACAGTTTACTTTATGGGCTGCCTGAAAGAGTCTCAGTGACACTCAGGAAACTGGGAACCACACTTTGAGAATCAGTGAGGTAGACAACCTTCCTGCCTCAAAGATTACACTGTAATTTCCTCTAAAACTTCTCTTGAGAGAGTTAGCCTGAAGTAGATATAGAGAGAAAGCTAGAGAAGAACCAGAGGCCTAATAGTATTGATACTTCAGTAGACCAAGAGGCTTCTGAGGAAAACTTATCCTCTTCTGCCCCCTCGAGGTACACCGTCAATAATGCAACAGATTACACAAAGGAGGAGTATGGTTTCCTTGTTGATGTGTCAGTGGCATTATTTTACAGCCACACTCCCTACATTCACATTCAAGATCTAAGTGTGTTTGAAAGGGGATGTAAAAGAAAAAAAAAAAAAATCCCTTTTAAAATCATATCAAAAAATACTTAGGAATAAACCTGACCAAGGAGGTGAAAGACTTACATGCTGAGAACTATAAAACATTAATAAAGGAAATTGAAGATGATTCAAAGAAATGGAAAGATATCCCATGCTCTTGGATTGGAAGAATTAACATTGTTAAAGTGGCCAAACTACTCAAAGCAATCTACAGATTTAATGTGATTCCCGTCAAATTACCCAAGACATTTTTCACAGAACTAGAACAAATAATCCCAAAATTTATATGGAACCATAAAAGACCCAGAATAGCCAAAGCCATCCTGAGGAAAAAGAACAAAGCAGGAGGCATAACCCTCCCAGACTTTAGACAATATTACAAAGTTACAGTAATCAAAATAGCATGGTATTGGCACAAAAACAGACATACGCACCAATGGACATGAAAAGATCCTCAACATTGCTAATTACTAGAGAAATGCAAATCAAAACTACAATGACATACTACCTCACACCAGTCAGAATGGCCATCATTAAAAAGTCTACAAATAGGGCTTCCCTGGTGGCACAGTGGTTGAGAGTCTGCCTGCTGATGCAGAGGACACGGGTTCGTGCCCTGGTCCGGGGGGATCCCACATGCCGCGGAGTGGCTAGGCCCGTAAGCCATGGCCGCTGAGCCTGCGCGTCCGGAGCCTGTGCTCCGCAATGGGAGAGGCCACAACAGTGAGAGGCCCGTGTACTGCAAAAAAAATTTTTAAAAAGTCTACAAATGACAAATGTTGGAGAGAGTGTGGAGAAAAGGGAATCCTCTTGCACTGTTGGTGGGAATGTAAATTGGTGCAGCCACTATGGAAAACAGTATGGAGGTTCCTCAAAAAACTAAAAATAGAGTTGCCATATGATCCAGCAATCCAACTCCTGGGCATACACCCAGACGAAACTATAATTCGAAGAGATACATGCACCCCTATGTTCATAGCAGCACTATTCACAATAGCCAAGACATGGAAACAACCTAAATGTCCATCGACAGATGAATGGATAAAGAAGATGTGGTACATATATACAATGGAATATTACTCTGCCATAAAAAGAATGAAATAATGCCATTTGCAGCAACATGGATGGACCTAGAGATTATCATACTGAGTGAAGTAAGTCAGAATGAGAAAGACAAATACCATATGATGTCACATATGTGGACTCTAAAATATGACACAAATGAACTTATCTACAAAACAGAGACAGACTCACAGACATAGAGAACAGACTTGTGGTTGCCAAGGGGGAGGCGGGAGGGGAGGGAATGACTGGGAGTTTGGGGTTAGTAAATGCAAACTATTATATATAGGATGGACAGACAACACAGTCCTACTGTATAGCACAGGGAACTACATTCAATATTCTGTGATAAACCACAATGGAAAAGAATATGAAAAAGAATGTATGTATGTATAACTGAATCACTTTGTTGTACAGTAGAAATTAACACAACATTGTAAATCAATATACTTCAATAATTTTTTTAAAAACCTTATCAAAAAAAGATCTAAATGTATTTAATCTTTTAGTGACTAAAACCCAGGAGAATAAATTGTTATAAATTGTTATCGTGATAAAGGCTGAGGATAGGCTCTCCGGTGAAAATAACTGGCACCCACTTAATTCTCAGGGGTCCTCCTGCCACCCCTTTTCTCCCAGTGGCCCCAAGGCTTGGCTCCCTGTGTCAATGAAAACCTTTGCTACCCACCATTGAAGAACAAATTATTATCCTAGAGTTATTCTCTCTTCTATCCCCAAAGCAAGCTTAAAAAAAAAAAAAGAGTTCTAAGGGTCTTCCTGTATAATAAGAATCGGGAGGTGGGCCAGGGATTACAAAGGCTGTCCTCTGTGCCTCATTCTGTTTCCATTAGGCTCTCATAGAGGCGGACAAAATCCACACACAGAGGTTCTAACACGGCCGTCTTCACACTTCGGGATGGAGTGGCAGATATGGATACGTGAGAGAAACCCCGAAGGCCAGGGTTACCAGAGGCGTCCATGTATCACAAGAGCTGGTGCGCAAGTGGAGCCCTGAGCGGAACTGACGGACGGGGGAGGGGACAGGACCCGGGGCTGGCGGCCCGGGCCACAGAGAGAAAAGCAGAGCCCGAGGTTTTTACTCCCCTCCCCCTCCCCTCTCCCTTCCCCTCTTGCCCAGCTCCCCCCGTGGCGAGGTGAGAGCTACTGCCAACCAAGCCTCCTGGGCAGAGGCGAGCTCCAGCCTACGCAGCTTCGAGAAAGCGAAGATAGAAAAGGGAAGAACAGCCCGGGGATTGGGTGCGGGGCGATTCGCTAGGTGGTCTCCAGGAGGCCGGTTCTGCGAGGTTATCCATTGGCAAGGAACGTAGAAGGACGTGGAAACCCAGAACTCTCTGTGAGGCTGAGTTGAGGGAGGAGGGATTAAATAACGAGCTAGAAGAGAGAGACACCCGGAGTCTTTTGTCGCGAGCCTTGAATTCAGCTCTGCCGGATTTTACGCCAACGTCTAAGGCAGAGGGTGGGATCAGGGGCCACCCCAGCTCCTCACTGCGCTCTTCCGTGCGGTCTCCAGGTGGTCCTGACGTATTCTTCTACTGCCTCTCCTGGCTCCAGCCCGCCTGGAAATGCTCTAGCAAACAACCTGCCCCTCCCTCAACCAGTCGTCTTCTCGCCGGCCTCCACTGCTCCGCAGCCTCTCAAGAGTGCCCCCTGGTGGCGCTCCCCGCTCTCACCCATCAGATCCCGTCTGAGAGGCTCCCGACCGCCTAAGGCTGCGCCACCCCTACGTTCCCCAGGCGCCCTGCACTTACTGGAGTTTTACGCGCGTCACTCACTCTACCTTGCATACCCTTGTTGGTCTGTCTATGCCAAACTGTAAGCACTGTGTGGGCGAGGACTCTGTCTACATCCCTGTTGTATTCCGGGTTCCCAGCAGTGTCTGCAGCTAGCAGGCAAACGGTGAAACCTAGGCTCCAGCTTTGACCGTGAACTCTTAGATCACCTGAGGATACATTCTTCTGAGGAATTCTTCTCCTGCTTCAAGACGTAGCTCAACATTTCGGCCTCCTTGAAGTCTTCCTTCCCTGACGTACCATCCCTACTAATACTTGGCCCTTCCTCCGTGGCTGTAGCCCCATTGTTGGTGCTGATAGTAGCATATATCCAACTGGCTTGGAAGAGATTTAGATCACTGTGTATCTTCCCCACTGGAGTTCAAGCTCCTTGAAGGCAAATGCCACTCCCAGACCTACTCCTTCATCATCTACCTCGCATAGAAGTCACTGTAAAATATGCATTAATTCCATGTTTCCCAGGAAAGAAAACCAAGTTTTTCTCTCAGAAACAAGAACACTGGTGTGACGTTAGGCAGGTTGAACTTGAGCGATATCATATAAAGCACCACTTCGGGTTGTAATTTTCAAAAAGGATTTGACCCACGAAAGATGTTTAAAGTGGATTTTGCTAAATTAATCTATTTATTCACTGACTTTCATCATAATGTCAAAGATGCATTCAGATGGAAAACACTGTTACCTCAAGCTGAAGAGGAGGCTTGGTGTAGCAGAAAACTCACAGATTTTACAATCAGACAAACTTGCGTTTGAATCCCACCTCTGCTCCTTATTCCTTGAACAAATCACTTAACCTAATAATTGTCGTCAGGCTGGCAGAGAGATCAGGCGTAGGTGGAATTATTATTATTTTTTGTAAGCAGTGAACAGACAAAAAATGTTCTGTAAGTAATAAAACACAAAATTGCAGTATACCCAAAACTTAGGGATATATTCAAGTAGCATTTATAACTAGTATACGTGGAGTACTCTTTCAATTACAAAGATGAAAAGTGAATTCAAATAGGTTAAGCAAAAGGGAGAACTATTAAATCACAAGTCAGGGGCATCCAGGTGTGTGTCCAGTTTCGGGCACATCTGACCAGAGGTTCAAGTGACCTCCTCGGAGCTCTGACTGGCTCTCCACACCTTGGGCAGGCTTTCTCCATAGCATGGGTGAAAATACCGTCAGGAACCCAGCTGCTCATCTTATGAGCTGAGCAAATCCAGAAGGAAACAGAAATGAGTCTCTGTGGCCTGGGATGAGGGACCAGGTCAGAACCCCATGGAATGCGGAAGGGCCATTTCCCAAAGCAAAGCTGGGTGGTTTTACCAGAGGAAGAGAGCAAATGCTGTCTGGGCAAAGGCGAGAGACGCACACTACAAGCAGAGTCTGAATTAACGGGGTTTCAGTTGTTCCCAACCACTTTATAAATATTGCCTCACTTAATCCTTCCACAGCACAATGACATATGTGGTGTTATTCCCATCTTACAGTCATATAAGGGGAATTGATAAGAGTAGTTTCACCATCACTCATGTTAACTACATATATATATTTTAAAAATTTTATTGGGGTATAATTGATTTACAATGTTGTGTTAGTTTCAGGTGTACAAATACACCTGAAAGTGAATCTGTTATACAAATACATATATCTACTTATTTTGGGATTCTTTTCCTACATAGGCCATTACAGAGTATTGAGTAGAGTTCCCTGTGCTATACAGTAGGTCCTTATTAGTTATCTATTTTATATATAGTAGTGTGTATGGGTTAATCCCAATCTTCCAATCTATCCCATAGTAACTTTATATTAACTTATACTATCATAGCATCTGCTTTGCTCAAAAACACTGGTGTGACGTTAGGCAGGTTGAACTTGAGTGGTATCATATAAAGCACCACTTCGGGTTGTAATTTTCAAAAAGGATTTGACCCACGAAAGATGTTTAAAGTGGATTTTGCTAAATTAATCTATTTGACATTGTGATGAAAGTCAGTGAATAAAGCATGCCCAGAATGTTCTACCTTCTTATCTCCCAAGATCTTGGAGCTCACCAACCCCTTGATGCCTTTCCTAACAAATACACCATTCATTTGAATTATGGTTATAATGACAAACACGTATTGAAGTTACTATGTGCAAGTGCTGTGCTAAACACTTTACATAGATTATCTCCTTTCATCCTCCCCACTCTCCTATGAGGAAGTCACTATTATCTCCTGGATTCAGATGAAGACAGAGAAGCACAGAAAAGTGAAGTCAATTGCCCAAGGGGGTGGGGTCAGGATTCTAGCCAGGGCTTCCCATGCAAGAGCTCGCCCTCTCGACCACTACCACGCCTGCATGTGACCCCAGGCACATTATACCATTTAGAACGCATTGCACGTACTTCTTTACACACTAGTCTCCAGCATCTAGCAGAGTCACTAAGCAAGGCAGCTGTGATGGTAGTATAAGGTAAGACAGACTTAATGTAAGTGATGGTGAACTACGTTATCACTTCCCCTTTTATGACTGCAAAATGGCAATAATAAAGCCAGGTACCACATTGTGCTGTGGAAGGATTAAACAAGGCAATATTTGTAACGTAGTTGGGATAGGGCCTGACACACAGCAAGTTATTGTTATTGTTAGTGGCAGTATCATCATCATCACCAAGCTAATCAGTTATGCTGAAGCCTGGGGATGGGAGACCTGGATAAGAAGGGCTGTCTGTGTAGAACAAGTCTCTCTTGGATCTACGACAAGAGAGACACCCAAACATCTGGTTTTCCTTTTCTGTTTCCCAAGAGAAGGTTCACCACAGCCTGGGTGCTCCAGGAGATGCTGGACGGGTGTTCCAGAAGTGCCAAACCCAAAGGTTGGGGAATCAGGTCTTGCCTGAGGAAACAGGTGAGCAATATTGTTTTCTCCTATACCTGGTCAGTGCAGTAAGCCATAGGTGAGATTTGAGGGGAAACGTCTACCAGCACAGCCCCTCGCACCTCTGTCTCCCTCACACTGTTTGAAATTCCATCCATTAGTGGCTTATGTGAGTTAGTGAGGAGGACTTCTAGAGAAGCAGGAGTTAGTTACATCTTGGAGTGGCATCATTAAGTTAGACAATCTACTTTATACAAGGATCCTTAAGCTTTTTGTGCCCTAGCAACTCTGACAGCTTAGTGAAATTTTCTTAGAATACTATTTTTAAATGCATTTTTAAAAACAGAGATTACAAAGGAAAGCAATGACACTGAAATATAGTTAAAAATAATTTTGTAAGTTTTGATACAATATATGTGCTTCTTTATTAGTTCATAGCTACCATCATTTCAAATTAGTGATAAGGGCTTATGACCTTTCAAGATGTCTGCAACAACTGTAATGTGCTATGAAAATATCTGTGCTTTCTAGGGTAAAGAATCACAGGTCCTGCTATTACTACTGGAGTGTGTTGCCTATGCTCGTAATGGAAGGAAATGCTTGATTTCAGTTTGAGGTTAATGAAAAGAAGTAAATATTTTCTTATTCAAGTTCAAAGAACTCTTAAATTTTTCTCTCCAAAGAGTCCAGATCCCTAGGTTAAAAAAAAAACAAACAAAAAGATGGTTGCTTTAAGGTCTCAAATTAAGAATTTACCTCAAGAGCCTGATGTTAAGAAAATGGGAACTTGGATGGAAAGGGGCAGAGAAAGGGAGAACCCTCAGGCCGTGGTTCTTACATTTTAGAAAGTCAAAGAAACCTGGAAAGCTTATTGATGATGGAGGTTCTCCCTTCAGAGACGGATTCAGCAGGCCTGAGGGTGGCGTCTGGGATTCCTCCCAGGGCCCTTTAGCTAGGAAATGGTTCCACTAGCATCAAACCCAGGTTTATCTGACCCCAGAGCATGGGATTCTAATTAATATGCTCCCCTACTGGAACAAGACAAGGATGCCCACTCTTGCCACTTTTATTCAACATAGTATTGGAAGTTCTAGCCACAGCTATCAGACAAGAAAAAGAAATAAAGGAATACAAATTGGAAAGGAAGAAGAAGTAAAACTGTCACTGTTTGCAGATGACATGATACTAGCTAGACACAGAAAATCCTAAAGATGCCACCAAAAAACTACTAGAGCTCATCAGTGAATTCATTAAAGTTGCAGGATACAAAATTAATGTACAGAAATCTGTTGCATTTCTATACACTAACAATGAACTATAAGGAAGAGAAATTAAGGAAATAATCACATTTACAATTGCATCAAAAAGAATAAAATACTTAGGAATAAACCTATCTAAGGACATAAATGACCTGTACTCTATAAGGAAAACTATAAGACACTGATGAAAGAAATTGAAGACAACATAAACAGTTGGAAAGTTATATCGTGTTCATGGATTGGAAGAATTAATATTGTTAAGATGACCATACTACCTGAGGAAATCTACAGATTCAATGCAATCCCTATCAAAATACCAAATGGCATTTTTCACAGAACAAGAGCAAATAATTCTAAAATGTATATAGAAACGACAAAGACCTAAATAGCCAAAACAAACTTGAGAAAGAAGAACAGAGCTGGAGGAATCATTCTCCCTGACTTCAGACTATACTGCAAAGCTGCAGTCATCAAAACAATATGGAACTGGCACAAAAAATGACACTTAGGTCAATGGAAGAGAATAGAAAGCCTAGAAACAAACCCATGCACTTATGGTCAATTAATATATGACAAAGGAAGCAAGAACATACAATGGAGAAAAGACAGTTTCTTCAATAAGTGGTGCTGGGAAAACTGGACAGCTACGTGTAAAAAATGAAATTAGAAATTTGCTAACACCCTATATAAAAATAAACTCAAAATGGATTAAGGACCTAAATGTAAGACCAGAAATCATAAAACTCCTAAAAGAAAACAGGTGGAACATTCTTTGACATAAATTAGAGCAAAACTGTTTTGGATCTGTCTCCTAAAGCAAAGGAAACAAAAGCAGAAATAAACAAATGGGACCTAATTAAGCTTAAAAGCTTTTGCACAGAAAAGGAAATTGCTGACAAAATGAAAAGACAACCTACTGAATGGGAGAAAATATTTGCAAATGACATGATCAACACAAGGTTAATATCAAAAATATATAAACAGCTCATACAATTCAACATCAAAAAAACAACCCAATTTAAAAATGGGCAGAAGACCTGAATAGACATTTTTCCAAAGAAGATACACAGATGGCCAACAGGCACATGAAAAGATGCTCAACACTGTTAATCATCAGAGAAATGCAAATCAAAACTACAATGAGATATCACCTCACACCTGTCAGAATGGCTATCATCAAAAAGACCACAAATAACAAGTGTTGGCAAAGATGTAGAGAAAAGGGAGCCCTCATACACAGTTGGTGGGAATGCAAATTGGTGCAGCCACTGTGGAAACAGTATGGAGGTTTCTCAAAAAACTAACCCAGCAATTCCTCCCCTGGTTATATATCTGAAAAAATTGAAAACACTAATGTGAAAAGATACATGCATCCCAATGTTCATAGCAGTGTTATTTATAATAGCAAAGATATGAAAACAGCCATGCGCCCCTATGTTCATAGCAGCATTATTTACAATAGCAAAGATATGAAAACAACTTATTATTTATAATAGCAAAGATATGATATCACTTATATGTAGAATCTAAAAAATAAAACAAACTAGTGAATATAACAAAAAAGAAACAGACTCACAGATATAGAGAACAAACAAGTGGTTACCAGTGGGGAGAGGGAAGGGGGGAGGGGCAAGACAGAGGTAGAGGATTAAGAGGTACAAACTACTATGTATAAAGTAAATAAGCTACAAGGATATATTGCACAGCACAGGGAATATAGCCAATATTTTATAATAACTATAAATCAAGTATAACCTTTAAATTTTTTTTATTTTTTTAAATTTTTATTGGAGTATAGTTGAACCTTTAAAAGTTGTGAATCATTATGTTGTACACCTGAAACTTATATAATATTATAAATCAACTATACCTCAATAAAAAAAATACACACACAGACACACACATACATTCCCCTACTAACCAGAGACAGGATCAGGGCCAGGATACTACCAAGGAAACCAGTGTTCCAGGATATTGAGAAAATTGTGCAAGACACGGCTAATGTGAAAGCCAGGCTTTGCATCCAGGACTCCTGATTCCTAAGCCCCGTGCTGTACCGCCAGAGGGTCATAAAAGGGAGCCCAAAATCGATTGACAGTTTTACAGCCCATTCTACGGCTGACCTGGCCCTGTCTCCTACCACTACCTCCCCCACAGGTCACAGTTGTCCTTCTATCATCAGGCAAGTAGCCCAGCTATTCCTGACCCCATTTGCCCTGCCTCAGAGAAAAACAGGCCTGAGTCTTCTCCCAGAAGACCACAGTTCTGCCTATACTCATTGCTGGCCTCTATCAAATGGATAGCAAAAGACAGAGCCTTTTGCTGGCAGAGCCTTTTAGTTTCCATCTGCTGAAATAAAAGCTCAAATCTCAGCAGAGTGTTTTCACAGGGAACATTCCTATGCCTTGCTGGGCACATTTTGAGATGCTATTACTAGGCTGTGATGGAAACTAAAGCACATTCTTCATGGGATTCCCAAGGCAGGGAATTCAGTGGCCACTGCCAGCGGGGAGTTCAACGGGTCCCATCAGTCATCTCCTGTCTCATTTCATTTCTAAGACCTTACGAGAGCTGACAGACCAACCCTGAGTTCTCCCCTCACCTCTTCTGCTTCATACCCTGGGCATTCAATCGCTGACTGTTCCTTATATGATTTATTTGAGTTGTTAATCTTTTAGCAATGTCGTTCCAAGTTATTATTTATTTTTCCCCTTGTGGAAATGAAAGGGGGTGCCAATCCCCTGCTAAGGGCAGATAAGCCTGAAATAATAACCAGGGCCACTGAAAATTCCCCACTTTCTCCGAGGTCCTCTGCAGTCTAGGAAACGAGCCTTTTAAACCTCTGGGTCTTGAAAGTATATGGCCAGAAGGAAGGGAGGGAGAACTGGGCAGCGTTTCCAGGACCCAGGATGAAGTACCCAGCTGTCCTGCTCATACCTTCGTCCTTGTGTTAAGCCTTAGATGTGGATATTGCTGGAGGATTTCTACTTAAAAGAATACATTCTTTGTCCCACCTTTTCTAATTAGACCAACAGAGACTTTCTCTAAGTTTCAAACATCATATATGGGACTAGTATTGGTAAACACAAAGATTATCTGTTAACCCTTTTCAGAGTTCTCTCTACTTCCTTGACATCAGGTTCTTAAAGTAGTGAATTCCTGCTTCCTCTGTCTTCTCACAACCCCCTCACTTCTTTCCTCACAATCCACCTCTACCTCCATCACAACAAACTGCTTCCCTGAAGAACAATCTTTTCCGATCTTCCACAGTCATCACCTCTGATTTCTGCAGCATTTGGCATGTTTGACTCTCTATTTCTTGAGGCTCCTAGGTTCCCACACTCGGCCCTGTCCGGGTTCCAATCCTTCCTTACATCTGCTACATCCCCTCTGCAGGCTTCTCCTGCCTCTCCTGCCCACCTGCCAGAATGGCCCATTTCAGTCCTGGCTTCTTTGCTTTCTTGATCTCTGCGTCTCTGAAGCCATAGCTCTGTTCAGGGGACACCTGGCAGGGAACCACAGTGATGAAGAGGAAGCTCCAAGGCCAAGCTCATAGGCCCTAGGGAGGTGGCCTCCCTTTCAGAATCACCCTCCTTGCCCAGGAGTTATGTCTGGCCCTGGGGAAATGACAGTGGCCTGGACTGGTCAGGAAAGACTATGGCTCGTAGGACAGTCCCCAGACAAGTTATCAGGCTCCTGGTGGCATCTCTGTTATTTTCACAGCAGGAATCTGCCTGGCAACCCTTAAACCAGTGGCCCTTCAGGGTCCTTCTGGATTTGCTGCCCTTCCCACCCAGAACCGTGCTACCTTGCAGCCTTTAGATATGTCTCCATCCTCCCTGACTCTCTTCCCACCCATTCATTTTATGGAGTGGAAAGGATAATGAAATAGAGGCCAGAAATCTGAGGTCTAGCTCTGGATCTACCACCAATGAACTGTTTTCATAGGCCTAAGTTTCTCATCAGTGATAGGAGAGGTGGGCCTATGTCATCTCTAAGAGCCCTTTAAAACATGGTCAGGACGCCTCATCACCTTACCCACCTTGGGAATCAGGAGCTATTAGGGCAGATCTCTGGCAGACGTTGGCTAAAGGATGATGGAATTTTGTGGCTGAAGGTCTCCCAATGGAGGAGACTGTAAAGCTGGAAGAGCACTTTTATTGGAGGGCATAAAAGCTCTATAAGCGCTTAGAAAACAAGAGAGTCTACAGTTAACCAAAAGAGCTGTGGGACCCAAAGAAAAGCTTACCCTCAGCTTTGCCAACAGTGGTGCACTGGTGGAAGCAGTGGGAACAGCTGAGCAAACATGACAATCACTTCCAAAGTTTGTACAATAATCATTTATAAGAAGGAAACAGCTCACACCCCTTGGGTCTCTGTGGGTAGAATCTAAGCCTAAGAATTTGATCCTGGATTATATTAAAAAAAACAACCGTACTTTCAAAGCTTCTGCCCGTTCTTTGTATTTTTTTCATGATAAAGTCATAGAGTAAATAATTCCTTATTTAGCTGACCCCAAAATGAATTCTTACGCTTGCAAAGTCAGGACAAAACCACATTTGGAATGGTGGGAGAGAACTACAATGCTTTACATGCATTTGGAAGTAGTTCTTAAAATAACTGGGTAGAAAGACGGAGGGAGCAATTCAAACGACATGCAGAAGAGAGTAGATTTCGTCAAAGAGATATTTTCTGGAGCTGGGAAGGTAAATCAGTAAAAAATGTCTTGCAATACTAATGTCTGTTATTCAATTCTTTCCTTCCTTGAGCTGCAATTAACCTGCGTTACCTCATTATTTTTGAAAATAGTTATAACAGGCAACAATCTATTGTGATTGGAACTTTGCGGATGTGAAGAAAGAAGGGTGGTTCCCAATGTGGAATAGGGCACTGCAAGAAAAGGCAGCTGCTGGAGAAGGGATGGTTATGAATAAGAAATAGTTGAGACTTAGGAATTAAAAGGAGGGTGAGGTTGAAGATACAGAAGAGATAGAAAAACTGGTAGAAAAGTTTCCTGAGGAGATGCAGACATTAGAACCTGTGGTGTTAAAGGAAGTATTCACGGGCTTCCCTGGTGGCGCAGTGGTTGGGAGTCCGCCTGATGATGCAGGGGACACGGGTTTGTGCCCCGGTCCGGGAGGATCCCACATGCCGCGGAGCCTGCGCGTCCAGAACCTGTGCTCCGCAATGGGAGAGGCCACAACAGTGAGAGGCCCGTGTACCGCAAAAAAAAAAAAAAAAAAAAAAGGAAGTATTCACTTCAGCAATTGGCACTACCAATCTGAACCCATCCCCATTTCCAGGCTGCCACACAGGGCACCCTATCTGGGCACTCCATTTTTCAGACTTTTCTGTTACTATCTGCTCCTCCCCGTTCCTTAGTTAAAACGCCTGTCTCGTGTCCCAGTCTCCCAAAGACTTTATTTGCTATACTCCACGTGCTGTCAAGCAGCTAAAAATAAAGTATCCTGGTACATGCTGTGCAACGTGGTAGCTACTGGCTGCAGGTAGCTCTTGAGCACTTGAAATGTAGCTAGTCTGAATTGAGATGTGTCCTAAGTGTAAAATGCACACCAAATTGTGAAATTTTGTATGAAAAAGAAGTGTACAATATCACATTATGAATATATTGACTAATGCTGAATGATAATGCCGGGGGTATGTTGGTTTAAATAAAGTATATTATTGAAATTAATTTCACCCATTTATTTTTACCTTTTTAAATGGAGCTACTAGAAAATTTAAATTATGTGTGTTGCTCACTTTATATTTCTACTGGAAAGCAGTCATCTAGACAAACGGATAGTGTACTGGACGGACTAGTAACAGTGCCTACCAGACCACAGCCCCTTCCAGGGGAAAGTGCAGAGGGGATTCTAGAGCCTGTAACCCCACACCCTCTGCCCTGGCCACTTCCTCTAACAGCTTCCAGAGGAAGAGCACATGACAGGTGATACTTTTGACTTTTTGCACACAAAAAGTACCTTTATTTTGCCCTCATGTTTGGTTAATGTTAGATAGTTAAATATCCTTTTTCACTCAGAATTTGGAAAGCATTACTGCACTGTCATTTACGCGTCAACACTGGTATTCTGAAGGTCGCTACTATTTTGATTCCCAGCTCTTGGTGTGTGATGTGTTGTTTTTTGTGGACGTCTTCCACATCTGTTTGAGGCTCTCCTCTTCATCAGTATCACGGTATTGGAGTTTGGTGCAGGCCTTTGGTGCGTGTTTGTGTGTGTGTGTTGGACATTTTACAGGCCATCTCAACCTGGAAACTTATGTCCTTCATTCTCGTATTCTTTTTATTTATTTATTTATTTTTGGCCGTGTCGGGTCTTCGTTTCTGTGCGAGGGCTTTCTCCAGTTGCGGCGAGCGGGGGCCGCTCTTCATCGCGGTGCGCGGGCCTCTCACTGTCGCGGCCTCTCTTGTTGAGGAGCATAGGCTCCAGACGCGCAGGCTCAGTAGTTGTGGCTCACGGGCCTAGTTGCTCCGCGGCATGTGGGATCTTCCCAGACCAGGGCTCGAACCCGTGTCCCCTGCATTAGAAGGCAGATTCTCAACCACTGCGCCACCAGGGAAGCCCCATTCTTGTATTCTTTGCTGGATAATTTCCTCCCCTTCATCTTCTCTGTCTTTTTTTTCCTTTGGATGTTGAAATTCCTTGATTGAACTTCTATTTTTGCATTTTTGTTTCCTATTGTCCATTTCTTTAACAGTTTATTTTCTATTCTGAAAAAAATTCCTCAGCTTTATCTTCCAACCAATCTATTGAATGTTTAATATTCAGCATATTCCCATTCTCTAATTGTTCCTTCTTATAGCAGCTATTTCTTATTTCATGGACATTTTATCTTTCTGAAGATATGAATTATAGATTGGTGGATTTTTCTAAGTTTTCTTCTGTTCTCAGCATCGCTGCATACAGATGTATATAGCAAAATAGAAACAGGCTCACAGACACAGAAAATAAAGTAGAGGTTACCAGTGGAGAGAGGGAAGGAGAGAAGGGCAAGATAAGGGTAGAATTTTCAAGATTGCCTTAAGAAGGCAACACTTTATATTGTAATTTTGAGCCTATAGAGGCCAAAAATGTTAATAGAAACCTGTCAAAATGATTGCTATGTACTGACAACATTTTCAATAGTTGAACACAAAAGATTTTTTTTTGACTTGCCTAAGCTATGAATGCTAGGTACAAAGTTCCTTCTAGAAAAACTATCAGTTTGGTGAATTTTGGCTCTGCTAGGCTGGAAATGTTACATGCAAAGGTAGTGTGAAGACTTACATTTGTTTAAATAGCTCCTTTAACAGTGAACAGTTTCTATTTCCATCTTAAATCAACAAGATGAATGAGTACATAGCATGGTAGATTGGATGAAGAAGGCTGATGGAAGTATTCCGCTCTCTTCCTAGTCACAGCTAAGATGTCTGATGCCTTACTCTGTGCTATAATTACTTTCTGAAGGCTGTGAACTGAACATCATATGCTTGTGCTTCCTAAATCATCAATAGCCTCCGTCGTGGTTGTCACGTTGTCAATGACAATTGTCTGACATTTTAATTCACGAGTTGTCCATTGTATAAATGTTTCTTCTTAGATTTACTCTGGATTTAGGTATGTGAGACCCAGAGCTTTCCTGGCAGTCGAGTAAAGTAAAAGCAGAGTTCAGCAATAATTAGCACTCACCCACCAAGTGGTCACGCGGTACCTGTCTGAGTATCTGATACAAAACTCAGAATTAGCACGCTGTACAATAACACAGAGCAGAATATAATTCAAGAACATTTTTTCTTTTTGGTAGCCTAGCAGGACCAAAATTCATCAGTTGTTTTCAGAGAAAGTAGTCAGCTTCCTGGAGTATGCTGAAGAGGACACCAAACTGATACGCCTTGAGAGGGTATCCTTTATATGATACCCGTAATAAAGAGCTTTCTACCCCTTGAATCCAGGAAAGATGCTGAAATTAGAGGGCATGCAATGAAAGCTGAGATACAGATGACAATTCAAAGAATTTTTTTAACTTTCAGAGGCAATTACATTGCTCTCGTCACATTTCTAGATGAGGATTTAAGAACATGGGTTTTTTTTGGTGATAAACCATTAAATGACTGCCTCTCAGAAAGAAAGAAAGAAAGAGAGAGAGAGAGAGAGAGAGGGAGGGAGGGAGGGAGGGATGAAGGGAGGGAGGGAGGGAGGGAGGAAGGAAAAAACGAATTAAAAGTCAGTGATATTAAGTCTGTTTCTGAAAATGTTCTTGCATCTTTTCAGGAAGTGGTTTGCTTCAATGAAAGTGTACCATCACCATCAGTCAAGTTTTAATGTGCAGGAATCAAAGAGGGGATAACTCTTTACGTTAGGCAGTTACTATCAGAAAGTGAGAGGGACTGGATGACTTAGTGAAAACATCACAATCAGCAATAGCGTACACTGGTAGACTAGTCAAAATACCACTAGTACTAGTACTATTACCAGTACTATTGCTACTGCCACTACTTCTACTTCTACTACTATTACTATTACTACTACTACTACTGTTGCTGCTGCTGCTACCACTACTACTAGTAACGCTCCTCCGCCACATCAATCTCTTCAGTATTGCGAGTGTGCAATTGTATAGTATAGTGTAGATAGTAGAGTATTGTAGAGTGCCCCCAGGGGCCACCTACAGCCCACAGTGCTGAGAAATGTGTTTCTGCACAATAGTGTCCAACTTCTAATATTTGACAGCTGATATTTTTATAGTACAATTGAAATGAAAATGAAAATTTGATAAAGTTTCACATTTCTTTTTTATCTCAGAAATTCAATAAATGATGATAATATTTGGTGTTGGCCTTGGCCTTGGATGAATACTGATTTTAACATTCAGCCATTTGGCTTCCATATGTGCTGCATATCCACTTTCCTTTTGTCCTTATGGACTTTTACTATTCCTTTACTGTCATTTTAGTGGGATTTTGAAGGGGAGCAAAAATAAATATACATTATTTTTAGGATACATCCTGGGTTTTTTTTGTGGTTTTTTTTTTGCGGTACGCGGGCCTCTCACTGCTGTGGCCTCTCCCGTTGCGGAACACAGGCTCCGGTCGCGCAGGCTCAGCGGCCATGGCTCACGGGCCCAGCCGCTCCGCGGCATGTGGGATGTTCCCGGACCAGGGCACGAACCCACGTCCCCCACACCGGCAGGCGGACTCTCAACCACTGCGCCACCAGGGAAGCCCAGAATACATCGTGTTTTTAAGCCTCATCAATTTCCTTAAGAATAAGATCATAATAACAGTTAACACATACATGTCCCAGAAACACTTCCACATGCTTTGCATGTAGTAACTCTTTTAAACTCTCAGATGAGGAACATGCCCACTCTCACTCAACTAGTAAGTGGCAGAGCCAGGACTCAGACAAAACATTTAGGCTCTGCAGCCTGTGCTTTGAAGCTTTAGGCTATACTGCTTCCTGACCGACTTTCCTTATCACATTCTTCTGCAACACCATTTTCAGGTACTATTTAGCATTCTGTTGCATGGATAAATAAAAATGTATTTAATAAATCTTCTGTAAGTGGACATCTAGACTATTTCTATTTTTCCTCTATTAAGCAATGTTGAGCTGAATCTAATTATAGCCTATCTTCGTGGCATCTGATGATTTCCTTGAAGGATGTGCATTTTCACCACAGGCCACTTAGAACTGTTAGAACATGTAGCACTACTCACCCTCCTACCTTTAGGGCAGGCCTCAAAGAAGGCCGCAGTTCCATCTTGCTTTGACATTTCTGCACTGACACCTACCAAGGTGTTAAATTTCCTGTCTTGAGGTTTCACATCCTGTCCCCTTAAATCACCCACAGTACTCCACGCTTTGGGGCTCACAGCTCAACAACGCATGCATACACACATAGAGCCCTGCGTCTCAGGCCAACAGACTTCTAATATAGCAGTGGGGGAAGGTGCGGGTAACAAACTAGGTAAATTACAGGTTCATATCACTAACTGATGCTGGCTTGAAGCATTTCTCAGCCTTCCTGGCACTTCTAGTTTTATCTCCTTCAGATGACTTTCCATTACCTGCCCTTAGACAGACACTGTCCTTTTTCTTAGGTTGAACTACAAGGGCCTGCCACTATTCAACCACTTGACCTACAAAAATGGAAATTTCACCTGGTTCCACGTAACAAGGCTGAGATGTTTATTTACCCTTTGGAGAACATGGCAACCATTTGTCATGCTGGGAAGCTGTCCGAAACCTGTGTAAATGCTTCCTATATTGGGGGAAATTTCCATCTTTTAAATCCTGGGAGACTAATATACATGAATGTGACCCAGTTTCCTCCAGTCAGTTGCAAGATTTTTGATGCAGCAGAGAACAACAGGAAGAGCCACTCTGCCTCTGATGAGAGGTGGGGACTGGCAGGGGGAGAAAACTCTAGGGTGCTTTAAAGTTCTATTACTTGACCAGGGTGGTGGTTATATGGAAGCTTGCTATGTAATAATTCTTTTATGTTTTGTGCATTTTTTGCATGTGTCATTCTTTTTTAAATTTTTATTTTATTTATTTTTTTGCGGTATGCGGGCCTCTCACTGTTGTGGCCTCTCCCGCTGCGGAGCACAGGCTCTGGACGTGCAGGCTCAGCGGCCATGGCTCACGGGCCCAGCCACTCCACGGCATGTGGGATCTTCCCGGACTGGGGCACGAACCCGTGTCCCCTGCATCGGCAGGCGGACTCTCAACCACTGCGCCACCAGGGAAGCCCCATTCTTTGTTTTTTAATAAAAGTTTTAAAAACTCAATTGTGGCAAACATAGGGGAGAGACATGGAGCTTCCAGAACGAGGCAGACAGAGGTCCTGGTAACCCGAGCCCTGCATCAGCAGTGTGAGTTGTAGGCCTCCTGTTCAGTGCACTCCAAGGGAGCAATTCCTCAGGCAATTTGGGCATAGTTCTTGACATATAGCCTCCAAGACTGTTTCTCTGGCTCTCCTAGTGTTCTGTGATCTACCAAATATCGTTTAATAAATACTCTTCCTCCTCTAACTAGCTGGAGAAAGTTCTTGCTTGTTGACTGACACAAGGAAATTCAGGTTCTTTTCAGGTCAGATCTTGACTTGACGCTAAAAATACAGTCCTCAGGGCCACCAGAATGCTAGCTTGGTGGTCCCTCCAGACACTAGGGGTTCCTCTGTTTTACAATCAGAGCATACAGCGTTGAAACCACACATAGCCTGCTCTGCTGCTTTTGAAACCATGGGTAATTCTTAGTTAAATCCATTTCACCTGTAATCTGCCTTCACTAATCAAGGTCGTTTTAATTGTTGCTACTAAAGACTTGCAGGTCCTCCAAGCAGCACACAGCCTCAACAATACAATGTTTGTCTGAGTTCTTTTCCAAGAACTTGGAGTCAGCTGTGTCTAGCTCGAGTTGAGTGGCTAGGACTGGAAAAGACCACCAACCCTCCAACTGGGCATGCACCAGTGTCCACTCAGTGACCTTTTGACATCAGAGGGCTGAAAACTCCACCCTCACATCCTGCTAAGCACCTCCATTTTTGAACATGCAGAGGCCTGTAGCTTAGTTACACCTGTGCAGAATGACGATTACTGCACCTTTTCCCTATTACCTTTCCCCAGCCCCCTCGCCTCAGACTGCCATGCTTCTTTATTCTTTATCCCATAAATACCCTGAGCCCCTTGCCTCCAGGGAAGCAGATTTGAGACTTGTTCTCCCACCTCCTGCCTTGGCTGCCTCGTGAATAAACTCTCTCTTTGCTGCAAACCTCCGTGTCTCAGCATTTTGGCTTACAAAACTAACCTGGTTCACTAATACTTTCAATTGACTATTACCTGCTCTGAAAATCATCAATTTTTCTACATCAGTCTCCACTATTTTCCCTTTCCTCGCTGTTTCCTAGAAAATACGTGTAGACACACATACACACCACCACTACCACCACCACCAGTGCAACCCAGGATACCCAGGAATGTGTAAAAGTCATGACATACTCATGCAACACTAGAAAGTAAGCTTCATGGGCAGAGATGTTGTTCTATTTTGTTCAGTGCTCCATCACAGCATTTAGAATGGTGCCCAGCACATATTAAGTACCCAATAAATATCTGTAAAACGAGAGAATACCCTGCCCTAAAATGCATTCATCTGCTAGTTCATCCAACAAAGAACAAGTGCTTACGGAGAGTACCATGCTCGTGAAGGCACTGGTCTGGGTGTCGGGGAGATGCCATGGTGATTAAGGCGCAACTCTGCCCATGAACAGTTCAGAATGAGCTGCTTATTCCAGAAACATTGCTACCAGCCCTCAGAATATATTTTGTTCCCTCTATAAGCCCACTTGGAGCTTCTCTTTAATGAAGATGTGGGACAGTGCAGATAGGAGGTTTTTGAAATCAAGAAGCAATATCTTCCCTCCGTGATCTCAGCTCCAGGCCAAGCAGGAAGGAGCAACAATGCAGAAAGGCAGATGAAATATTCAGGTATGCTGAATATTGGTCCATCCTAGTGCCCTGACTTTGACCCTGAATAAGGCAATATCAGGGTGGCGAACCGTAATCAGATCTTATCACTCACCCCAGGGGCTTTTCTCCAGAATTGGAATTAAGCCACTATCCGATCTGGCCCCTATATGATCCTTACCCTAGATGATCTGGCCTTGCTTGCCTCCCGCCACCCTGCAGTTGCCTTCTCCTCACCAACCCCACTGGCCTCCAGCACAAACTTGTCCCACCCTTGGTCTTTCCTCAATCATTCCCTCTTCTAGGGATGTTCTCTCCACTGATGTTGCTCTTACTGGTTCTTTTATTAATCACTGAAACTCAAATGTCACCTTCTTGGCCACCCAAAGATAGTCCTCCCACCATTTCTTTCACATTACCTCACTCACTGTGTGGTAATTTGGGATGCTTCCTTCCATATCTGGCATTTTTCTTGTGTTTAACATTTTTCCTCTATCCTTCTAACCCCTTCTTCTCTCCCTCCCTTTTCCCTTCTTTCCTTCCTTCTCTTTCTCTTTTTTGGTCCACCTTCTCCTCTAGATTCTTAGTTCCATGAAAGCAGGAGCTTGTGGATCCAATTCACCTGTGTGTCCCCAGTGTCTGAAACAACGCTTCACATACAACAAACATGCAATACACATTTGCTTAAAGGATACATTCATCTGCATCTTTAAAAGCTGAGGCTGACATCACTCCCTGCCAGGGTAAACTATTACCTGCCACTTGTTAAGCAATTTTGGCAGAATTTTCACAATTGCAGAGAAACCATGCTTAATAACAGCTTCCTGGGAAAAGTGTGTGTTGGTATTATGGGTTGGGTCCTCACTGGTGGAAAGAATGTGAAAACAAGAAGCGGCCCAAACAAGAAGTGGCACGAACAAGATAACAGCTAAAATTCAAGGTGATCAAGAAGTAAGTCAGCATTACATTGTTCAGAGCATCAAATGTATCCCTTGTTAATGTGAAAATTTAAAAAGTTCAATGTCCTTCACCCACAGCTCAGGGAACAATCATCGAACAAATGTGCTCCCCTCTCTAAATGTTCTCCCACGCTCTACTGCACTTAACCCTCATAGCAGCCCTATGAGAAGAGCCTATTCTTTTTTCTTTTCAAAGTCTTAATCACAGCAACTTTAATTAATTAATTTATTTTTGACTGCGTTGGGTCTTCGTTGCTGTGCACAGGCTTTCTCTAGTTGTGGCGAGTGGGGGCTACTCTTCATTGAAGTGCGTGGGCTTCTCATTGCGGTGGCTTCTCTTCTTGCAGAGCACGGTCTCTAGGCACATGGGCTTCAGTAGTTGTGGCATGTGGGCTTCAGTAGCTGTGGTACTCGGGCTCAGTAGTTGTGGCTCCAGGGCTCTAGAGCACAGGCTCAGTAGTCGTGGCGCACAGGCTTAGTTGCTCTGTGGCATGTGGGATCTTCCCAGACCAGGGCTCGAACCCATGTCCCCTGCATTGGCTGGGGGACTCTTAACCACTGCACCACCAGGGAAGTCCCTAGAAGGGCCTATTCTTTATCCCCATTTTTCAGATGAAGAAACAGCTTAGTGAAATCAGCAATTTGCTCAAAGATGGAGAGCCAAGTCTGCCTTCAGAGCAATTAAGAATCGTTAGGAGTTCAGAAATGAGCAATAATAATAATGCATGTGGGTTAAGAGGAGTCCTTGGGGACATTTTTTAAGTTGCTATTGTGTGTGTGTGTGTGTGTGTGTGTGTGTGTTTCACAGCACAACTCTAGGAAAACATTCCAAGCCAGGCCAAGGTCAGAAGATGATGACTGCTCCTAGCTCTACAGCTGACCAGCTGTGACAGTGAAAGGGTCACTGAAGATTATAGATGAGAAAGACTACAGACAATAGGAAAGAGTCTGTTTGACTCAAGATACTTTTCAGCAAAATGATGAATATAATAGCTCTTGGTGCATTCCTGGTTGATTTTCAAACATCAGCCTAATCAAACCAACAGTAGCTAAGCAAGAGGGAAAAGGAGTCTGAGATACTTACAGATGACATAAGAAACATTTCATGACTATGTGACAGAAAAATAGCTCATATTAGGAAATTTTTAACACACTGTTTGGAATACATGGTCCATTTCCATGTACGAGAGGTATGGATTCACCATGACCTGAAAAAGCACAGGCACATTTTTAAAGCCATGTACCCAATTTTGCATATGTTCTATATTTTATCTTAAAGAAAGACCCCACAAAATCCAATCAGTCTGTGCATGCCCCACATGGGAAGAAGAGCTAAAAGTGCAATAGCCCTGAGAACGCTAACAAAATTAGCCCTGCTGAGGGACTGTGCCTTTACGTTCCAAAGCTACTTAATTGTCTTCAGTCATGTTTAGAGTTAGAGTGGGTTGATGGGTTGGTTGGTGTGTTTATTAATTAAGCATAACACAAAAATGTATTTTTAGAGGCTAATTTAGGAGATTATCAAAATGGATTTCAATAGGACAAAAGTGATACTGTACTTTCATTTTAGCTATTAAAGCAATGAATTTGAATATGCTGTCAATCTCAGTTCATCCCCCAGGATTGTGTGATTTGAATTGTGTCTCACATAAAATAAATTCCATTCCTTTTTTTATTCTGTGACTTGGCAATAAATAATAGAGAAGACTTAAAAGAAACACTATTGTATTATTAAAGTTATTCTAACCGAGGCCGTTTTGCACAGAATTTTTTAAATGTTAAGTAATGTTCACACCTAGTTATAAAGGCAATGGATAGGGAGAATTCGCATTCTAATTGTTCCCAGAATGACGTGCACAACATTGAGCAGGACACACGAAAAATGACAAGAGAATATTTGTCTTGCCAGTCAGATTAGTAGAAATAGCACATCCAAAGGGTCATCACATCTAACAAAATAATGAATTAATAACTTTAGAGTTTATATTTTCTGAAAGTTTCTGCTGAAGTCAGAGAGTCATCAAAGCTTTATTCCACAGGACACTTTGTTTTCCTTCTGGCCAGGCTAAATTGGGGAGTTCTCAGGATCTTAGATTCATGGGTTGCTTTTGTGGGAGCTTAAGAAAGAGAAAAAAGAAAACATACCCTGTGCTCCCAGTACTTTTTCAATTTTTCTATTTCTTCTTAAAACCTGAGTGCTGTGTGCACGTGTGTGTGCGTGTGCACGCGTGCGTGTGGTGGTTGTGGGGTGGGTGGGATGTTCTGTTTGAAGCACAATTTGAATCCCAGATCTCGGTAAGAACTGCCTCATCTCCACCTAATCAAGATCTACAACACACTGCTTCCCTCCCCCCACTTCCCCACTCACCCAACAAACCCTCCCCCATGCACACCTCACACTGTCTGTGGTTTATCTCTTCTGACCAAAAAAGGGGGAGGAGGATGAAGAGAGAAAGATACATAAGAAATGCTACCACCATGACCATAACCACCAACCAACAGTTGATGCTTCCCCCAATCCTGGGAAGAAAGGCACCCCCAGGGGTAGAGTTTGAGAACATTATCCCTTATTATTATAGATGCAAAAGCCCTTAAAAATATTAGCAAACAGAATTTAGCAATATATAAAAATAATCTACACCATGACCAAGTTGGGTTTCTTCCAGGGATGCAAGCTAGTTTGATGTATGAAAAGCAATCAATTAACCATATTAAGAGGTTAGGGCTTCCCTGGTGGCGCAGTGGTTGAGAATCTGCCTGCCAATGCAGGAGAGACGGGTTCGAGCCCTGGTCTGGGAGGATCCCACATGCCGCGGAGCAACTGGGCCCGTGAGCCACAACTAATGAGCCTGTGCGTCTGGAGCCTGTGCTCCACAACAAGAGAGGCCGCGACAGTGAGAGGCCCGCGCACCACGATGAAGAGCGGCCCCCACTTGCCACAAATAGAGAAAGCCCTCGCACAGAAATGAGGACCCAACACAGCCAAAACTAAGTGAATAAATAAATAAATTTTTTTTAAAAAAAGAGGTTAAAGAAGAAGGAAAAAAATCACGTGATGTTATCAGTTGATGCAGAAAAATTATTTGACAAATTTAAAAATCATTTGCTCATTCATGATGTTAAGAAAAAACTCTTAGAAAAAATAGTAGAGAACTTCTTCAACTTGATAAAGAGCATCTATAAAAAATCTACAGCTAACATCATACTTAATAGTGAAAGACTGAGTGCTTTTTCCCTAAAATCAGGAACTAGGCCAGAATGCTCACTGTCATCACTCTTATTCAACATAATGCTGAATTCCTACTTAGTGCATTAAGATAAGAAAAGGAAGTGAGATGTATACAGAACAAAGAAGAAATAAAACTGTTTCTATTTGCAGATGACATATGCAGAAAATCCCAAGGAACCTACAACAACAACAACAAAACCTCCTAGAATTAATAAGTGAGTTCAGCAAGGTTGTAGGATATAAGGTAAACATATAAAAATCAATTGTATTGCTATACACGAGGAATTAACACACAGACACCAGCATGTACAATCACACACAAAAATAAAAAAAGAAGAAGAAATACTTAGGTGTAAATCTAACAAAACATGTATAAGACTTGTATGCTGAAAACTGCACAATGTTGATGAAAGATGTCAAGGGAATTCAAATAAGCAAAAAGAAATACTGCGTTCATGGATAGGAAGAGTCACTATAGTAAAGATGTCAATTCTCCCAAATTGATATTGATGTTTAATAAAATTTCTATCAAAACTCTCAAAGAGAGTTTTGTAGACATAGGCAAGATTATCTTAAAATGTATATGGTAAGGAAAATCACTAGAATAACTAAAGCAACTTTGAAAAAGAAGAATAAAGGGAGAGGAATCTGTCTATCCGAGTTCAAGTCTTACTGTATATAGCTACAGTGGTCAAGACTGTGTGGTACTGAAGGATAAAAACATAGATCAATAGAACAGAGTACAGGGGAACCTTCAAGATACCAGAGAAATAAGACCTGGAGATCACCTTCTCACCACAGATACATCAAAAATACATCTACATGTGGAACAACTCCTACAGAACACCTACTGAACGCTGGCAGAAGACCTCAGATCTCCCAAAAGGCAAGAAAATCTCCATGTAACTGGGTAGGGCAAAAGAAAAAAAAAAAAAAAAAAAAGAGATAAAGGAATCGGGATGGGACCTGTGCCTCTGGGAGGGAGCTGAGAAGGAGGAAAAGTTTCTGCACATTAGGAAGCCCCTTCACTGGGGAGGATGGGGGCAGAGCTTCAGAGCCTCAGAGGAGAGCGCAGCCACAGGGGTGCAGAAGGCAAAGTGGAGAGATTCCCACACAGAGGATTGGTGCCGACCAGCACTCACCAGCCTGAGAGGCTTGTCTGCTCACCCGCCGGGGCGGGTGGGGGCTGGGAGCTGAGGCTCAGCCTTCAGAGGTCAGACCCCAGGGAGAAGACTGGAGTTGGCTGCATGAAGACAGCCTGAAGGGGCTAGTGCACCACAGCTGAGGGAGTCTGGGAAGAAGCCTGGGTCTGCCAAAGAGGCAAGGGACCATTGTTGGGGGGTGCGCAAGGAGAGGGGCGGGCCCACCACAGGAGTTTCTTTCTCTGTGCACTCACAGATGGCAGGGAACCACCTACATGAGCTCCAGGGGTGGGCACAAGCCACGGCTGCTATCTCGGTCCCCAGAGGCAGGTACTCTACCGCTGCCATCGCTGCCACCAAGTGTCCTGTGAGCAAGTGCAAGTCACTGCCCATACCTTCCTGGGAGCCTGTGCAGCCCGCCACTGCCGACGGTCCTGTGATCCGGGCCAACTCCCCCAGGAGATCTCACAGCATGCCTCAGGCTGTTGCAACTTCCTGCCAGCTTCTGCTGCTGCAGGCACTTCCCGCACCTCCCAACTGTGACTGCCGTATCCCTCCCTCTCCCCGGCCTGAGTGAGCAAGTGAGCCCTAATCAGCTGCTGCTTTCACCCGCTCTTGCCTGGGCAAGGAGCAGACTCCTAAGAGTGGCCCACATGCAGAGGCCGGGCCAAAACCAAAGTTGAACCCCAGGGGCAGTGCAAGCAAAGAAGAAGAAGGGAAATCTCTCCATGTAGCTGTAGGAGCAGCGGATTAAATCCTCCCAATCGGCTTGGTAACCCTGCGTCGGTGGGATATCTGAATAGACAACAAGTGTTCCCACAATTGAGGTTGTGGACTTTGGGGTCAAATAAGACCAGGTCAGAGTCTGAGCTAGCCCCACAGTACCAAGAGCAGGTCCAGAGACCTACCCAGAAGTACTGAAGACGTCCCGGGTAGGCAGGGATTGGTTCACTGTGGGGGCAAGGACACTGACAGCAGAGACTACAGGAAAATATTATTATCATTATTATTTTTTTGTTTTATTTTGTTCTGTTGTTCTTTTTATATAATTCTTTTAACTTTTATTTATTTTTTCTTTTTTATGCTTTTATTTTTAATATTTTTTATACTTCTACTTTTTCATTAGATTGTGGTTTTACTTATTTTAGTTTTTTTCCTTTGTTTTAATCTTTTTTAACTATATTTTCTATTTTTACTTTACTTTTTTGTTTTGTGTTTTTCCTTTTGTTTTCTTCTTTCTTTTGTTTTTATTCTTTTTTTGGTCATTTCTGTGTTTGTTTTATGCTTTCTTTGCCTCTTTTTTAGTTTGCTTTCTGCTTTTGATTTGTTTTTGATTTTTTGTTACTTTAGTTTTTAGTGTTTGCTTTCCTTTTGGGGTTCGTCTATTTGTTTGGTTGCTCTCTTTTTTGTTTTCTCGTGTGTGTGTGTGTGTGTGTGTGTGTTTATTTGTGTGTTTTTGTCGTTTGGTTTGCTTTTACCATTAGACTTGGCGTTTTGTTTGTCTGTTTGTTTCTTTTTTTTTTTTTTTCCTTTTCTTCCACACTGTGCAGCTTGCAGGGTCTTGGTGCTCTGTTCAGGGGTCAGGCCTGAGCCTCTAAGCAGGGAGACCTGAGTCCAGAATGTTGAACCGCCAGAGAACTCCCAGCTCTAGGGAATATTAATCAACAAGAGCTCTCCCAGAGGTCTCCATCTCAACACCAAGACCTGGCTCCACCCAATGGCCAGCAAGCTCCAGTGCTGGACCCCTCACACCAGCAAGACAGGAACAAAACCCCACCCATTAGCAGACAGGTTGCCTTAAGTCATACTAAGCTCAAAGACACCCCAAAACACACCACCAGCTATGAACCTGCCCATCAGAGGGGCAGGATCCAGGGCCAACCACCAGAACGCAGGTACCAGGAAGCCTGCACAAGCCACTGGACCAACCTCACCCACTTGCAGCAGACACCAAAAAAAATGGGAACAATGACCCTGCAGCCTGGGGAGAGGAGACAACTAACACAGCATGTTAAACAAAATGAGAAGACAGAGAAATATGCTGCAGATGAAGGAGCAAGGTAAAAACCCACAAAACGAAAAAATGAAGAGGAAATAGGCAGTCTACCTGAAAAAGAATTGAGTAATGATAATAAAGATGATCCAAAATCTCAGAAATAGAATGGAGAAACTACAACAAATGTTTGACAAGGACCTAGAAGAGCTAAAGAACAAACAAACAGTGATGAACAACACAATAACTGAAATTAAAAATACTCTACAAGGGATCAATAGCAGAATAACTGAGGCAGAACAGGTAAGTGAGCTGGAAGATAGAATGGTGGAAATAACTGCCACAGAGCAGAAAAAGAAAAAAGAATGAAAAGAATTGAGGACAGTCTCAGAGACCATTGGGACAACATTAAATGCACCAACATTCGAATTATAGGGGTCCCTGAAGAAGAAGAAGGGAAAAAGAAAGAGTCTGAGAAAATATTGGAAGAGATTATAGTTGAAAACTTCCCTAATATGGGAAAGGAAATAGTCAATCAAGTCCAGGAAGCACAGAGAGTCCCATACAGGACAAATCCAAGGAGAAACATGCCGAGACACATATTAATCAAACTATCAAAAATTAAATACAAAGAAAAAGTATTAAAAGCAGCAAGGGAAAAGCAACAAATAACATACAAGGGAATCCTCATAAGGTTATGAGCTGATTTTTCAGCGTAAACTCTGCAGGACAGAAGGGAGTGGCAGGACATATTTAATGTGATGAAAGGAAAAAATCTACAACTAAGATTACTCTATCCAGCAAGGATCTCATTCAGATTCGACAGAGAAATTAAAACCTTTACAGACAAGCAAAAGCTAAGAGAATTCAGCATCACCAAACCAGCTTTACAACAAATGCAAAAGGAACTTCTCTAGGCAAGAAACACAAGAGAAGGAAAAGACCTACAATAACAAACCCAAAACAATTAAGAAAATGGTAATAGGAACACAAATATCAATAATTACTTTAAATGTAACTGGATTAAATGCTCCAACCAAAAGACATAGACTGGCTAAATGGATACAAAAACAAGACCCATATATATGCTGTCTACAAGAGACCCACTTCAGACCTAGGGACACATACAGACTGAAAGTGAGGGGATTGAAAAAGATATTCCATGCAAATGGAAATCAAAAGAAAGCTGGAGTAACAATACATGTATCAGATAAAATAGACTTTAAAAAAAAGACTGCTACAAGAGACAAGGAAGGACACTACATAATGATCATGGGATCAATCCAAGAAGAAGATATAGCATTGTAAATATATATACACCCAACATAGGAGCACTTCAATACATAAGGCAAATGCTAACAGCTATAAAAGGGGAAATCAACAGTAACACAATAATAGTGGGGGACTTTAACACCTCACTTACACCAATGGACAGATCATCCAGAAAGAAAATTAATAAGGAAACACAAGTTTTAAATGACACAATAGACCAGATAGACTTGACATTTATAGGACATTCCATCTAAAAACAGCAGAATATACTTTCTTATCAAGTGCACAGGGAATATTCTCCAGAATAAATCACAACTTGGATCACAAATCAATCCTTGGTAAACTGACGAAAATTGAAATTGTATCGAGCATCTTTTCCAACCACAATGCTCTGAGATTAGAAATCAATTACAGGTTAAAAAACTGTAAAAAACACAAACACATGGAGGCTACACAATATGCTACTAAATAACCAAGAGACCACTGAAGAAATCAAAGAGGAAAACAAAAAATACCTAGAGACAAATGACAATGAAAACACTATGACCCAAAACCTATGGGATGCAGCAAAAGCGGTTCTAAGAGGGAAGTTTATAGCAATACAATCCTACCTCAAGAAACAACAAACATCTCAAACAGTCTAACCTTACACCTAAAGGAACTAGAGAAAGAAGAACAAACAAAACCCAAAGTTAGCAGAAGGAAAGAAATCATAAAGATCAGAGCAGAAATAAATGAAATAGAAACAAAGAAAACAATAGCAAAGATCAATAAAACTAAAAGCTGGTTCTTTGAGAAGATAAACAAAATTGATAAACCACTAGCCAGACTCATCAAGAAAAAAATGGAGAAGACTCAAATCAATAGAATTAGAAATGAAAAAGGAGCAGTAACAACTGACACTGCAGAAATATAAAAATCATGAGAGATTAGTACAAGCAACTGTATGCCAATAAAATGGAAAACCTGGAAGAAATAGACAAAGTCTTAGAAAAGCACAACCTTCTGAGACTGAACCAGGAAGAAATGGAAAATATGAACACACCACTCACAAGCACTGAAATTGAGACTGTGATTAAAAATCTTCCAACAAACAAAAGCCCAGGACCAGATGGCTTCACAGGCGAACTCTATCAAACATTTAGAGAACAGCTACACCTATCCTTCTCAAAGTCTTCCGAAATATAGCAGAGGGAGGAACACTCACAAACTCATTCTACGAGGCCACCATCACCCTGATACCAAAACCAGACAAAGATGTCACAAAGAAAGAAAACTACAGGCTAATATCACTGATGAACATAGATGCAAAAATCCTCAACAAAATACTAGCAAACAGAATGCAACAGCATATTAAAAGGATCACACAACATGATCAAGTGGGGTTTATCCCAGGAATGTAAGGATTCTTCAATATACACAAATCAATCAATGTGATACACCATATTAACAGATTGAAGGAGAAAAACCATATGATCATCTCAATAGATGCAGAAAAAGCTTTTGACAAAAGTCAACACCCATTTATGATAAAAACCCTCCAGAAAGGAGGCATAGAGGGAACTTACCTCAAAATAATAAAGGCCCTATATGACAAACCCACAGCCAACAACGTTATTTTTTTTTAATTTAATTATTTTTCTTATTAGTTATCCATTTTATAATTAAGGAAACACTCCCATTTACCATTGCAACAAAAAGGATAAAATACCTAGGAATAAACCTACCTAAGGAGGCAAAAGACCTGTACTCAGAAAACTGTAAGACACTGATGAAAGAAATCAAAGATGATATAAACAGATGGAGAGATATACCATGTTCTTGGAGTGGAAGAATCAAAATTGTGAAAATGACTATACCATGCAAAGTAATCTACAGATTCAATACAATCCCTATCAAATTACCAATGGCATTTTCCCCAGAACTAGAACAAAAAATCGTAAAATCTGTATGGAGACACAAAAGACCCTGAATAGCCAAAGAACTCTTGAGAAAGAAAAACGGAGCTGGAAGAATCAGGCTCTCCAGCTTCAGACTATACTGCAAAGCCACAGTAATCAAGACAGAAAGATACTGGCACAAAAACAGAAATATAGATCAATGGAACAGGATAGAAAGCCCAGAGAGAAACCTGGGCACCTATGGTCAACTAATCTATGAAAAGGAGGCAAGAATATACAATGGAGAAAACACAGTATCTTCAATAAGTGGTGCTGGGAAAGCTCGACCACTACCTGTTAGAACACTCCCTAACACCATACACAAAAATAAACTCAAAATGGATTAAAGACCTAAATGTAAAACTGGACACTATAAAACTCTTAGAGGAAAACATAGGCAGAACACTCTTTGCCTTAAATCACAGCAAGATCTTTTTTGACCCACCTCCTAGAGAAATGAAAATAAAAACAAAAATAAACAAATGGGACCTAAGGAAACTTAAAAGCTTTTGCACAGCAAAGGAAACCATAAACAAGACGAAAAGACAACCCTCAGAATGGGAGAAAATAGTTGCAAATGAATCAACTGACAAAGGATTAATCTCCAAAATATACAAACAGCTCATGCAGCTCAACATCAAAAAAACAAACAACCCAATACAAAAATGGGTTGAAGACCTAAATAGACATTTCTCCAAAGAAGACATACAGATGGCCAAACAAACACATGAAAAGCTGCTCAACATCACTAATTATTAGAGAAATGCAAAGCAAAACTACAATGAGGTATCACCTCACACCAGTCAGAATGGCCATCATCAAAAAAACTACAAACAATAAATGCTGGAGAAGGTGTGGAGAAAAGGGAACCCTCTTGCACTGTTGGTGGGAATGTAAATTGATACAGCCACTATGGAGAACAGTATGGATGTTCCTTAAAACCTAAAAATAGAATGACCATACGACCCAGCAATCCCACTACTGAGCATATACCCAGAGAAAACCATAATTCAAAAAGACACATGCACCTCAATGTTCATTGCAGCTCTGTTTACAACAGGTCATGGAAACAACCTAAATGCCCATTGATAGACAAATGGATCAAGAAGATGTGATACATATATACAATGGAATATTACTCAGCCATAAAAAGGAATGAATTTTTTGGGGTCATTTGTATAGACGTGGATGCACCTAGAGACTGTTATACAAAGTGAAGTAAGTCAGAAAGAGAAAACAAATATTGTATATTAACGCATATATGTGGAATCTAGAGAAATGGTACAGATGAACCTGTTTACAAGGCAGAAATAGAGACACAGATGTAGAGAACAAATGTATGGACATTCAGGGGGTGAAGAGGGGGTGGGATGAATTGGGAGATTGGGGTTGACATATAAACACTAATATGTATAAAATAGATAACTAATGAGAATCTGCTGTATAGCACAGGGAACTCCACTTTGCTGTACAGTAGAAACTAACACAACATTGTAAAACAACTATACCCCAATTAAAAAAAAAGAGTAGAAAACCCAGAAATAGACCCACAAAAATGCCCAAATGATTTCTGACAAAAATGAAAAAGCAATTCAATGGAGAAAAGATAGGCTTTTCAACAAATAGCGCTTGAAGAAATTGCACATTGATAGGCAAAAACAGAACAATTACCTAAACTTCACACCTTATTCAAAAATTAACTCAAAATGGGTCATAGGCTTAAATGTTAACATGAAACTATAAAACTTTTAGGAAAAAAAAAGTAGGAGAAAATCCTTGAAATCTAGGTGTAGGCAAAGATTTCTTAATTTGACACCAAAAGCAAGATCCATAAAATGATAAATTGAACTTCATCAAAATTAAAAACTTTTATTCTAAGAAAGCTCTGTTAAGAGAATTAAAAGGCAAGCCACATCATGGGAAAAATATTTACAAACAAAGAATATATAAAGAATTCAAAACTCAACAGGAAAAAAGCAAACAATCTACGGGCGAAAGACATGAAAAGACATTTCACAAAAGAAGATAATCAGACGGAAAGTAAGTACATGAAAAGATGTTAAACATCATTAGCCATGAGGAAAATGCAAATTAAAACCACAATGAGCTATCATTAAACACCTATCAAAATGGCTAAAATAAAAAATAGTAACACCACCAAATTCTGGAAAGAATGTGGAGAAACCAAATCATTTTTGCATTACTGGTAGGAAGGCAAAATGTACAACTACTCTGGAAAACAGTGTGGCAGTTTCTTTAAAAAATAAAGCATGCCAGTAATCAAAGCAGCGTGGTATTGGCACAAAAACAGACATATAGATCAAAGGAACAGAATAGAGAGCACACAAATAAACCCATACACCTACAGTCAATTAATCTTCAAAAAAGGAGGCAGAATATACAATGGAGAAAAGATAGTCTCTTCAGCAAACAGTGTTGGAAAGCTGGACAGTCTCATATGAATCAATGAAATTAGAACACTCCCTCAAATCATATATAAAAATAAACTCAAAATGGTCTAAAGATATAAATATGACATGACCCCATAAAACTCCTACAAGAGAACATAGGCAAAACATTCTCTGACATAAATCATACCAATAGTTTTTTAGATCAGTCTCCCAAAGCAAAAGAAATAAAAGCAAAAATAAACAAATGGGACCTAGTCAAACTTAAATGCTTTTGCACAGCAAAGGAAACCATCAATAAAATGAAAAGACAACTGACAGATTGGAAGAAAATATTTGCAAATGATGTGACTGATAAGAGATTAATTTCTGACATATACAAACAGCACATACAACTCAATATCAAAAAACCAAACAACCCAGTCATTAAATGGGCAGAAGACCTAAATAGACACTTCTCCAAAGAAGACATAGAGAGAGCCAACCAGCATATGAAAAGCTCAACAACACTAACTATTAGAGAAATGCAAATCAAAACCACAATGAGATATGACCTCACACCTGTCAGAATGGCTATCACCAAAAATTCTACAAATAATAAATTTTAGAAGGGTGTGCAGAAAAGGAAACCCTCCTGAACTGTTGGTGGGAATGTAATTTGGTGCAGCCACTAAGGAAAACAGGAGGGAGGTTCCTTAAAAAACTAAAAATAGAGCTACCATATAATCCTGTAATCCCACTCCTGGGAATACATCTGGAAAAGATGAAAACTCTAATTCGAAAAGATTCACGCACCCCAATGTTCACAGCAGCACTATTTATAATAGCGAAGATATGGAAGCAAACTAAATGTCCATCAACAGATGAAAAGATAAGAAGATGTGATATATATATATATATATATACACAATGGAGTATTACTCAGCCATAAAAACAATGAAATAATGCAATTTTCAGCAACATGGATGGACCTAGAGATTATCATACTAAGTGAAGTCAGAGAAAGACAAATATTATAGCGGAGATCTTCAAGATGGTGGAAGAGTAAGACATGGAGATCACCTTCCTCCCCACAAATACATCAAAACTACATCTACATGTGGAATACCTCCTACAGATCACCTACAGAATGCTGCCAGAAGACCTCAGACGTCCCAAAAGGCAAGAAACTCCCCAGGTACCTGGGTAGGGCAAAAGAAAAAACAGAGACGAAAGAATAGGGACAGGACCTGCACCTCTGGGAGGGAGCTGTGAAGGAGGAAAGGTTTCCACACACTAGGAAGCCCCTTCGTGGTCAGAGACTGCGGGTGGCAGAGTGGGGAGTTCGGAGCCATGGAGGAGAGCACAGCAACAGGGGTGCTGAGGACAAAGCGGGGAGAGATTCCCGCACAGAGGATCGGTGCCGACCAGCACTCACCAGCCCGAGAGGCTTGTCTGCTCACCAGCCGGGGTGGGCGGGGGCTGGGAGCTGAGGCTCAGGCTTCAGTCGGATCACAGGGGGAGGACTGGGGTTGGCGGTGTGAACACAGCTTGAAGGGGGTTAGTGCACCCCAGCTAGCCGGGAGGGAGTCCAGGGAAAAGTCTGGAGCTGCCTAAGAGGCAAGAGGCTTTTTCTTCCTTCTTTGTTTCCTGGTACGCGAGGAGAGAGGATTAAAAGCGCCACTTAAAGGAGCTCCAGACACGGGCGCGACCCGCGGCTATCAGCGCGGACCCCAGAGACGGGCATGGGACGCTAAGGCTGCTGCTGCAGCCACCAAGAAGCCTGTGTGCAAGCACAGGTCACTATCCACACCTCCCCTCCCGGGAGCCTGTGCAGCCCGCCACTGCCAGGGTCCCGTGATCCAGGGACAACTTACCCGGGAGAACACACGGCGCACATCAGGCTGGTGCAACGTCCCGCCGGCCTCTGCCGCCGTAGGCTCGCCCTGCACTGCACTCCGTGCCCCTCCATCCGCCCCCACCCCCGCACTCCGTGCCCCTCCATCCGCCCCCACCCCCGCACTCTGTGCCCCTCCATCCGCCCCCACCCCCGCACTCCGTGCCCCTCCATCCGCCCCCACCCCCTGCACTCCGTGCCCCTCCCTCCCCCCCCCGGCCTGAGTGAGCCAGAGCCCCCGAATCAGCGGCTCCTTTAACCGCATCCTGTCTGAGCGAAGACCAGACGCCCTCCGGCAACCTACATGCAGAGGCAGGGCCAAATCCAAAGCTGAGCCCCTGGGAGCTGTGAGAACAAAGAAGAGAAAGGGAAATCTCTCCCAGCAGCCTCAGAAGCAGCGGATTAAAGCTCCACAATCAACTTGATGTACCCTGCAACTGTGGAATACATGAATAGACAACGAATCATCCCAAAATTGAGGTGGTGGACTTGGGGAGCAACTATATATATATATATATATTCCTATTTCTCTTTTTGTGAGTGGGTATATGTCTGTTTCTTTGTGTGATTTTGTCTGTATAGCTTTGCTTTTACCATTTGTCCTAGGGTTCTATCTGTCTTTTTTTTTTTAAGTATAGTTTTTAGTGCTTGTTATCATTGGTGGATTTGATTTTTGGTTTGGTTGCACTCTTCTTTCTTTTTTTTTCTTTTTTTATTTGTTTTTAATTTTTTTATTTTTAATAACTACTTTGTATTTTAATAACTTTATTTTATTTTTAAATTTATTTTTCTTTCTTTCTTTCTCCCTGTTCTTCTGAGCTGTGTGGCTGACAGTGTCTTGGTGCTCCAGCCAGGTGTCAGGCCAGTGCCTCTGAGGAGGGAGAGCCACGTTCAGGACATTGGTCCACCAGCGACCTCCCGGTTCCACGTAATATCAAATGGTGAAAGCTCTCCCAGAGATCTCCATCTCAACGCTAAGACCCAGTTCCACTCAATGACCAGCAAGCTACAGTGCTGGACACCCTATGCCAAACAACTAGCAAGACAGGAACACAACCTCACCCATTAGCAGAGAGGCTGCCTAAAATCATAATAGGGTCACAGAAACCCCAAAACACACCACAGGATGTGGTCCTGCCCACCAGAAAGACAAGATCCAGCCTCATCCACCAGAACACAAGCACCAGTCCCCTCCACCAGGAAGCCTACACAACCCACTGAACCAAACTTAGGCACTGGAGGTAGACATCAAAAACAACGGGATCTATGAAGCTGCAGCCTGCAAAAAGGAGACCCCAAACACAGCAAGTTAAGCAAATGAGAAGACAGAGAAACACACAGCAGATGAAGGAGCAAGGTAAAAACCCACCAGACCAAACAAATGAAGAGTCTACCTGAAAAAGGATTCAGAGTAACAATAGTAAAGATGATCCAAAATCTTGGAAATAGAATGGAGAAAATACAAGAAATGTTTAACAAGGACCTAGAAGAACTAAAGAGCAACCAAACAATTATGAACAACACAATAAATGAAATTTAAAATTCTCTAGAAGGAATCAATAGCAGAATAACTGAGGCAGAAGAACGGATAAGTGACCTGGAAGACAAAATAGTGGAATTAACTACTACAGAGCAGAATAAAGAAAAAAGAATGAAAAGAACTGAGGACAGTCTCAGAGACCTCTGGGGCAATGTTAAACACACCAACATTTGAATTATACGGGTCCCAGAAGAAAAAGAGAAAAAGAAAGGGACTGAGAAAATATTTGAAGAGATTATAGTTGAAAACTTCCCTAATATGGGAAAGGAAATTGTTAATCAAGTCCAGGAAGCACAGAGAGTCCCATACGGGATAAATCCAAGGAGAAACACGCCAAGACACATATTAATCAAACTATCAAAAATTAAATACAAAGAAAACATATTAAAAGCAGCAAGGGCAAAACAACAAATAACACACAAGGGAATCCCCATAAGGTTAACAGTTGATCTTTCAGCAGAAACTCTGCAAGCCAGAAGGGAGTTGCAGGACATATTTAAAGTGATGAAACGGAAAAACCTACAACCAAGATTACTCTACCCAGCAAGGATCTCATTCAGATTCGACGGAGAAATTAAAACCTTTACAGACAAGCAAAAACTAAGATGATTCAGCACCACCAAACCAGTTTTACAATAAATGCTAAGGGAACTTCTCTAGGCAGGAAACACAAGAGAAGGAAAAGATCTACAAAAACAAACCCAAAACAATTAAGAAAATGGTAATAGGAACATATATATCGATAATTACCTTAAATGTAAATGGATTAAATGCTCCAACCAAAAGACATAGACTGGCTGAATGGATACAAAAACAAGACCCATATATATGCTGTCTACAAGAGACCCCTTCAGACATAGGGACACATACAGGCTGAAAGTGAGGTGATGGAAAAAGATATTCCATGCAAATGGAAATCAAAAGAAAGCTGTGGTAGCAATTCTCATATCAGACAAAATAGACTTTCATATAAAGACTATTACAAGAGACAAAGAAGGACACTACATAATGATCAAGGGATCAATCCAAGAAGAAGATATAACAATTGTTAATATTTATGCATGCAACATAGGAGCACCTCAATACATAAGGCAAATACTAACAGCCATAAAAGGGGAAAGTTTCTAACTTGAACATGAGTTTCATCTTTCTTCAGGCAACCTCTGTATGAGGAAAATAATGTTTTAGCAGAGACATTATAGTTTCAAAGTTGTTAAAATTGGTTCAATATCCTGTTTCAATTCTTGTGTCAAATGTCAGAACAGATCAAACCTTTAATGTCATGAGTAACCTCTAGACTGATGAAACAGTAGATTGAATGTTGAGCCACTAAGCAGTAAACTTTAGTTTTGATACTATAGCTTTTACTCATTTGGAAGGAAAAAAAATAGCATTTTTAAATGAAAAAGTCTAATGTAAAATACGAAATATGATATTGATCATCAAAGATAAGATTTGTATACATGCATATGTTCATTAAATGTGTATGATATTTTGGTTGAAACTACCCAGAGTTATAATTTCTTAGGGTATTAAGAAGATTTTGCATCTCACACTATGCATGCTCAGACACCAAACATCTGTAGGAAGCAGGGTTCACTTTTCACTTGAAAACTCTATAGGGAATCAAGATGTTAAAGTGTTCCAACCCAGATCTTGTTAACAAGAAAAACAGGGAAGGAATCCACAACAGCTCACAAAGATAACTTTTACTGGGGTCAAATATCATGGGCTGAGCCCTGTGCTAAGTGTCTGTTTAATTTTTCGGTTTATTCAGTACTAATAAGTTTTCTATACTTTATTTTATGAGCTCTCACTCCACTTATTCTGTGATTTTTGCTGATGTCTGATTTTGTTCCAAATGTCCCAAATGTTTACTTTAGTGAGCACTTCATTTTATTTATTTACTTATTTATTATTATTATTTTTAACATCTTTATTGGAGTATAATTGCTTTACAATGGTGTGTTAGTTTCTGCTGTATAACAAAGTGAATCAGCTATACATATACATATATCCCCATATCTCCTCCCTCTTGCGTCTCCCTCCCACCCTCCCTACCCCACCCCTCTAGGTGGTCACAAAGCACTTCATTTTAACCATTGATTCCATCCAGCAGCATCTAAGAACAATAAGCTGGCAGAATCAAGCTTTTTTTTTTTTTCCTCACTTAAAGATGGGAAATGAAGTCATGATGTTTTTCCCATCACTGTGCACTGCAAAGGCCTAGAAGCAATGGTCAACCTATGGAAATGAGAACAACTATCAATATCATTTCTCACTAAAAGGAACCTGGACTCTTAAATGGTGGATTCCAGTTCTGAAGCAGGAAATACGCAAGATAAATCTGGAACATCTTGTCACTTCAGAAGAAAGGAAACAATCAAAGAATGTTAGAGACAAATTGAAAAGTTTCCTACTGGTTGAAGATGGGCCAACTAAAGCATCAAAAATAATGCAAGGTTTGAAATACATCATGTTAGATCCCACGCGTCCATAATGATACATATTTTTTAAAATCAATGGTCACCTTTGGAGATTATTAGAACACTAATTCATTAATACAAAAAATGGTAAATAAAAGGATAGAAGCGTTTATTCTGCCTTTCCTACATGAATGGAATTCCAGCTAATACAGGTAGAAGGAGTGATATAATTAAATTATCGCTCACTAATAACCCCTAATGAAATAATGGATCCTCACTGCTAAAGTTATAAGGTGGAAAGCCGATGAGGAACATTATAATAGATGAATTAGTCTAACCCACAGATCAATCTTAACATCACAAAGAGAAAGACAACCAGGCATAATTGCTTCCTGATGTGATGCAACAGGAAGTACATATAGCACCGCCTATGAACCTAAACCACAAATCCAGAATGTGGGCAATTGTACAGGACAAATGACCTGCAGGGGGAACTGGTATAGATTAAAAGAAATTTTAAGAAACTTATCAACAAAGTGCAACGTATGGACCTTGTTTGGCTCCTGATTCAAGCAAACCAACTATAAAAAGACACTCATGAGACAGTTGGTAAATTTGAACAGTGAATGGATATTAGACAATATGGAGTATAATAGATATTAAGGAAGTTAAGAATATGTTTAATATGCTTATGTTTAGGGAAAATAGCATTGTGCTTATATTAAACAAAAGGGAGCCCTTGTCTTCACAGAGATACACATTGATGTATTAATAGAAGAAATGATATATCTGAGATTTGCTTAAAATAATCTAGTGGGGTATAGAGAATGTGAAGGCAGTTTTTGCATAACATGTGGGTTTATTATACTGCTTTCTCTCTTTTTTGAATATGTTTGATATTTTCTATAATAAAAGCTTTTAAAGACAGACAAGAGAATTCCCTGGTGATCTAGTGGTTAGGACTCGGTGCTTCCACAGCCGAGTGCCCAGGTTCAATCCCTGGTCAGGGAACTAAGATCCCGCAAGCGATGAGGCCCAAAAAAAAGACAGACAGAATACTGATCCCATTCACTTCTTCTTTTGACACATACTTAAGCGTGCCCCATGTGTAAGGTTCTAAAGCTGGTGCTGGGCATACCAACAAGATAAAGACTCTGGGCATATTCCCTTCTCTTATGTATCTCACATTTATTTTTGGTAGGGGGAGAAGAATATCGCTAAATAAGGTGATAAAAACAGAGACAAAAATAAAGTGTTACAGGGACACAGACCAAGTAAGTAGTATTATGATGAGTAATGGCTTATGTGGGTGCAAAAAAGTTTCCTACGAGAGATAACATTTGAACCGGGCCATGAAAGAGCAGTAGTACTTGAAAAGTTAAATCCTGTCTTGAGACAGTCGAGGGGACATTCCAGGGAGTTTCTCTTTCTTTTTTTTTTAGTACATATAATAAAATTCATTTTTTACTGTCAGTTCTACGAATTTGACAAATGTATAAAATTATGCAACCACCATGACAATCAAGATACAGAATGGCTTTATCACCTCAAAAAAAGCATCCTCCACATTACACCTTTGTAGTCATCTCCACATTTAATCACTGAGTAGCACTGATCTCTTCATATCACAATAGTTTTGTCTTTTTCTTACTGTCATACAAATGGAATCATCCAGTGTGTAGCCTTTTGGGTCTGGCAGCTTGCACTCAGCACTGAGATTCATTAGATATTGTTGAGAATATCCATGCTTCATTCCTTTTTATTGCTGACTAATATTATATTATATGGATGTGCTACAGTGTGTCCATTCTCCAACTGATGGGCATTTGGGTTGTTTCCAGTTTTGGGCCATTGTGAATAAAGTGCTGTAAACATTCATTTACAGGTTTTGATTTGAATATAGCTTTCCATTTTACTTGGGTAACTATCTAGAAGTGAAATTGCTAGGTTGTATTGCAAGTACATGTTTAACTTTAAAAGGAACTGCCAAAGTGTTTTCCACAGTGGCTGTGCATCTTAAATATCTATGTACGAGCGTTGCTCTGCATCCTTGCCAGCTCTTGGTATAACAGTTTTGTTTGGTTTTGCCATTCTGATAGGTGGGTAGTGATATCTCTTCGTGGTTTTAATTTGCATTTCCCTAAGGATTAATGCTGTTGCGCCAAGCAGACTGTTACTATAATCACTTTTCTCTTGCTAGTTTCAAAAATCTACACTAGCTATTTCACAAGCCTCCAACTCTGCTCCATTCCCCATCTAGTCACCTAATTCTCCAAGAACATAGAACAGGTGGTTCTATGTAGAAGGAAGTCTACAGGTTTCCTCCCTCATACTTCCAAACTTTAAAAACAATTTTTTTTGGTCCCCAAATCTTTTTCAGAGAGGGTGGCATCTCTCCTTCCCAAGGCCTGTGCCCTTCCCAGCTCCATCTCTAGGGATCTCAATATTAACTTCTCTTTCTCTTTCTGTCAGTGTCTCTGCTCTCTGCCGGCTTCTTTACTATGGCCCACTCCCTCTGTGCTAGGCCGTTTTGGTCTTTGTGTCGGTGATTCTCAGACTTTTGCATACACCAGAATCACCTGGAGAACTTGTTGAAACATGACTGGGCCCCACCACCCAGGTCTGGGGTGGGGCTGAGAATATGCAGCTTTAACAAGTTGACAGGTGATGTTGATGCTGCTAGTCAGGGACTACACTCAGGGAAAGGCTGCTTTAGAGTAAGTAAGGAGGTAAGAGTTTCAAGACACCAAGAGAGAAATCAAAGGGTTTCCTTACTATGCCTTTTAACTCTACCCAAGAGAAAGCTATCTTAAACCCTCCGTTAGCAAGGTGAGAATATTTTGACTGTCTGGAAAGAAGGGTTAGGCACAGATGACTCTGCTGCAACACAAACTCCAAGAGTGATACCAAGTGGGGAGGGCTTCTGACATGGTCGCATCCAATCATAACTCCATCAACTCATCTGAGGCTGGCTCAATGGTCAGCTTCTCTCTAAAGTACCTTAAATCAGGAAAAATGAACACATCTCATGGGCATTTCCCGAGCATTTGGGTTTCTCGTCTCATTACAATATGTGTAATTTGTCTTCCAGGAAAGATGCACACAGGTCTGTGTGTGACTTACTTTAAAAGAAAAAAAAAAGAGAAATCAATGGTTACATTTTGTTCATCTCATTTGTTTTAAAAAAGAAAGGAGGAAGACAGCCTGAGGGGGCTAATGTGCCGGGACGGAGTCTGGAAAAAAGCCTGGACCAGCTGAAGAAGTAAGAGACCATTGTTTTGGGGTGCATGAGGAGAGGGGATTCCTTCCCCGTGTGCCCACAGAAGGCAGAGCACCAGCTTAAGCAAGCTCCAGAGATGGGCGCGAGCCACGGCTATCAGCTCCGACCCCAGAGACGGGCATGAATGGGCTAATGCTGCTGCCGCTGCCACCAAGAAGTCTGTGTGCGAGCACAGGTCACTACCCACACCCCCACCCCTGGGAGCCTGTGCAGCCCGCCACCGCCAGGGTCCCGGGATCCAGGACAACTTCTCTGGGAGAACACGGCGTCCTCAGGCTGTTGCAACATCATGTCGGCCTCTGCCGCCGCAGGCTCCCCTCACATTTCAAATATGACTACCATACCCCTCTCTCCCCACGGCCTGAGTGAGCCAGAGCGCCCTAATTAGCCGCTGCTTTAACCCCATCCTGTCTGGGCGGGGAACAGACACTCGAGGGTGACCTACACACAGAGGCAAGGCCAAAACCAAAGCTGAACTCCAGGAGCTGTGTGAACAAGGAAGAGAAAGGGAAATTTCTCCATGCAGCCCCAGGAGCTGTGGATTAAATCAGCTTCATGTAGCCTGCATCTGTGGAATACCTGAATAGACAACGAATCGTCCCAAAATTGAGGCCGTATACTTTGG